>NC_140995.1:221339828-221811550 GCF_052327205.1 Somniosus microcephalus | reverse complement strand
AAAGGATCGTGGTGCCTGTCTGTCTGTCTGTCCGGGGCATCACTCAAAAGTAATAGAACGTACCTACACATATGCTATATCAAAAGAAAGCTTATGATTAGGGGAGTCTCATAGGCATATTTACTTTTGGTCAGACAAAAATTGTTCGGACAGTATACAAAAAAACGTTCAAAAATCCGCTCATTAGCAGTTAGCCAATCATATGGTGGAATCCACTCATTAGCATTGAGTGACGTGAAGGTTGGCCAATCCTATGGGGGGAGCGTGCTACATCACGGGGGGCATTTCATGGTGTGTGTGGGCGGGGCCTAATCTTTCAAACTGCCGTTAGTGCCTCACAAAATGGCGGCCGCCCCTCTTCACCCGCAAAATCTCTCTCCGGCTCTCACCTTTTAGCGGGGGGGAGAGGCTGCTTTAAATTAAACTCTTCATCTCTTTTGTTTTTCTTTTCTCTGGCCGGCTGTGTGGGAAAACAGACAACCACGCGGCCCGAGAGACAGCAAGCGGGGGGAGCAGCGGCGGCGGGCCGCAGCGGGAGCTGAGCTCGGGTGAGCGGCGGCGGGCCACAGCGGGAGCTGAGCTCCGGTGAGCGGGCAGCGGGCCATAGTGGCAGCTGAGCTCCGGTGAGCGGCGGCGGGCCGCAGTGGCAGTCGGTCCGGGCCTGAGGCGCTAGGCCACGCACGGGGGGCTTGGGTCAGAGCGGGAGCTCAGCTCAGGTGAGTCGGGTCGGGCCTGAGGCGCTAAGGAGGGAGAGGGGAGGGAGGGAGAGAGAGGAAAGGAGGGAGAGACAGGGGGAGGGAGAGAGAGAGGGGGAGGGAGGGAGAGAGGGAGGGAGAGGAGAGGGGGAGAGGGAGAGAGAGGGAGAGGGGAGGGAGGGAGAGAGAGGGAGGGAGAGAGAGCGGGGCGGGAGGGGAGAGAGAGAGAGGGGAGAGAGAGGGGCAGGGAGAGAGAGAGCGGGGAGAGGGAGGGGAGAGAGAGCAGCAGGGAGAGAGAGGGGAGGGAGAGAGAGAGGGTGAGGGAGGGAAAGAGTGAATGGGTGGGAGAGGGAGGGAGGAGTGCGCCTTCTTCCTTCCTTCCTTCTTCGGCCGCCGCAATTCAAACTTCCCGCCGACCTCACAAAATGGCGGCCGCCCTTCTTCACCCCGCCGGGCTCTGAGTCCAGCCTCTTCCCCGGGGTGCCTTCCTCTCTTCTCTATCTCCTTCCCTCGCTCTCTCCTTCCCTCTCTCTCTCTCTCCTCCCCTCTCTCTCTCTATCCTTCCCTCTCTCTCTCTCCTTCCCTCTCTCTCTCTCTCCTTCCCTCTCTCTCTCTCCTTCCCTCTCTCTCTCTCTCTCCTTCCCTCTCTCTCTCTGTCTCTCTCGCCTTCCCTCTCTCTGTCTCTCCTTCCCTCTCTCTCTCCTCCCCTCTCTCTCTCTCCTTCCTCTCTCTCTCTCTCCTTCCCTCTCTCTCTCTCCTTCCCTCTCTCCCTCTCTCTCCTTCCCTCTCTGTCTCTCTCTCCTTCCCTCTCTGTCTCTCTCTCCTTCTCTGTCTCTCTCTCTCTCCTTCCCTCTCTCTCTCTCTCTCCTTCCCTCTCTCTCTCTCTCTCTCCTTCCCTCTCTCTCTCTCTCTCTGTCTCTCTCTCTCCTTCCCTCTCTCTCTCCTTCCCCCTTTCTCTCTCTCTCTCCTTCCCCCTCTCTCTTTCCCTCTCTCTCTCTTTCCCTCTCTCTCTCTCTCCTTCCCACACAGACAGACAGACAAACTCATTTATATATATCCTTCCCCCAGTCTCCTCTCTCTCTCTTCCCCCCAGTCAATTCAATTCAATTCAAATCGCTTTATTGGCATGATAAGGTACATCTTATGTTGCCAAAGCATCAAAATACATTTATGGTTGAACACATAAACGCAGTTCTATTCATACAGTGTATAAACAGGTATATCCCTGAGTGTATAAATATTACATTCGCATTATTTATATATACTCTTTTCTTAGGTTTACTGGTTGTCCCTCTGTTCATGGCAAGCTGTAACATAGTGTGCCGCCAGTGCTACACAGCTTCTCTCCTCCCCCAGTAGGGTATGGGAGTTTTTGGTCGTCATTCAGATTTCTGAATCAGGGCATATTTGTGAGAATTTTTGGTAGAAATTCTCCCTGATGCCCTGATATTTTCCACAGGCTGCTCTTTCTCTCTCCTCTTCCCCCAGTCTCTCTCTCCCCCCATCTCTTTCTCTCTCTCTTCCCCCCTGTCCCTCTCTCCCCCCAGTTTCTCTCTCCCCGTCTCTCTCTTCTCCCCCCAGTCTCTCTCTCTCCTTCCCCCTCTCTCTCTCTCCCCCTCTCTGTCTTCCTTACCCCTTTCTCTCTCTCTCCTTTCCCCTCTCTCTTTCCCTCTCTCTCTCTCTCTTTTCTCTCTCTCTCTCTCTCTCCTTCCACACAGACAGACAGACAGACAAATTAACTTATATGTATAAAAAATTATTTCTACTTTTTTTCATAACAACATGCCCTCAAAAAACCCTCGGCACCGCCGGGCACTCCAGCTTAGTGTGTTATATTCCGTCTTAAACTTGATTAAACACAGTATTCCCACCATATTGGTGTTATGTCTGACATTGGCGATAGGTACTCGATTGCCTTGGCCTGAGCACATGGAGTTTGATAGTGCTATTATCGTTGTATTGTGTCTGACATTGGATATAGGTATTCGATTGCTTTTGGCCTGTAGAGTGTGTTTGGATCAGCCATTAAATGCAACATGAGCTGAGCTCTGCTTATGGCCTCTGGATTATCTTTGCAAACGCAACATTTGGCGATGAGGATGGCTGAAATCTCTCTTCCACCACCTCCTCCCTTCCTTGCACTACCCGGTGAGCTGCTGATCCCATGGGTTCACTGGTTACAGTCCTTTGAAACCTACCTCATTGCTCTTGGACTAGAAAATGTGAGTACATCATGGAAAAGGGCACTGTTATCCATGCTTGGGAGCGGAGGGCCTGCGTGTTCTTGGGACATTATGCACAGCAGACTCAATTCAAACATATGATGAGGCTGTGGCTCTGTTAAGCACACACTTCTCTGCCCCACAAAGTGCCCTCCTGCGGCGATTCATTTTTAGACAGCGTCACCAACTCCCCGGCGAGTCGGTGCATCAATACGTGGCTAATTTGAGGGGATTAGCTAGCTCGTGCAAGTTTGGTGCACTACAAGACAAGATGATGCGTGATCAACTAATAGAGCACACCAACAATGTGAGAGTGCGTGAAAGACTGTTACTCGAGTCCGACGATCTGTTGTTGTCACAGGCAGTCAACATTGCCTTTCAAGTGGAGTCTGCAGCTGAATGTGCAGCGAAACTAGCACACACACCCAGTGACAGCGCCCTCGGCCCCGACAGCTCTGACATGGTAATGCTCGCGTGACGGCAGCAACGCGCGCTACCGCGGCAACAGTGTGGAAACTGCGGATCTCGTTCACAAGCTACCAGAGCGCAGAATTGCCCCGTGCGCGGCCAAGCCTGTCGCAATTGTGGAAAACAAAATCACATTGCCAATGTCTGCCACTCTGCCCCTGTTGCTACAAATGAACACTCTCAGTCCTCAAGCACTATAATTCACAACGTGAGCTCTGGGCCAGTAGTGGCTTTCAAGTCATGCACAATTAACCTGAATAAGGTGTGCATCCCGCTGTTGTTGGATACTGGTGCCAGCATCTCACTGCTGAATGTGGACACATTCAAATGCTTTTTCAGCTCCCTGCCACTCTCAGCGCCCACCACTGCCCTTTGCGGGTATGGTAATTCGAAAATTGGACTAGTGGGCTCAGTCAACCTCACTGTACACTATGGAACAAAAGTTTTGCCAGATTTTTTGTTTTCATGTGGCACGCCAAGGAGCTAACCTGATGGGACTGGATCTTTTCACTGACCTGGGTTTTTCTCTCTTGGACACCGGCGGGTCTGCGATTCTGCATGTCGCCTCACCGTGGCGCCAAACATGGCCAGCACTCTTCGAGGGTCTGGGCTGCCTGACTGCCTTCACCCACCAGCCCATGGTTGACTCCAACGTTACCCCTGTCATTCAGCCACTGCGCCGTATCCCGCTTGCTCTCCGTGGCGGGGTCACAGCTGAACTAAAGCAGCTACTGGAAGCTGGCATCATCGAACCAGTTGATGCCTTCCCATGGGTCTCCAACCTGGTGGTCGCAACGAAAAAGTCAGGTGGTCTACGCGTCTGTGTCGATCTTCGAGCAGTGAATAAGGCCGTAATCCCTGACAAATATCCACTGCCCACGTCAGAGGAACTCACAGCGCAGTTCTATGGCTCCATCCTGTTCTCGAAACTGGACCTTCGACAGGGCTATCTACAGGTTCCCCTCCACCCAGCAGCAGGGACCTCACTGCTTTTGTGACACATGCTGGCGTCTTTCGGTACACCAGGATGCCATTTGGACTTAGCTCTGCACCCAGCTGCTTACAAAAGGTGATGTCCTCTGTGCTCGCGGGCATTCCTGGGATGGCCATCTACCTGGATGACATCATCGTGCATGGGCCCTCGACCTCCACTCATGACGAACGCCTTCACAGAGTTTTCACGGCTCTAGCAAAACACAAGCTCACACTGAATGGCAAAAAGTGTGTCTTTGCTGTTTCAGAGATCGAATTTGTGGGGTTTCGGTTGTCGACTGACAGTATATCCCCACTCCAGTCAAACGTGGATGCCATTCACAGCATCCCGGAACCCAGCTCTGCAGCACAGGTTGCCTCCTTCCTTGGCATGACTGGGTATTACCTGAAGTTTTTGCCCCAGTACTCAGCCACCACAGCCCCACTGCGCCAGCTCCTGCGAAAGGATGAGCCCTGGGTGTGGTCACAAGCCTGTACGGAAGCTGTTCGCCTGCTCAAATCGCAGCACACGTCGCCTCCAGTGTTGGCTCACTTTGACGTCGCCAGCCCCACCCTCGTCACCTGCGACGAGTCCGCTGCAGCTGTGGGGGCAGTGTTATCGGAGATACAGAATGGAGTGGAGAAACCAATCGCCTTTGCCTCCCGAGCCCTTAGACCCACCGAACAGAAGTACTCAGTAGGCGAGCATGAGGCGCTGGCGTGCGTCTGGGCATGTGAGCGGTGGCACCTGTATACGTATGGCTGTGCCTTCACCCTGCGAACCGATCACCAGGCTCTCACTGCCCTGCTGTCGACATCCGGCATGGGCCACAGACCACTGCGTCTACACCGCTGGTCTGACCGCCTCCGCCAATACAATTTCAGTCTCCAGTTCACACCAGGACGTGACAATGTTGTTGCAGATCTGCTCTCCCGCACTGTCTCTGCTGCAGCCCCACTCGTCGGGTCTGAACATGTGGAACAGGATATCGTCCAGATGCAGCACATGCCTCTCCAAACCACAGTCTCTCTCCAGGAGCTCAAAGAGGCCTCTGAACAGGATCCGGCCCTCTCCCAGCTGTGCACCTTCATCCGAGATGGCTGGCCTCGCAAGGTGCCTGAGGAACTGTCTGCCTACTCCAGAGTTAAAGAGGAGCTCTCCTGCTGGAATGACTCCTCTGTTGCACGTGGGCTCTGCACTGTGGTCCCAAGTGCCCTTCGTGCGCGTGTTTTATCCATGGCGCACGAGGGCCACTTGGGCATAGTGAAGCTCAAACAATGATGCCGAGACCTAGTGTGGTGGCCAGGTATCGACAGGGAAATCGAGGCCCTGGTCAAGGACTGTGCAGCCTGCCTTGTAAGTGGCAAGACTGGCCACCAAGCTCCTCCACCCCTGCAACCCCTTGCCTGGCCCTCTCAGCCCTGGGAGCACCTGCAGCTGGACGTCTGCAGGGAGATCTATGGTGTCCCCCACCATCAACGGATCCTAGTGGTGACCTATGACCTGCACTCAAAATGGCCAGAGGTAACTGCCGTGGGCTCCGTCACCTCTCGGGTCATCATCGATATCCTTGAGTCCCTCTTCTCCCGTTGGGGGCATCCAAAGGCCATCACCACAGACAATGGCCCCCAAATGGTCTCTTAGGAACTCTCCTCTTACCTTGAGAGCAAGGGCATCCGTCACATACGCACAGCGTACTACCACCCCGAGTCAAATGGGGGGGTGGAGCATTTTAACCAGACACTGAAAAATGGCCTCAGAGCACACCTATCCCAGGGGTGTGCGTTTGACAAGGCCCTCCTCCACACACTGCTGCACTACAGAGCCTCCCAGCATTCCACTACAGGGGTCTCACACGCATCCCTCATGCTAGGCCGTGAGCTCATGCTGCCCCTTGGCAGGCTCCGCTCCTCGCTAGCTCAGAGCCCTGCTCCACCGGCTCAGGCCACAGTTGCTAGACAGCAGGAGAAGATGAAACTCCGCTTCGACCAGTCAAAGAGGGCCAAGGCGCCCAACATCTCAGTCTCCGATTGGGTCAGAGTCCGCAGGCCTCACCGCAACAATAAGATGGCCTCATTCTGGTCCTCCCCTCTCCAAATCAGCCGCCAACTTGAACCAGCCACTTTCTGCCTCACTGACGGCTCTCGGTGGCATGCCAGCCGCCTTCGGAAGGTGCCAGCACCCCCTGATGCGGGATTATACGGACCTAATCCCCAAGCCTTACCCCCAGAGTGGCGGGATGCACATGTGGCTCAGCCAGCCAACCCTCAAGCAGGTATTGTGCCTCAGCCTGCGCCTCACCAGTCTCCACTTCGGCCTGCGCCTCACCAGTCTCCACTTCGGCCTGTTCGTACACGTTCTCGCCCTGGCCACCTACAGGACTTTGTCACTACATTTCATGTTTGAAATTCTGTGAGGGGGGAGGAAATGTTATGTCTGACATTGGTGATAGGTACTCGATTGCCTTGGCCTGAGCACATGGAGTTTGATAGTGCTGTTATCGTTGCATTGTGTCTGACATTGGATATAGGTATTCGATTGCTTTTGCCTGTAGAGTGTGTTTGGATCAGCCATTAAAAGCAACATGAACTGAGCTCTGCTTACAGCCTCTGGATTATCTTTGCAAATGCAACAATTGGTTTGCAGTCGAACCTGATAATTTGAAAGAGATTGGTAATCTCTACAAGCTAACATAGTGGAGTGCCTTTTATAATTTAGCCAATAAAAATGCACTAAGTTGCCCCAGTGAAATCAACTAAAAGCCAAATAATAAATGCGACCCCTTTTTAAAGGGGCACAACTAATAACAGAAATTAAATAAAGGGAAAACGGAAACTTATCAAACTAAATAATAATATTATACCTGGTATCCACTACACCCTTCAGTCCCTGTGATGCCCACCGGCCACGGAAGGCCTCAAGTGTAGCAGCAGACACCGCGTGCTCCTTCTCTAAAGCCACCTGTGTGTGGACAAGACCGCTGAAAAGAAGCAGGCAGCCAGAGGGACCGTCCCCTCATGGGCTGCGTCCAACCAGGACCTGTAGATAGCCACCTTGACCAGGCCCAGGGCGCAGTTCTGAGGTTTGTAGTAAGACATGGTTGAGGCAGGGCAGAGGGAGCCTCACTCTGCATCTATCCTGACCTGGCAGCGCTGACATTGGGCGCCAAAAATGGCTTGACCGGGTGCTCCGGTTTCCTCCCACAGTCCAAAGATGTGCGGGTTAGGTTGATTGGCTATGATAAATTGACCCTTAGTGTTAGGGGGATTAAATATGTGGGGTTACGGGGATAGGGTGGGATATGTGTTGGTGTAGGGGTTACGGGGATCGGGTGGGATATGTGTCGGTGCAGGCTCGATGGGCCGAAATGGCCTCTATCTGCACTGTGGGGTTTCTGTGATTCTGTGATTCTGTGAATACTTCAAATTAAAACTTTGTATTCGTGCCACAATCAATATTTACTAAATCGTAATTAAGCAAATGATGCGTGTTTGAGTTTAATGCGTGATTGAACAAGTGGTCAATCTATGGAACGAGCTCCCTAGGGAGACAGTGGCAACAGGGAGCATTGATTCATTCAAATGCAAATTAGATAGATTTCTTGCAGAAAATAATATTTTGGGACACAGTATATGAGTAAATTGAGACATGGACTATGGTAAGTGTAGTATGCTTGGGGGGAAAGAGGTTACTTTGGACCTGTGGTTCCCAAAGCTCTCCACCACTGGGGGTTTTCCTCACCTCATGTCTGGGTATGATGTTGATTAATTGATAAGAGATTGATTGCCACGATTAGTCAACAACTCAATTATCATTATATCATGTAACTACTGGGATGGTAGACGGCGAACCAGAAGGACCTTGCTCTTGGCTTATTCAGCAGTTCCTATGTTCCTATGTTGTGAAACTGAATTGAAATCGACCCACTGTGTAACTTTCAGCTTTGAAATGGAAATGGGTCTGCTCCCAGCGAGTCAGCTTTACATTGATGGGGGTGCCATAGGCAGCGGACAAGGCAGTCCAACAGTTGATACCGCTCTTTACTATAAATGATCTGGCCTCCAGAAACTACGCAGCATTGGAGACCTGCATTTTGAAGGTTCACACAAGCGATTATTCTATCTCCGGCTAAAACTAAAAGCACCAACTTCCTTCACTTTAGCTCGGTGAATCGTGGATCTCCAGGAACGATTGCAACCGGGAAAAAATTAATATGGCCGAGTGGTACATGGATCACTATCTGAGCACTGCTCCCTCAGGGCCACTTTAAAAAATGTAAAATAAAAGGAATAGCGATCTTCCATTTAAAGGAATGGCAGCCTGCTTTTGTAGAGATATCGAGGAGTCTTCCATTGTTGAATAGCCAGCAAACATCTGCTCCAATGCCTCAGTCTCCACGGCAGTCTATTATTGCCAAGGAAATGTGCCGTGTAGCGTAAACTATTCCAATGTTTTTTTAGCAAGAAATTTTTTAATTAAAATTTAAATAAGTTTTTTTTAGAGGAAACCTGCTAAAATAGCATGTCAATCATTTTATCAGCATGACTGTGCCCATTTACATTGTCCCATGTGCTCCCATTTTGATTCAGTTATTGAAAGTCTTATAGGATTTGCCTTACTGCAGTGCACTCATAATATAGCCCAGGGGCTGCATGCAGCCATTGAGATGGTTGAGAAGTTCTGCCCTGTTTCATTCTATAAAACTCTTTGTATTAATATTTCATTTTCTTATGAAACTTCCAGCTACCCAGGTTAACCGTTATCCTTCGGTTGCAGATTCCAATCAAATGGCCGCAAAATAATGCAAGTTTGCAGAAGCAGCCACCACCTTCCGATAGAATAGGAATAAGCTTTGTGCTTCCGTGTCCGCTGTGGCTCAGTTTGCAGCGCTCTCGCCTCCGGGTCAGGATGTTGTGGGTTCTTAAATCCCACTCCAGGGACTTGAGCACAAAATTCAGGCTGACACTCTAATGCCATACTGAGGGAGTGCTGCACTGCCGGAGGTGCTGTTGCTCATTTGCGACGTTAAACCGAGGCCCTTTCTGCCCTCTCCTTAATAGATCCCATGGTACGATTTCAAAGACAGCAGGGGAGTTATTCCCGGTGTCCTGGCCAATATTTATTCCTCAACCAACATCACTAAAAAATTGTCACATTACTGTTGGTGGGACCGTGCTGCGTGCAAATTGGCTGCCGCGTTTCCCTGAGTTACAACAGTGACTGCACTTCATTGGCTGTACGGCGCTTTGGGGCGTCCTGAGGTTGTGAAAGGTGCTATATAAATGCGAGTCTTTCTTTTGCAGGATACAAGTTTTGATTTCCAAATTAGTCAGGATGTAGAGAGCTGTTGCCAGGACAAACAGGGGATTAATTGGGTCTGTGAAGCCTGGGTGAGATCGCTCATCAAATGGCCAATCTATGCAACGGGCCCCCTAGGCACGCGATGGAAACAGGCAGTAGTGATTCATTCAAATGCAAATTAGATCATTTTCTTTCAGAAAATAACATTTTGGGATACAGTATATGAGTAATTTGGGACAGCAAGGAAAATCGAGAAGAGCGTTGGTACGATGACACAGCCTTGCTTGACCCCAGTTCTTACGTGAATTGGGTCTGTGGTGGATCCATTGGTCAGGATCACGGCTTGCATGTCGTCGTGAAGCAGGCGGGGGATGGTGACAAACTTTTGAGGGCAGCTGAATTTGAGGAGGACACTCCATAATCCCTCATGGTTGACAGTGTCGAAGGCCTTTGTGAGATCAAAGAAGGCCATGTACAGGGGTTGCTGCGGTGAAAATCATGTCCATTGTGCCCCTTAGTGGGCGGAATCCGCATTGCGACTCTGGGAGGAGCTCTTTGGCCACTGGGAGAAGGCGATTGAGGAGGATTCTTGCAGTGACTTCCCCTGTGGCAGACAGCAGGGAAACTCCTCTGTAATTACCACAATTACCATGTAATTACCATGTACAGCAGGCACCTCAAAGCACTGGAGAGGTACCACCAATGCTGCCTCTGCACGATCCTGCAAATCCATTGGCAGGATAGGCGCACCAACATTGGTGTTCTTGCTCAGGCCAACATCCCCAGCATCGAAGCTTTGACCACGCTCGATCAGCTCCGATGGGCGGGTCACATTGTCCGCATGCCTGATACGAGACTCCCAAAACAAGCGCTCTACTCAGAGCTCCGGCATGGCAAGAGAACCCCAGGTGGGCAGAGGAAACGTTTCAAGGACACCCTCAAAGCCTCCTTGAAAAAGTGTAACATCCCCACCGACACCTGGGAATCCCTGGCCCAAGACCGCACAAAGTGGAGGAGAAGCATCCGGGAAGGCGCCGAACACCTTGAGTCTCTTCGCCGGGAGCAAGCGGAAGCCAAGCGCAGGCAGCGCAAGGAGCGCATGTCAACCTAAGCACCTCACCCACCCACCCCTTCAACCACCGTCTGCCCCACCAGTGACAGAGACTGTAGGTCCCCCATTGGACTCATCAGTCACCTGAGAACTCATTTTTAATGTGGAAGCAAGTCATCCTCGGTTCCAAGGGACTGCCTAAGAAGAAGAAGAAGAAGAAGAATTTGAGACAGAACATGTGGTAAGTATATCATGCTGGGGAGGTAAAAGGAGACTTTGGACCTATGGTTCCCAAAGCTCTCCACCACTGAGATTTTCTTGTGTCATCTCTGGGTCTGTTGAAGACGAATTGACGGAGATTGATTGCTATGATTAGACAACAGCTCCGTTATCATTGTATCAGGTGACTACCAGGATGGTAGAAGGCGAACTAGGTGGACCTTGCTCTTTCCTCATTTAACAATTCCTATATTCCTATGTTGTGAAACTGAACTGACATTGACCAACTGTGTAATTTCCAACTTTTTAAATGGAAATGGGTCTGCTACAAGGAGCCTTTTTTCATCGAGCAATTCCTATGTTCCTATGGTGCCATGCTCAAGACGCTCCATTAGGTCTCTGATTTTGCCAGCCCCATGCTCATAGACCTCAGTCTGGGATCGATACAGTTGGCTTGGCATCATATCCTTAGTCAATGCCATTTAACCATTAATTTCCCAATCATAGGTGTGAGAGAGAGAGAGAGTTCTGTGGGGTCAGCATGCTCCATGTAAAAGATCATCAAAGGATATATTTTAAAGATTGTAAGAACTTAGGGTCCAGGCAGCTGAAGGCTCAACCGCCAACGGTGGGGCGATGAAAATCGGAGATGCGCAAGAGGACAGAATTGGAGGCGCGCAGAGAACTTGGAGGGATGTAGGACTGGAGGAGATTACAGAGATAAGGAGGCGGGAGGCCATGGAGGGAGTTGAACACAAGGATGAGAACTTTAAATTACCCTAAAGGATAACACTCTTGTCAGAATAGAGGAACAGTGAGATCAAGAGGTATAGATACACAGATCTTTAAAGGTAGGAGAGCAGTTAGAAAAGGTCATTGAAAAAAATGTTGGGATTTATACAAAGCAGCAAAGACGTGATTTTGAATTCCTACAAGATATTGAAGAGTTAGAAATTTGTGCAATTCTGGGCACCCCGTTAAAAGAAGGATACTAGCACCATGGTAAGGGTACACTGAAGAAATGTTCACAAAATTGGGGTGTTTTTTTCCACTTGGACAGAAAAATGAATGGGGAATCTAATTGAGATTTTCAAAATTCTGAAAGGTTTTGAGAGGATAAATAGTGAAACGATCGTTTCCACTGGTTGGCAAATTGGTTACAAGAGGGCATCTACTCCAGATTGTCACTAGTAGAATGAAGAGGAAGTTCAAGAGATTTTTTTCACAGAGAGGATACAGTATTTAGAATATGAAATCCTTTATCACAAGTGGCTATTAGGGCAGAAAAATGTAACACCATTTAAAAGGGAATTGGATAAATATTCAAAAAGGAAGATTTTTTTCAAAAAGTTACTGGGAAAGGGCAAGGGGATGGGGTTAGAGTGGACAGCTCTCCTTGAAGAGCTAGCACTGGCATAGATGCTATTGGCCAAATGGCCTCCTCCCTTGCTGTAATTCCTATGATTCTACAGTCGCCAGTGTAGTGTAGAAATAGCATCCCCAGCATCGAAGCTTTGACCACGCTCAATCAGCTCCGATGGACGGGTCACATCGTCCACATGCCCGATATGAGACTCCCAAAGCAAGTACTCTACTCGGAGCTCCGACACGGCAAGAGAGCCCCAGGTGGGCAGAGGAAACGCTGCAAGGACACCCTCAAAGTCTCCTTGAAAAAGTGCAACATCCCCTCTGACACCTGGGAATCACTGGCCCAAGACCGCATAAAGTGGAGGAGAAGCATCCGGGAAGGCACCGATCACCTGGAGTCTCTTCACCGGGAGCAAGCGGAAGCCAAGCGCAGGCAGCGCAAGGAGCACACGTCAACCCAAGCACCCGACCCGCCCCTTCAACCACCGTCTGCCCCACCAGTGACAGAGACTGTAGGTCCCGCATTGGACTCATCAGTCACCTGAGAACTCATTTTTAAGGTGGAAGCAAGTCATCCTCGGTTCCGAGGGACTGCCTAAGAAGAAGAAGAAGTAGAAATAGCACTCAATGCTTTCAAATCATGAAGAGCTCCTAATGCTACATCATAATGCATGTTAATGTATTTCTATAGCAAAACATATCAGCACAAGTTCATATTTAGCTGGATATAACTGAGGGAGTTCTGATTAAATGTCAGTTACACAGCGTAGGTGGTATTCCACCGTGCTTTTGATTTTGACTTATGGTGCACACATTTAGTACAAACAAAGCTTTGGGATGACTGGAGTTAATTCTTTAAGGGGCTATCCCTTTAATTGGTGATTTAATTGCTCCGGCCAATGAAAGGGTCTGAAGTATCTAATTGACCTGAAAGCTGTTTTTCTGAAAATCTTTATCCTATGCCAATTACAAATGCTATTACAAAAGCAAAATACTGCAGATGCTGGAAATTTGATATAAAAACAGAAAATCAAGGGATATGGGGATAGTGCAGGAAAGTGGAGTTGAGCTTGAAGATCAGCCATGATCTTACTGAATGGCGGAGCAGGCTCGAGGGGCCGTATGGCCGACTCCTGCTCCTAATTCTTATGTTCTAATGTAAAATGTTGGAAACACTCGGCAGGTCAGGCAGCATCTTTACACTTGCTTAAAGCTGTTCACCGCTAGCATCTTCCAGTTCTGACGAACGGTCATCGACCTGAAACGTTAACTCTGTTTCTCTCTCCACAGATGCTGCCTGACCTGCTGAGTGTTTCCAACATTTTCTGTTGTTATTACAAATGCTATGACTATTTTTAATTCACTTTACATCTATGAAAGGCAAGGAGGAAACGGTTTCACAATCTTGATGGTGATGTGCGACCTATTGATTTTCTCCACTACCAACATCTCTCTGTTATCTCTTGTCACAGCTATAGGGGTTCGACACAAAGGATAGAATTGTAGAATCTTACAGCACAGAAGGAGGCTATTCGTCACGCCTTGGCTGTGCCGGCTCTTTGAAAGAGGTATCTAATTTAGTCCCACACCCTAGCTTTCCCATAACCCTGCAAATTAATTCTCTTCAAGTACATGCCCAATTGCATTTTGAAAGTTCCTATGGAAACTGATTCCATCACCTTTTCAGGTAATGCGTTCCAGACCTTAATAACCCTCTGTGTGAAATAATGGCCCAGAACTTGGTGTCGGGGGCTTGCCGCGCGTGCAAGCCCCCGATGTGCACTTACCCGGCGCGCCGACATCTGAAACCTGGCCCGCAGTGGATTTCCTGTCAGTGGCCCGGTTCAGATGTCGGCGCGCTGTGCTAACCTGACCCAGCGGCGTAGTTAGTGCGATGTGCCGGCTGGGATCAGGTGAGCACTGTTCAGCCAATCAGGGGAGGGGAAACTTCATTCATAAGTTTGAGAGTAAGAACTGTCAAACTCATGAGAAGTACTGCACCCCAAAACACTACTTAAACTTTAAAGAACATTTTAAAAAACATCCCAATCATTAAATTAAGTATAAATAAGTTTTAAAAAATAATTTAAACAATAATTTTTTTTTTGAAAAAAATAAATTTTTAATAAAAAGGGTCTAAAACTAAACTTACCTTATTGTAGATTCTTTAAAATAATAAACCTGTGGGAAAAAAAAATCTAAATTGCACTAAAACACCACTTACCTGTAAAAATAAATACTTACGTGTGCTTTTTACAAGCGTAAAGACCGGAGGCCTTTACACATGCGCAAATCCCCCAAAACAGAGGAAATCCAAGACGCACGCGCTGCCCCCTACAGCGCACGCGCTAGCCTCTTCACCTCTTGGGTTAGAGGAGAGGAAATGCCGGTTTTCAGCGCATGCACTGTGCATGCTGAAAACCGGCATTTCCTCCGGCCAGACGCGTGAGTACCCCTTCCGTACTCATGCGTTTGGGGAGGAATTACTGCCCCAATTTCTCAAGTTCTTTTGCCAATTATTTGAAATCTATGACCTCTGGTTACCGACCCATTTAGCAGGGGAAACAGTTTCTCCCTACTTGCTCTATTAAAACCTCTCATAATTTTGAATATCTCGATTAGGATTCCCTTAGACTTCTCTGCTCTAAGGAGAACAATCCCAGCTTCTCAAATCTCTCCACATAACACAAGTCCCTCATCCCTGGTATCATCCTGGTAAACCTCCTCTGTACCCTCTCCAAGGCCTTGACATCCTTCCGAAAGTGTGATGCCCAGAATTACACACAATACTCCAGCTGAGGTCTAACCAGTGATTAGTTAAGGTTTAGCATAACTTCCTTGTATTTGTATTCAATGCTCATATTTAAAAGCCACTATCCCATACACTTTCTTAACACCTTATCAACTTGCCCTGCCACCTTCAAAGATTTATGAATATACACCCCAGATCCCTCTGCTCTTGCACCCCCTCAAAATAGTACAATTCAGATTATACTGCCTCTCCATGTTGCTTCTCCCAAGGTGCTTCATTTCACACTTATCTGCATTAAGTTGTATCTGCCATGTGTCTGCCCATTTGCCCAGTCTGTCTATGTCCTCCTGAAGTCTGTTACTATCCTGCTGACCATTTACTGTGTTGACAAGTTTTGTATCATCCGCAAACTTCAAAATTTTACTTCCTATACCCAAGTCCAGGTCATTTATATATAACAAGAAAAGTAATGGCCCTAATACCGACCCCTGGGGGACCCCACTGCACACTTCCCTCCAGTCATCCATTCACCACTACACTGCCTCCTATCCCTTAGCCAATTACGTACCCAAGTTACCACCGTCCCTATAATACCACGTGCTTCTATTTTCTGAATAAGTCTGCTATGTGGTACTTTATCAAATGCCTTTTGAAAGTCCATATACATCTATCACTTTACATAGAATTTACAGCATAGAAACAGGCTATTCGACTCAACTGATTTATGCTGGTGTTTATGCTCCACACGAGTCTCCTCCCACTTTACTTCATCTCACTCTATCAGCATATTCCTCTATTCCTTTCTCCCTCATGTGTTTATGTAGCCTCCTCTTAAATATATCAAGGCAATTCGCCTCAACTAGTCGTTGTGGTAGCAAGTTCCACATTCTCACCACTGGGTACCTTTGCACTCCCGGTGGGGAGATTCAGCTGCATTAAGTGCTTATCAGAAATTACAGTGTGTTTTAAAATGGCTGTAAAATCATGCACAACCCATATCGGAATTTCTGACATGTGCCCTGGTCGGGTAAGTCTTCCCATTGGAAAATTTACCTTTAACATGCTCTGCTCGCAGACTGGCTCCAGTCAGCATTCATACCGCAAAAGACATGGTAACAAGGGAGAAAACTGTGAGACACAGAGGTGGGGGACTTTTGGGGGGTCAGCGGGTGCGTTTGATGGCAGGTTGGGTGGGGGGAAATTTTTTTTGACAGCGGGTAGGGAACCCGCTGTCAACCCGCTGCTACACTAGTTTCCCAGATGTTGAATCTGTCATCGCTGAACAGACCCGACACCAAGCGTTGGGGGAGGCAATTTAGATGATTAAGAGCTTGTTAATGGGCACGTAAAAACTACTTTAAGCTCATCTTTAAATTTTAAGAGTTCGCCCACGGACTCCCCGCTGCTCGGGGATCACGTCAGGTAAGGAGGTTGGGAGTTGTATCAGCATGGGATGATTTCTTAACTTGACAGCTGCAAATGTGCTATAAAAGCTCCCATTTCATAGCTGTTCACTTTCCGAGGTCAGAAACTGTTGCTTTCTGCATTTGGAAGACAGATTGAGCTTTATGCAGCTTGCAAGTGTTTGGAGCAAACTCTCTATCCAGTGTCACCTCATTGGAACAACCTCTCTCACCATTGACAGATCGCTTCTGTCATCTCAAGTTCACCCGTCATCTATTCCATTAGCATGGGTGCCCTTGAAACTATCTCACCTTGGTCCTAAGAATCCCACCATGACCAGCCCCAACACCAGCAGCACCAGGCACACCAGCAGCACTAACAACAACACCAACCTTCTCCGCAATCAACTGATGCTGCACAGGACACAGGGCATCAGCAGCCGACCACATTGATGCCCAGGAGACAAAGGATGGCCTCACCATAGCCAGATTTACTTCACTTGATGCTGTACACCCTGGCTGCCACATGATGCGCCAGGTTGGCACCGCCCCACACCACCATAAAGCATCCCTACAATGCCCAAGCCATTCCTTTCACACTCATCACCATTGCAGGGGGTACCATTACGTCTCACCATTCACTGCAACTCACTAAGCCACTTCCAAAGGTGCACACAAATCTGTACAAGAACGCAAAGTGTTGAAAATAAAGATTTTAACATTTGACAGCACATTAACAGAAACTTCACATGAACATTGGCTAAAACATCCAAGTGCCTACCCTTGTGTGTTGTTACTTGGTATGATTGGACGAGGATGAGGGTGAGTGTGAGGGGTGGCTAGTGAGATGGGGAAGTGATAATGTAGATAGAGAGGGATGGGTGGAAGTGCAAGGTAAGTTGGTGTGAGTAAGGATGTGTGGGAGTAGGGTAGGGAAGGCAGAGTGATGGGGATGTGATGAGTGGCACAGCAGGATGAAGTTGAGTGTGGCTTTGCAGTAATGTTTTGTGATCTACTGAGATCATTGAAAGGTTTGCACCACTGCAGCCTGGTCCTCCTAACAACATCCCTGCTTGTGTCCTCCTGGGCAGTGTGCAACCAAGCTGCGCTGGTCTCCTGGGGAGGTCTCTTCCGCCCATGGGAAGGGAAGAGAAACTCCCTGCGTGCTGTGATTCCCTCCACAAGCATATACAGGGAGTTATGGGAGAGCCTGGTCGGGGAGTCCGGAACCAGGGGTCACAGTCTAAGGATAAGGGGTAGGCCATTTAGGACAGAAATGAGGAGGAATTTCTTCACCCAGAGAATGGTGAACCTGTGGAATTCTCTACCACAGAAGGCAGTAGAGGCCAATACATTAAATATATTCAAGAAGGAGTTGGATATATTTCTTAAGGCTAAAGGGATCAAGGGGTATGGGGAGAAAGCAGGGACAGGGTACTGAATTTGGATGATCAGCCATGATCGCATTGAATGGCGGAGCAGGCTCGAGGGGCCGAATGGCCTACTCCTGCTCCTATCTTCTATGTTTCTATGTAATTTGCACGTGGTCCCTTTAAGGAAACCGGCTGATGACACGTCATAAATGACATCATCAGACCCACTTCCTTCAATTGCCCGGGAAACGCGCTGGGCGGGCTTAACAAGCCCAATCAGCATAATATCACTTTGGATAGTGGACTGGAGTCAGCAGCGGGGTCGCACCCCGCCACCGACCCCGGCCGCACCAGACCCGCTGAGGTAGGGGAAATCGTGGCCTGAAGTTCCACTATGCGGTATTAGTGACAAACAAGTTAACACATTCTTGCGAAATGCCTGTCTCTGCTAATTCTAATGAAAGTGTATTTAAATTAATTTAAGTAGGCTAATACTGTTAAAATGGTGAATAGTGGCGGGTCATATTAAAACATCAATGGATTTGTCACCACCACCCCTCTCGACCCCTCCACTGCCTTTGATTTGTCATGGTGTGGAGATGCCGGAGTTGGACTGGGGTGGACAAATGTAAGAAGTCACACAACACCAGGTTATAGTCCAACAGCTTTATTTGAAATCACAAGCTTTCGGAGCGCTGCTCCTTCGTCAGGTGAAGTGGAGAAATGCATAAAGACACAGCTTATATAGTCAGAGAATAATGTCAGATGTTTACAGGTAATCTTTCCAACTGCCATTTATCACACCTCGGCAGAGAGATAATCACAGCAATCAAAGGTGTGAATGGTGTCCAAACAGGTCAGTCAGGAAAACATTACATCAAAGAACAATGAGGTGGGGTCACAAGGGGTCAAATATTGCAGATGCTGGGGTCTGTATGAAAAACAAAAAAAGAAAAAAACATTTTTTTTGCTGGAAATCACAGCAGGTCCGGCCGCATCTGTGTAGAGAGAACAAGCCAATGTCGACTCGAGTCTGGATGACCCTGCGTCAGGTGGGGTTACATGTAGCGTGACATGAACCCAAGATCTCGGTTGAGGCCGTCCTCATGGGTGCGGAACTTGGCTATCAGTTTCTGCTCGACGATTTTGCGTTGTCGTGTGTCTCGAAGGCCGCCTTGGAGAATGCTTACCCGAAGATCGGAGGCTGAATGTCCTTGACTGCTGAAGTGTTCCCCGACTGGGAGGGAACACTCCTGCCTGGTCACGCTGTTTGTCTGACATCCAGTATTACATGAGCAAAAATGTTATAGAATCATAGAATAGTACATTACAGAAGGAGGCTAAATGGCCCATCGAGCCTGCACTGGCTCCTTCAAAGAGCAATCCTGTTAGTCTCACTCCCTGGCTCCAATTAAATATTGAGGAGACTGAACCATTTCCTTAGGTCCCCTGCCAAAAACTCCATTCCCTAGCCACCAACTCCATCCCTCTCCCTGGTCACTTTCTGAGGTTAAACCAGACTGCTCGCAACCTTGGCGTCCGATTTGACCCTGAGCTGAGCTTCCAACCTTATATCCTCTCCATCACCAAGACCGTCTACTTCCACCTCCATAACATTGCCCGTCTCCGTCCCTGCCTCAGCTCATCTGCTGCTGAAATCTTCACCCATGCCTTTGTTACCTCCAGATTCGACTATTCCAATGCCCGCCTGGCCGGCCGCCCATTTTGCATGCTCCGTAAACTTGAGCTCATCCAAAACCCTGCTGCAATATCTTGTCTCACACCGAATCCCATTCGTCCATCACCCCTTTGCTTGCTGACCTACATTGGTTCCCGGTCCAGAGACTCCTCGATTTTAATATTCTCATTCTTGTTTACAAATTCCTCCATGGCCTCTCCCCTCCCTATCTGTGTCACCTCCTCCAGACCTACAACCCTCCGAGATCTCTGCGCTCCTCCAATTCTGGCCTCTTGCACAGCCCCGATTTTTATTGCTCCACCTTTGATGGCCATGCCTACATACCTGGGTCCTAAGCTCTGGAATTCCCTCCTTAAACCTCTCCGCCTCTCTACCTCCTTCTCCTCCTTTAAGACGGTCCTTAAAACCTCCCTCTTTGTCCAAGCCTTTGGTCACCGGCCCAAATATCTCTTTACATGTCTTGGTCAATGTCAAATATTGTTTGCTAATCGCTCCTGTGAAGCCTTGAAGCAGATATATTTTACTACGTTAAAAGTGCTATATAAATACAAGTAGTTGTATTATGCCCAAGCCCCAATTTATTTTCCATTGACTCCATTAATGTGAAAGTGAATGAAAACAGTTGGATTTCTGACCGACAACACAAAATATGTCTCCAAAAAAAAAAGCTTACAGACAGTTAGATTCTCCCTCACTTGAATCATCTGAATCAAATGAACCAGGCCTCAGGGAAATGGGACTTATTGTGAGACAAGTGTAGCCATAAAAGACGAGGCCCTGCTCATCTTTATAGTCAAAGCCAGTCTAAAATCATCCATTAAAGTTCCATCAGATCAGGCTGTTTGTAGTCAGACTACATTACACTAATAAAAGCAGTCGCACGGAAAGAATGCTCAATTGCGTTTCTATTTTTCTTTCCTGAATGTAAAATGCAGGAAATTTCAACCAAAATCTTGGAGCTCTGACCATTATTTTTTCTTGTCTTGCATTGTAAATAAGGCCCCATATCACCGCTGGTCAGGTCGTGGGGTTTGACTGCAGGAGCCTGCTATCTTGTCACTGTCCGGCATTATATCTACCACAGGGAAAAGCAAACTGTTCCCGACAAGCTCTACGCTGCAGTAACTCAACTCAGAGCTAAGCACGCACCTACAATGTCAGCTCTGGCTCAGTGGTAGCATTTCTGGCCTCTGAGTCAGAAGGTTATGTGTTCAAGCCCCACTCCAGAGACTTGCGCACATAATCCAGGCTGACACTCCAAGTGCAGTACTGAGGGAGTGCTGCACTGTCAGAGGTGCCGTCTTTCAAATGAGCAGGCTCCGTCTGCTCTCTCAGGTGGACACAAAAGATCCCGCAGCACTATTCGGAGTAAGAGCAGGGGTGTTCTCCCTGGCGTCCTGGCCAATATCTATCCCTCAACCAACCTCACTAAAAACAGATTATCTGCTCATTATCACATTGTTGTTTGTGGGACTTTATTATAAATTGGTTGCCATGTTTCCTACATTACAACAGTGACTGCGCTTCAAAAAGCACTTCATTGGCTGTAAAGTGCTTTGGGATGTCCAGAGATTGTGAAAGGCGCTATAGAAATGCAAGTTTCTTTCCATGCTGTTCCATCTCCTGACAAGCTCAGTCTGTTAAAATCAAGACTCATCGCACCAACTCCTACTCTAACTTATTCATTCTCAGGATCTCAAAACTGTGGAACTCTTTCCGTCTTTTACTGTTCTCTGCGCCCACCCGCCGCCGCCCACCCCTCCCCATCCGCCCCCCACCCCCCTCTGTCCCCCGTCCCACCCGCAACCTTACAACCTGCTTTTAAAACTCAAGCTTGCTGCTGCCCAACCACTTCTCTCTCCTACCCTTTTCACCCTTCTCTCTACCATGAGCCTCCAATTTTAATCTAGGTTTCACAATTTAAAAAAAAATTAAGCTGCTTCTGTGGTTAATGATGTAGCCTCCATCTCAATTTGTTGCTACTTCTCCTGGCAAGCCAGCAACAGAAGACCGAGGAAAATCCGTAGGGGTGGGTGCGATTCCAACAGTTACATTGGGATCACACCCGCTATGGAACTCCACCACTGACCCCACTGAAATCTGGTTTTCACTCCTGGGGCGGGAACATGGCCTGAGACAGATAAAGGCCTAGAAATTCGGTTGTGGGTTCGCCAGGGCTTTAGCGCCGGAAATTTAGCGCCGGCGCTAAGTCCCCCTGCGCGCGCCAAAAATTCAGTAGCGCCGCGCCCAAACGGCTGCTGGCGCTACTAGAGGGTGTCAGCGCCTCGAAATGGGCGCTGACTGCCGCATTGCGGCGCAATTCCGGTGCTGCGGCACCCGATGCGGTGCGGCAGGCTGGGGAAGTGCAGGCCTCCTCCTTCAGTTAAGGAGGAGCTGCCTGCACCCGCCCGCTGGCCGTTCAAATGTTCAGAAAAATGAGCCCGGCACCTCGGACAAGTGCCGGGCTTGCAGGCCAGACGCATCTGTTCCGCGGGGGGGGGGTGGAGGAGTCCGGGGAGGGAGGTGCGGGCAGGGGGCCGGCAGGAAAGCGGCCGGCCGCCGCGCGACCTTAATGCGCCGGCGCTAACTCCTGCAAGACTCGGTTGCCAAAGTCTTAGTTGCGGCTGCCACGGGCGAGGCGGCCACAACTCAATTTCAGCGCTGGGGCCCGTCACCACGGCAACTGGGACGCTGCGCACACCGATGACGTCATCGGTGCCGGCGCAGCGCAACCGGTGTAACGCCGATGGAAGGGCCCCACTGAATTTGCCAACTGGCCATAACTCCGGCGCTAGGCCCTCCAGCGCCCCAAATGGGGCGCTAAGCCTACTGAATTTCTAGGCCAAAATATCCCGTGGCATTATTTGAAGAAGAGGAGGGGAGTTCTCCAGATGTCCTGGCCCACATTATTCCCTCAGCCAACAAAAAAACAGATGAAGTGTCACTTATCTGATTTACTGCTTTGTGGGATCTTGCTGTGTACACATTAGCTGTCATGTTTGCCTACATAAAAAAACAGTGCCTATACATCAATGGTAACTTATTAGCTGTAAAGCACTTTGAGACGTCTTGAGGATGTGAAAGGTGCTATATAAATGCAAGTATTTTCCATCTAGTGAAAGGGGCAATTTAAATGTTTCTGATAGTCTGGTAGAAGAGTGAGGAAAGTGGTGCATGGAAAGGGAGGAAAAAGCATCAAAGCTCGTGGAAGTTTACTGAAGATCTACCTGGTGACAAAGATTAGTTATATCGATATAGACTTCATTTTGAAGATCACAATTTAGAAACGAGAAGCTGGGATTGTTCTTCTTTGAGCAGAGAGCATTCAGGGGAGATTTAATGAGATTTAATGAAGGTGTTCAAAATCATGAGGGGTTTTGATAGAGCAAATAAGGAGAAACTGCTTCGACTGGCAGAAGGGTCGGTAACCAGAGGACAAATATTTAAGATAATTAGCAAAATAAAGCCAGAAGGGAGATGAGGAAATATTTTTTACACAGCGAGTTGTTATGATCTGGAATGCACTTATGCAGGGCATCAGAGCACGCAGGGAGGTCCTCTTCCCTTTCAATGGGCGGAAGAGACCTCCCCAGGAGACCAAAACAGCCTGGTTGGAGATTGCAGAGGTCACAAGCAGGGATGTGGGCAGGAGGACGTGGGTGCAGTGCCGCAAACATTTCAATGATTTCATTAGATCAGGAAACGTGAGTACAAAGCCACACTCAACTTCATTCTGCTGTGCCTCTCATCACATCCCCATCACTCTGCCTTCCCAACCCTACTCCTGTACATCCTTACTCACACCAACATACCTTGTACATCCACCCATCCCTCCCTCTCTACATTTTCACGTCTCCATCTTACTAGCCACCCCTCACACTGACCCTCGTCCTGATGCAATCATACCAACTAACAACACACAAGGAGGCCACTTGGCTTTGGCACCCCACTCCATCGTAGTCTCCCTCTAAAGATGTTACACATCCATTCCTTATACTCATTCCATATCTCACACTCAGCCTTCATCTTCTTTCCTTCCTTGCAGGAAAAGAGAGCCCAAAATAAGAGGGAGAGGGAGAGAACTGTCGGTGGCCCTCCATCATTTGCAAACCTTACAACAGCTGAGGAGGTTGCGTTAGAAGTATCGGGAGTTGCCGAGCAGCTGGAGGTGGGAGTCGGAGAGAAGGGGACATCTCAGCAACCTGGTGACAGAATTACATATCATAGAGCTACATGGCATACATCAGTCACTCATATGGGGACTGATGTCAGCAGCCAGTGAATGGTCATCATGTGCATAATGATATCTGTACCCATTCTTCATATGACGTATCTAACTCATCTCTTTACTTTCCCACAGGTCCATCGAGAGCCCCCCCACCCCCACTGTCCAGGAGGAAGAGGAAGACGACTCCAGCCTCTGAGGCCGCACCGTCACCAAACATGAGCGCACCCAGCACCAGCGCAGATACACACACCTCGGTGGATCCCACGTGAGATAGAGTAGTGGTGTCGTCTGGTGTCTCATAACTCACAAGTGAGCAAGAGCAGATGGTTGGGACAGGGACAGCAGTGGAGAGTCCGTGTCGGAGGGCGCAGGACGCTCCCAGCTCTGCTCAGCTGTATGCAAACGCTGAGCCTTGGGGGCCATCCAGAAAGAGGCCGATCCTGGAGGTGCAGGAGGCTCTGACAGGTTTTGCAAGCGCGATGTCTGCAAATGTTCAGAGAACGGACGACTCCATCTCCAACATGAGTAGCACCGTGTTGCAAGCGATGGTGACTGTAGGCTCTTCCATGGATAGGATGGCCACCTACATGGAGCAGCTAATGCAGCACTCACAGGAATACATGGTCTATGGAGACTAGGTGGCTATGTATGGAGAATAGATAGCAGAAGCTCATACAGCTCCTCTCTAGGAGGGATGTCAGAGTAGACATCGGTCCTCATGGCCCCACTGATATGCAGCAAGGTGTTAGCTATTAAGGTTTTCCAATGAATTTCCAACATTACTAAAGTAAACAACTTGCATTTTGCAGTGATGTTCGGGGACGAATGCCTTGCAGGGGAGACAAGAATGACAGGAGAAAGGCATCGGAGGGAAGGCCAAGGGGAAGCATGGTTGAAGAGATGGGTTTTTAGAGGATTTTGAAGGATGGGAAAGCTATCATTACCAATAGTTTCCAGGACCCAGTTGTGCCATTAACAGCAGGGCCTGGGAAGATGCTGATTGCGGGCCATCCTATAATGCACCAACAGCACAAATAGGGACCTGAAAATCTGACTACCCAAGCCTAAAGTGGACAGTCGCCAGTTGCAAAGAACTCGTGCCTGGTCTCACTTTCTCCTCTACCCCTCCCTCCTGTTTGATTTCGGAGTTGGCAAAAGATGGTATCATACCATATGTATGCCACAATGTTAGCCGTGGCTCAGTGGGTGGCACTCTCTGCCTCTTGAATCAGAAGGTTGTGGGTTCAAGTCCCACTCCAGAGAGATGAGCACATAATCTAGGTTGACACACCAGTGCAGTACTGAGGCTACATTGTCAGAGGTGCCGTCTTTCGGATGAGATGTTAAACCGAGGCTCTGTCTGCCCTCTCAGGTGGACATAAAAGATCCTACAGCAGGGGACTCTCCCCGGTGTCCTGGCCAATACTTATCCCTCAGCCAACATCACTAAAGCAGATTATCTGGTCATTGCATCATTGTTGTTTGTGGGATCTTGCTTTGCACAAATTGGCTGCTGCGCTTCCTACATTACAACAGCGACTGCACTTCTAAAAGGTACTTCATTGGCTGTAAAGCGCTTTGGGATGTCCTGAAGTCATGAAACGTGCTATAGAAATGCAAGTCTTTCTTCTTCTTTACGTAGTGACAACAGAATCACCGAAGACCTGACAGCATCTTAAAGCAATAAAACTAATGGATTTTTCCTTTAGTTGCTGACAGCAGTTCATTGCTAGTGGCACGGTTGCTAAGGAAACCTTTGTTGTTTGGTGCGAGATTTTCTGTCACACGTCAAGGAGAAGGAGCTTTAATGAGGTTTAATAAATCAGCATATCCGGTTATGGCCATATAAGGCTGCATCACAAACGATGGTTGTAAGCCCATGCACTCTCCCCCCATCTGTTCCCCCTGTACGTCTGTCTCGAAGTTACGGGCCGCGCCATGTTTGCCGACAATGCTGCAAGCAAGCGTCGTTCTCCTTTGGAACAAGAGCTGAGCAGTGGCGACAGACCCAGTGAACTGTCAACAGGGTAACAAGCAAAGAATTGAGATAGCAAGCATGCAGAATTTAACTCTAGCCACAAGTGTGAGGAGGTGGGAGCCGAGATGCATGTGTTCCCTTCTATGCCAGCTGAATAGCAATTTTGAAGTAGCCCAGCTATCAGGACCTACATTCAGTAAATATTTGTGCAGGTTTTGTGCTGATCAATTTTGCCCTCAACTCATTTTGTTCCCCGTCTAACTGTGGGTAGATGTCACACACAGCTCTTGCACGTCACTGATCCCTGGCAAAAGGGGAGCATCAGTGACTTTTCAGAGATTGACTATTGCAGAAGGAGACCTAGCACTGAACTGAGACGATCTATTAAACCTTACACAGTGTCAGTCCATCGACAGCCTTCTCTACAAGAGGCATGCTAGCACTGTGCTGCGTAGTACAGTGCAAATGATGGCCAGAACACCATACGGAAGATAAAAACAGAAAATGCTGGCAATGCGGCAGCATCTGTGGAGAGAGAAACAGAGTTAACGTTGACGTTTCATCAAGGCTGGCAAAAGGTAGAGATGTAATAGGATTTAAGCAAGTACAGATGCGGGGAAAGAGGGGGAAGGGGTAGAAAGAACAACAGGGAAGGTGTGTGATAGGGTGGAAGGCAGGAGTGATTAAATGACAAAAGGGTCGATAGTGCCGTATGGGCATCACAGCCAATCTTTGATTCTATCTTCACCCGATAGCCACACACACACACTTTCCAGCACGCGTCGCCATACCTTGATCAAGAGCGGGAATCCTGGCTGATTAACCTTCCACACTTTAGGAAGGCTGTCAAGGCCTTGGAGAGGGGACAGAAGAGATTTACAAGAATGGTACCAGGGATGAGGGACTTCAGTTATGTGGAGAGACTGGAGAAGCTGGGGTTGTTCTCCTTAGAGCAGTGAAGGTTAAGAAGAGATTTGATAGAGGTGTTCAAAATCATGACGGTAAATAAGGAGAAAATATTTCCAGTGGCAGAAGATTTGGTAACAGATTTAAGGTGATTGGCAACAGAACCAGAGGCGAGGTGAGGAAGAAGAATTTTACCCAGCGAGTTGTCATGATCTGGAATGCACTGCCTGAAAGGGTGGTGGAAGCAGATTCAATCATAACTTTCAAAAGGGAATTGGATAAATACTTGAGGGGAAAACATTTGCAGGGCTGTGGGGAAAGAGTAGTGGGAGTGGGATTAATTGGACAGCTCTACCAAAGAGCCAGTACAGGCACGATGGGCCGAATGGCCCCCTTCTGTGCTGTAGCATTCTATGATTCTATGATGTGCTGATAGGGTGAGATGAAGTAAGGTGGGAGGAGGCTCATGTCATGTGGAGTATAAACACCAGCATAGACCGGCTGGGCTGAATGGCCTGTTTCTGTGCTGTGCATTGTATGTAATTCTATTGATCCTGGCTGATTTTCCTTTCCATTACCCAGGTGAACTAAGACCAATTCTAGTGCTGCAGCTACTGATTCAGTTGAGATCAAGTTGGCTTAGCATAGAATGGGGATGGAATCTGGGGCCCATTGGTCTGTAGGGCTCAGCTACTCACTAAATAAACTCACTGCAGCACTGAGGAAGCCCTAAGTGACCCGAGAAACCCAATTATGGGGGTGTGAGGTGGGGCGGGAGCATCACAATTGCAGCCATTCAGCGTCTCAGCCATGATCTAATTGAATGGCGGAACAGGCTCGCGGGACAAAATGGCCTACTCCTGTTCCTATGTGTCACCCAATGACCACAAAAGTGCGCTATAGTAGCAAGAGCACTGAATGTACTCTGGGTGGGGGTCTTCAACGTCCATCACCAGGAGTGGCTCGGTAGCACCACTACTGACCGAGCTGGCCGAGTCCTGAAGGACATAACTGCCAGTCTGGACCTGCGACATGTGGTGAGAGAACCAATACGAGAGAAAAACCTATCACCAATCTACCTGTCGCAGATGCATCTGTCCATGAGAGCATTGGTAGCAGTGACTACTGCATAGTCATTGTGGAGACAAAGTCCCATCTTCACACTGAGGACACTCTCCATCGTGTGGCATCAAGGAGCCCTAGTAAAACTGAAGTCAATGGGAATCGGGGGGGGGGGGGAATTCTCCACTGACTGGAGTCATACCTAGCACAAAGGAAGATGGTTGTGGTGGTTGGAGGTCAATCATCACAGCCCCAGGACATCGCTGCAGGAGTTCCTAGGTCCAACCATATTCAGCTGCTTCATCAATAACCTCCCTCCATCATAAGGTCAGTGTAACATTTGCATATTGATTTATCATTGGCCTGCAGGCATCTGTAAGGAATACCTATTATATTCACATGTGATCACATGCTGAGTTGTCATTGGCCTGCAGGCATCTGTAAGGACTGCTATTGTTTAGAAGACCCAGGGGCCCTGACTCCATCTTGTCCACACAGTGCTGGATGATTGAGAAAGCTTACAGACCTGATGCTTCATTAAATTAGTTTAAATTGTAATACTCCGTTGTCCTGCAATTTATTATTTTTGTACAAAGTGTGCAAAACAAGACATGGTGTCAGAAGTGGGATTTGAAATGGACATCGTTGGAGCTCCCTTACCTCGAATGAATTGGGGATCTTTGAACTTACATAGAGAATGGCGCAAGTTCAAGCAACACGTGGAGTTGATGTCCTCGGGTCCGTTAAAAAGAAAAGGGGAGGAAGAAAAATGCAGCTACCTACTCCTGTGGATTGGAGAAAAAGGGAGAGACATTTTTAACACATGGTCTCTCACCGCGGATGAAGCAAAGGTACTGAAAAGTTATTTTGACCGTTTTGAAGCATATGTGATGCCCAAGACAAATACGATATTCGCTAGGTACAAGTTTTAGGAGAAAGTACAAGGAGCTGGTGAGTCGTTTGAACAGTTCGTGGCTGAGTTAAAACTGCTAGTAAAAGACTGTGCATATGCAGATAAAGATGAGATGGTCAGAGACCGCATCATGTTTGGAATACATTCAGCTAAAGTGAGAGAGAGACTTTTCAATGTTGGGTCCGGGCTAACGCTGGACAAAGCTATAGACATAGCTAGATCGCACGAGATAGCCCAGCACAGTTGAAAACCATAACCGGTGCCACGAGCAGCTCGAGTGAACAGACAGTGCATGCAGTTAATAGATACACACCAAAGAACACTGCCCAGAGAGCGTGTTTCAGAACAGAGGGAGTTCTAAAAATGGGCGACACAGACATAAAACGCTTCAAAAACTGTGGATATTGTGGAAACAACTGGCATGGAGAAAAGGAGCACTGCCCTGCCAAAGGAAGGCAATGTATTAAATGTGGTAAACGGAACCACTTTGCTAAAGTCTGCAGGACTGTTTTCGGAAAAACAGTACACACAGTGAGTGACAGCCAAATGCCAGATAGAGAGCCAAATGCAGAGGAACTGTTTATTGATTCTGTGTCACAGAAAAAACAGATTTCAGGGACTGAGCAAGCCTATGCCGATATTGAGATAGGAAAACAGGGCAAAGAGCTTAAGTTTAAACTAGACACTGGATCTCAGGTTAATGTAATTCCTCTGAGTGAGTATCACAGCTTGAAGGATGAGTGTGCGCTATAGCCCACCTCACACAGAATGACCGGCTATGGGGGTGAGCAGCTCATTGTAAAAGGCACATGCGTGATGAAATGCAAGTACAAAGAAAGCGACATGATGTTGAACTTTTACATTGTTGACACTCAAGCACCTCCAGTGCTAGGTCTAAAGGCATGTTTAGACATGGACCTCATCAAGCTAGTGCTATCATTGACAGCACCAGTTGATAAGCAGACAGTCATGGAGGAGTTTGCTGTTGTTTTCAAAGGAATCGGACTATTCCCAGGTGAATGCACTATTCACCTTGACCCAGCAGCAACCCCTGTGGTTTGCCCACCGAGAAGGATACCCCTTGTTCTACGTAGTCGCTTGAAGGAAGAGCTGCAGAGCATGGAGAATAGAGAAATCATCATCCGGGAAACAGAACCAACAGAGTGGGTCAACGCATTAGTAGTGGTTGAGAAACCACGTACAGGCAAGCTCAGAGTCTGTCTTGACCCCAGAGGTTTGAACAAGGCTATCAAATGCCCTCATTACCCTCTACCAACGCTAGATGACATCACACCCAAGCTAGTGGGAGCACGTTACTTCAGTGCAATGGACGCATGATCAGGATACTGGAATATCAAGCTCACGGAACAGTCATCTAAGCTAACAACGTTCAACACACCATTTGGACGCTACCGATTTCTGCGTTTACCATTTGGTCTTATCTCAGCTGAGGATGAATTCCAGCGGAAGATCGACGAAACATATGAAGGCCTCGACGGAGTAGTCGCAATCGTAGACGACATCCTCATCTATGGCAGGAATAGAGAGGAACATGACAGGAACCTCCGTGCGATGCTACAAAGATCACGAGAGAAAGGTATCCGGCTCAACCCCGAGAAAAGCATAATTGGATCCACCGAGATCAGCTATTTCGGGCATCGCCTCTCAACTGATGGCATTAAGCTGGATCCAGAGAAAATCTCCACCATCAAGAAGTTGGAGCCGCCGAAGAACCGCGCCGAGCTAGAGCCGAAGAACCGCGCAGAGCTAGAGACAGTACTAGGCATGGTTAACTACTTAGCCAAGTTTGCCCCGAGCCTCTCCGAAATCAACGCACCCATGCGTCAGTTGCTCAAACAATCCAATGAGTTCCTGTGGGACAAACAACATGACACAGCATTTCAGAAAATGATAGACCTAATCACCAGAGAACCAGAACCAGTTCTTGCCGACTTTGACCCCAACAAAGCGCTCAGACTACAAGTGGATGCGTCAAAGTACGGACTAGGCGCAGTATTACTGCAAGAAGGAAAGCCCATCGGCTACGCTTCCAGATCTCTCTCAGACAGTGAAATCAACTATGCTCAAATCGAGAAAGAGCTACTGTATATGCAATTCTATTTGGATGCAAGCGTTTCCACCAGTACGTCTATGGCCGACAGGTCATTGTGGAATCTGACCACAAGCCCCTCGAGTCAATCATGAGGAAACCACTAGCCGCAGCCCCACCAAGGCTACAGAGAATGATCCTTCAGCTACAGAATTACGACTTCACAATCATTCACCATCCAGGCAAAGACATTCCTGTTGCAGACATGCTCTCCAGAAAGTCTCTTAGCTACCAGGACAGCAGCCTCAGTGAAGGCATGGATGTGCAGGTGCACATGGTGTACAACAGCTTACCTGTGAGTGACTCAAAACTGAAGGAGATCCGAACAGAAACAGAGAAAGATGCACAACTCACACTGCTGAGCAAAGTCATACATGAAGGATGGCCTGAGGAAAGGAGGAAATGCCCTCGGAGCATATCTGAATTCTGGAACCACAGAGACGAACTGTCACAAATCAATGGAATCGTCTTCAAAGGGGAGAAAATCATCATTCCTACCAGTCTCAGAGAAGAGATTTTGACAAAAATTCATGCTGGACATATGGGCATGGAAAAATGCAAACAAAGAGCACGTGACATTATGTTTTGGCCCGGAATGTGCAAACACATTGAGGACATTGTCGGAAAATGTTCCATTTGTCTAGAAGACCGCCCATCAAATGTCAAAGAGCCCATGATACCTCACCGTATCCCAGACAGGCCCTGGCAGGTCGTCGGCTGCAAGCAAGTGCATGCAAAACGTGTACAGAGACAGCAACACCAAAAGAGATACTATAACAGGTCAGCTAGACTACTGCCGCCGCTGCACAATGGAGAATCCTTCAGAATCCAGGAGCATGACTACTAGAAGCCAGCAGTCATCATCCAGCCAGCTGACACTGAGCAATCGTATCACGTCCGCACCCCGGAAGGACAGGTGTACCGCCGCAATCGCAGGCACCTCCTGAACACCAAGGAACAACACCGTCATTCCGACGAGAGGTCAAGCCTAGAGTTATCCTTGACTTGTGAACTGTCAAAGGGTGTAGGCGGATCGCTGCCCTAAAAAAAACTGTACAACGTTATTGAAACGTTGAGATGTTTTCAGCGCTAGTTAAATGCTGAGTTTACTTATATGTTTATGCGACCGAGAACATTAGGTAGAAGAAAGGTTTAAAAGTAATGCATAACAATTTTCTTTTTAAAATAAAGGGGATGTAACATTTGCATATTGATTTATCATCGGCCTGCAGGCATCTGTAAGGAATACCTATTATATTCACATGTGATCACATGCTGAGTTGTCATTGGCCTGCAGGCATCTGTAAGGACTGCTATTGTTTAGAAGACCCAGGGGCCCTGACTCCATCTTGTCCACACGGTTCTGGATGATTGAGAAAGCTTACAGACCTGATGCTTCAATAAATTAGTTTAAATTATAATACTCCATTGTCCTGCAATTTATTACTTTTGTACAAAGTGTGCAAAACAAGACAGCCAGCAATGGAGATGTTCGCTGATGACTGCACAGTGTTCAGTGCCATTCGCAACTCCTCATATAATGAAATAGTCCATGCCCGCATGCAGCAAGACCTGGACGACATTCAGGCTTGGGTTGATAAGTGGCAGGTAACATTCGTGCCACACAAGTGCCAGGCAATGACTATCTCTAACAAGCGAGCGTTTAACCACCACCCCTTGACATTCAACGGCATTACCATCACCGAATCCCCCACCATCATTATCCTGTGGGTCACCATTGACCAGAAACTTAACTGGATTAGCACATAAATACTGTGGCAACAAGAGCAGGTCAGAGGCTGGGTATTCTGCGGCGAGTGTCTCACCTCCTGACTCCTCAAAGCCCTTCCACCATCTACAAGGCACAAGTCAGGAGTGTGATGGAATACTTTTCACTTGCCTGGATGAGTGCAGCTCCAACAACACTCAAAAAGCTCGACACCATCCAGGACAAAGCAGCCTGCTTGATCAGCATCCCATTCACCACCTTAAACATTCACTCCCTCCACCACCGGCGTACCGTGGTTGCAGTGTGTACCATCTACAAGATGCACTGCAGCAACTTGCCAAGGCTTCTTTGGCAGCACCTCCCAAACCCATGACCTCTACCAGCTAGAAGGACAAGGGCAGCAGATGCATGGGAACACCACCACCTTTTTAGTTCCCCTCCAAGTCACACACCATCCTGACTTGGAAGTATATCAGCATTCCTTCATTGTTCCCTGTGTCAAAATCCTGGAACTCCCCCCCTAACAGCACTGTGGGGGTACCTTCACCACACGGACTGCAGCGGTTCAAGAAGGCGGCTCACCACCACCTTCTCAAGGGCAACAAGGGATGGGCAATAAATGCTGAAATAACAACAGAAGACGCTGGAAAAACTAAGCAGGCCAGGTGTAGTGTATATAACCCGTACCACCTTAAGAGGATACCTTAAGGTGATGGACTACTTTTTGATGGCTCCTGTACATTGTAGTACCGGTGGTGACCACACCGGTATATAAACCCTGCGGAGCAAAGTGTATCCCAGTTCAGCACTGACCCTCAATCACTAAAGACCTGTTTAATTATTTCTGTAGTCTGTGTCCTGTTATTCAGCATAACTACATTTGAAAACACAGACTCAACAGTGGCGACGAGTCTGATCTTACCTAGCGGCAGTTGCATCAAAGGAAGCTTCGTCCTCTGAAATGGGCGTCGAACAAGGACATCCACCCTCAACATCCTGCTGGGCACTGCATCGCACGGGAGGCCATCGGGAACCCGGGTTGGTTTCTGGCCACGAAGTCAAACATCAGTGAACATCCCTTCGACGACAGCGGCGGGTAAGCCCGATCGAGCGGCACGGGGGGGATGTCGGCCGAGTTGTCAGTAAGAGAAGGGGAGGGAAACGACGAAAAGGGCGGAGAACACGACCGCAGCTGGTGTCAGGGGCCGGACTGCAATCGGGGCAGAGACGCGCAGCAGCCAGAAAAGCGTTTATGACCACAAGGACCGCAGGAGCAGCGGGGAACAAGAGCACAGCGTAGGGGAAAATAAAGGACCGCTGGGAGGCGTGAACGGCAACAGCGCGGGAATCGCCATTTTGAGTCGGCGGGGGAAGAAGACAAGCATGGGAAAAGCCGCCAAGCGCGGGAAGCCGCCATTTTGAAAAAAAAAAACAATAAAATAAAATAATAATCATATCCGAAGGAAAGGAAACTCAACAAGGATGCCAAAAACGGGAAACATCACTGCTTTTGATAACGATGTGGAAGATTGGGCCACTTATGTGGAACGCATCGAAGTTTACTGTACAACGGATGAGGTACCGGAGGATAAGAAAGCACTAACCCTATTAAACTCGATGGGTGCGAAGACGTACGGGTTATTAAGGAACCTTGTAACACCAGATAAACCGGTAGGGAAGAGTTTCGCGGATATTGTTACTATCCTGCAAGAGCATTTAAACCCCACGCCGCTGCTGATAACGGAACGATTTAAATTCTACAAAAGAATTCAACTTAAAGAAGAAAGCAACGCTGAATTCCTAACCGAACTGCGCAAGTTATCAAAGTACTGTCAGTTCGGTACAGGACTAGCAGACGCACTGAGAGATAAGTTTGTGTGTGGGCTCCTAAGGGAAGGAACCCAGAAGCGACTGCTAGAGGAAAAGAACCTTACGCTGGACAAAGCTTTCAGCATTGCAGCATCGCATGAGGCAGCAGCACGAGGCGCTGCAGAGATACAGCAAAGGCCATTGGAATTCAGCACCAATGAAATGGCATTGGGCACAGTAAAGTGCTATCGTTGCGGAAGGACAACGCATAACCAGAACCAGTGCTGGTTCAAAGATAAAGAATGCAGGCAATGTGGCAAACTTGGTCACATCACGAGAGTATGCCGGTCAGGAAAGAAGACCAGCAGCAAAAAGTCGCCGCAGGAGAAGTACAAAAAAGTACACAAGGTGACAGAGAACAGTTCGGATGAACAGAAGATGGATTCAGACTCCAGCAGTAAGGAACTGGGTTGTCTAAAAATACATAATGTGGGTAACACAGCAGACCACCAGACTATCTGGGTTATGCTTCGGATAGCAGGAGTCCAAGTGAAGATGGAATTGGACACTGGATCGGCATTAACGGTCATGAATAAGCAAGATTACAAAAGGTTATTCTCGCACATTCCCCTGAGGGATACGGAGATTGTATTGAAAACATACACGTGGCAAATAGTATACCCCAAAGGAAAGATAAAAGTAAATGTGGTCGACAATGGTAAAGAAAGTCAGAAAATGGACTTGTATGTGTTACCTGATGGAGGTCCGCCACTACTGGGACGGGAATGGATCCGGAGAATAAATGTGGACTGGCATTCCATACAAGCACTGACTGTAGATGCCTGTAAGGAGGACGACGTCAAACCTAAACGACTGTCCAAAATATTAGACGATGCTAAGGAGGTGTTCCAACAGGGACTGGGAACACTGAAAGGAATTACGGCAAACATCAAAGTTGAAGAACATGCAAACCCAAAATTTTTCAAAGCCAGACCGGTACCTTATGCAATACGACCTGCTGTGGAAGCAGAGCTGGAAGGGCTAGAACGTTCAGGGGTACTGTCCAAGGTGGACTGGAGTGAGTGGGCCACACCCATTGTTCCTGTCATGAAGCGTTCGTTGAGCAACAAGCCGGGGGAACCTGGGAAGGTTCACATCTGTGGCGATTTCAAGATCACTGTTAATCCGGTTCTTCACACGGTGCAATATCCGCTTCCGCGGATTGAAGACATCTTCGCTTCGCTATCTGGCGGGAAACACTTCACCAAGATAGACCTGGCGCAGGTGTACCTACAGATGGAAGTTGATGAAGCGTCACACCAGTATCTCACGATCAACACACATAAGGGCTTGTATTGGTATAATAGACTGATTTTTGGAGTGGCATCGGCTCCAGCGATTTGGCAAAGGGCCATGGAGCAGGTATTGCAGGGAATCCCAGGCACACAATGCTACCTGGACGACATCCTGATTACAGGAGATGACGATAAGGATCACCTCGCGAATTTGGAGCAGGTGCTCATCAGATTGAAAGAATATGGGCTCAGAGTTAATCGCCAGAAATGTGAGTTCTTTCAAAAGCGAATCTTGTACTGTGGCCACGTCATTGACCAGGAGGGGCTCCATAAGTCACCTGACAAGATCGAAGCTGTTGTGAAAGCTCCTGCTCCGGAAAATGTATCCCAGTTGAGGTCGTTCCTTGGGTTGGTTAACTATTACCACAAGTTTCTTCCAAATTTATCTACGGTGTTACACCCGCTAAACACTCTTTTGCAAATGGGAATACCATGGAAGTGGAGCGATGATTGTAAGCGGGCTTTACAAAAGAGCAAGGCACTGATCACCTCTAAGGAAGTGTTGGCTCACTTTAACCCAACGCTGCCTATTCGCTTAGCTTGTGATGCTTCTCCATATGGTATCGGGGCAGTGCTCTCACATAAGTTTCCAAATGGCTTGAAAAGGCCAGTCGCGTTCGCATCCAGATCATTGACCTCCGCTGAGCGCAACTATGCTCAGATAGATAGGGAGGCTCTCAGCCTCGTGTGGGGAGTTAAGAAATTTAACCATTACCTGCAAGGCCAAAAGTTTATGCTGCTGACAGATCACCAGCCGTTGGTTTCCATCTTCAACCCTAAGAAGGGCGTTCCGGTAATGATGGCGCAGAGGCTTCAGAGATGGTCCCTTTTCCTAGGGGCACATCAATATGATATTGAATTCAAAGGTACAAAGCAACATGTTAATGCTGATGGGCTGTTGCGCCTGCCACTACCTACAGCGGAAGAGGCACCGGCAGTTGACCCTGTCGAGATATTTCACTCGACCATCATCGAATGCTTACCAGTCACCAATGCGGGTATTGAGAGAGAGACCCGAAACGACCCGACACTGTCTCGGGTCTACGATTTGACAGTGAAGGGATGGCCAGCACATGGCGAACCAATGTTACCAGCATTCTCAGCCAGACGAGAACAGCTGCCCGTATGTCAAGGAACATTGATGTATGGAACAAGGGTGATTATTCCTCCTAAATTAAGGGAGAGAGTTCTGAAAGAATTGCATGAAGGTCATCTGGGGGGAGTCAAGATGAAAAGCCTTGCTAGGGCTTATGTATGGTGGCCAGGTATCGACAAACAAATAAAGGATCTGACTAAAAGCTGCTCAGGGTGCCAGAAAGTTCAAAATGCACCTCCAATTACACCGCTGCATCCGTGGGAATGGCCTTCAACCCCATGGCAACGGGTGCATGTCGACTTTGCAGGTCCATTCATGGATTCCATGTTTTTGATAGTAGTAGACGCACATTCTAAATGGCCAGAAGTGATTAAGATGTCGACCAGTACCTCTGAGAAGACGATCGCAGTTCTAAGAACCATATTTGCAAGGAATGGTTTGCCGGAACAAATATGTTCAGACAACGGACCACAGTTCGTGTCAGAAGAATTCCAGAAATTCATGAAAAAGAATGGGGTGAAACACTATACATCTGCCCCATATCATCCGGCTACAAATGGGTTGGCCGAGAGATTTGTACAAACGTTCAAAAAGGCGATAAAGGCCATGAGCGAAGACCATATTCCACCTCAACACAAGGTGGACAATTTCCTGATGGCGTATCGAAACGCCATGCATGCAGTGACAAATCAAAGCCCTGCCATAATGTTCTATAACAGGAGGTTGCGGTCCCGGTTGGATTTGTTAAAACCCAATGTGCGAAGGGAAGTCGAAAACAAGCAATTCCAGCATGTAAATAACAAGGCCACTCGTAGTTTCGAAATAGGACAACCAGTGTTGGCCAGGGACTATAGGGATGATAAATGGCAATCCGGAACAATTCATGCCCGACAAGGACCCTTGATGTACACGGTAGACGTTGGAGAGAACGTAATACGACGTCATGCTGACCAACTTGTGGAATCGAGAACAAGGGTCGACCCCATGTCTACGGCAGAGACACCAGTTGAAGAATTTATTGAGCCTGTAGCATCTACCTCAGACTCAAACGTACATGATGATGTTCAATCCATAGGAGATCAAATGGATGAGTCATCCTAGCAACGAGAACCAGAGACCCCTGAAAGGCGTTATCCGGCCCAGATCAGGAGGCCTCCTCAGAGACTGAATCTTTGAACAGTGTTGTGTGAAAATTGTATATATGTTATCCATGTAATGTTTAATTTGGGGTGTACACTGTTAAGCTAAAAGGGGAGGAATTGTAGTGTATGTAACCTGTACCACCTTAAGAGGATACCTTAAGGTGATGGACTACTTTTTGATGGCTCCTGTACATTGTAGCACCGGTGGTGACCACACCGGTATATAAACCCTGCGGAGCAAAGTGTATCCCAGTTCAGCCCTGACCCTCAATCACTAAAGACCTGTTTAATTATTTCTGTAGTCTGTGTCCTGTTATTCAGCATAACTACATTTGAAAACACAGACTCAACACCAGGCAACATCCGTGGAGAGAGAAATAGAGTCAATGTTTCAGGTCGAAACCCTTGCTGGCCTTGCCAGCGATGCCCACATCTCATGAACGAATAAAAAAAAGTCCAGCACTTTCCAACAGGGGTCACTAGAACATGGGCACGCTGCCTAACTTCATACTCACCATGGTAACCCAGGGATGCCGAGACCAGTTATAGTGAGAGCAACGAACTTATAACACACTGAGCCTGGGATCTTCCTACTTCTACCAGTTCAGCCCCACACCAGAGGGTGAATTTACCTCACGGAGCAGTTAGGGAGCTCACTACACTCTCAATTTAAAAACAAACATTTTTTGGTGCGGGGAGATGGTGGGGCGGGGTGGGGGGGTGGTGCGCAGAAAGGAACATTCTAGTACAGTGTGAAGCGGGCACCTGACCATGTTTACCCTCACCCAGTGAGCAAGCTGTCAATCCGGGGAGACAGTGCTTCCCTGTAAGAAGGTGGGGAACCAAATCACCACAAAGTGAACAATAGTGTTTAAGATGTTATTGTGGAATAGCATTAATATCCAAAGGTGATTCGAATCTCGCAGGTAATGCTATCGTTCATATCTTAAGATGTTGACTGAGATGTAGAGCATGGTTAGTTTAAACCAGCCATCCAGCTGGTCCCGGGGAAAGACAATGACAGGCACACTCTCAGCAGGAATGGGGCCATTCCCCAACATTTTCAGGGCGTGACCGCCTCATTTTTGCTGCGCGGGAGGCTTCATACACTGCCCCCACCCGCCCTTGTGATGCTATGAAAATGTAATATACACTTTAATGCTGCTTTGCACAGTATCGAACTTCTACTAACGACAGAGAAGATAAAGTCCGACCCATTACCAAAAGGTCACTCGGTTCATTTCCTCCTCTTCATCAGATTTATTTGGATAATTCTCTTTAATGTCCCATTGGATAGCTTAACTTAACCATCAGCGTTAAATTAAAACACACAAAAAAACTGTAAATCACGCTTGCTCAGGTCATAATTATCCTACTCCTACCATGCAAGGAGTCTTAATGGCCACACATCAGCGTCCTTGACTCTTGAAAAGTGGCCGTTATGGCAGCGTATGACCCTGAAAAGAGACTTTGTGACAGTATCACACAAACCTGCAATGCATCGGTCCAAAGCTCCTCACCAGCTATTTTACTAAACTGCTTAAAATAAATGTGTGGCAGTTGCTCTGAATTAGTTTAGAGGGGAGCTCCCGATGAATAGAGTTTCAGGACCTGGCTCCTTAATATTAGGTAGAACTTTGGAAAGAAAGGGATATTTGGGGGTAGTGCAGTGTTATGTCTGACATTGGTGATAGGTACTCGATTGCCTTGGCCTGAGCGCATGGAGTTTGATAGTGTTGTTATCGTTGTATTGTGTCTGACATTGGATATAGGTATTCGATTGCTTTTGCCTGGAGGCGTGTGTTTGGATCAGCCATTAAAAGCAACATGAACTGAGCTCTGCATACGGCCTCTGGATTATCTTTGCAAATGCAACATTTGGCAACGAGGATGGCTGAAATCTCTCTTCCACCACCTCCTCCCTTCCTCGCACTACCTGGTGAGCCCCCGATCCCATGGGTTCGCTGGTTACAGTCCTTTGAAACCGACCTCACCGCTCTCGGACTAGAAAATGTGAGTACAGCACGGAAAAAGCCACTGTTATCCCATTGCTTGGGAGCAGAGGGCCAGCGTGTTCTTGGGACATTAGGCACAGCAGACTCAATTCAAACATATGATGTGGCTGTGGCTCTGTTAAGCACACACTTCTCTGCCCCACAAAGTGCCCTCCTGTGGCGAGTCATTTTTAGACAGCGTCACCAATTTCCCGGCGAGTCAGTGCATCAATACGTGGCGAATTTGAGGGAGTTAGCTAGCTCGTGCAAGTTCGGTGCACTACAAGACGAGATGGTGCGTGATAAACTAATAGAGCACACCAAAAACGTGAGAGTGCGTGAAAGACTGTTACTCGAGTCCGACGATCTGTCGTTGTCACAGGCAGTTAACATTGCCTTTCAAGTGGAGTCTGCAGCCGAATGTGCAGTGAAACTAACACACACACCCAGTGATGGCGCCCTCGGCCCCGACAGCCCTGACACTGTAATGATCGCGCGACGGCAGCAACGCGCGCTACCGCGGCAACAGTGTGGAAACTGTGGATCTCGTTCACATGCTACCAGAGCACAGAATTGCCCTGCGCGCGGCCAAGCCTGTCGCAATTGTGGAAAACAAAATCACTTTGCCAATGTCTGCCGCTCTGCCCCGGTTGCTACAAATGAACACTTTCAGTCCTCAAGCACTATAATTCACAACGTGAGCTCTGGGCCAGTAGTGGCTTTCAAGTCATGCACAATTAACCTGAATGATGTGTGCATCCCTCTGTTGTTGGATACCAGTGCCAGCATCTCACTGCTGAATGTGGACACATTCAAACGTTTCTTCAGCTCCCTGCCACTCTCTGCGCCCTCCACTACCCTTTGCGGGTATGGTAATTCGAAAATTGGACTAGTGGGCTCAGTCAACCTCACTGTACGCTATGGAACAAAAGTTTTGCCAGATTTTTGTTTTCATGTGGCACGCCAAGGAGTTAACCTGATGGGACTGGATCTTTTCACTGACCTGGGTTTTTCTCTCTTGGACACCGGCGGGTCTGCGATTCTGCACGTCGCCTCACCGTGGCGCCAAACATGGCCAGCACTCTTCGAGGGTCTGGGCTGCCTGACTGCCTTCACCCACCAGCCCATGGTTGACTCCACCGTTACCCCTGTCATTCAGCCACTGCGCTGCATCCCGCTTGCTCTCCATGACGGGGTCACAGCTGAACTAAAGCAGCTACTGGAAGCTGGCATCATCGAACCAGTTGATGCCTCCCCATGGGTCTCCAACCTGGTAGTCGCAATGAAAAAGTCAGGTGGTCTACGCGTCTGTCTCGATCTTTGAGCAGTGAATAAGGCCGTAATCCCTGACAAATATCCACTGCCCACGTCAGAGGAACTCACAGCGCAGTTCTATGGTTCCATCCTATTCTCGAAACTGGACCTTCGACAGGGCTATCTACAGGTTCCCCTCCACCCCAGCAGCAGGGACCTCACTGCTTTTGTGACACATACTGGCGTCTTTCGGTACACCAGGATGCCATTTGGACTTAGCTCTGCACCCAGCTGCTTCCAAAAGGTGATGTCCTCTGTGCTCGCAGGCATTCCTGGGGTGGCCATCTACCTGGATGACATCGGCGTGCATGGGCCCTCGGCCTCCACTCACGACGAACGCCTTCACAGAGTTTTCACGGCCCTAGCAAAACACAAGCTCACACTGAATGGCGAAAAGTGTGTCTTTGCTGTTTCAGAGATCGAATTTGTGGGGTTTCAGTTGTCGGCTGACGGTATATCCCCACTCCAGTCAAACGTGGATGCCAGTCACAGCATCCCAGAACCCAGCTCTGCAGTACAGGTTGCCTCCTTCCTTGGCATGACTGGATACCTGAAGTTTTTGCCCCAGTACTCAGCCACCACAACCCCACTGCGCCAGCTCCTGCGAAAGGATGAGCCCTGGGTGTGGCCACAAGCCTGTACGGAAGCTGTTCGCCTCCTCAAATCGCAGCTCACGTCGCCTCCAGTGTTGGCTCACTTTGACGTCACCAGCCCCACCTTCGTCACCTGCGACGCGTCCGCTGCAGCTGTGGGGGCAGTGTTATCGCAGATACAGAATGGAGTGGAGAAACCAATCGGCTTTGCCTCCCGAGCCCTTAGCCCCACTGAACAGAAGTACTCAGTAGGTGAGCGTGAGGCGCTGACGTGTGTCTGGGCATGTGAGCGGTGGCACCTGTACACGTATGGCCAAGCCTTCACCCTGCGAACTGATCACCAGGCTCTCACTGCTCTGCTGTCGCCATCCGGCACGGGCCACAGACCACTGCGTCTGCACCGCTGGTCTGACCGCCTCCGCCAATACAATTTCAGTCTCCAGTTCACACCAGGATGTGACAATGTTGTTGCAGATCTGCTCTCCTGCACTGTCTCTGCCCCAGCCCCACTCGTCGGGTCTGAACATGTGGAACAGGATATCGTCCATATGCTGCACACGCCTCTCCAAACCACAGTCTCTCTCCAGGAGCTCAAAGAGGCCTCTGAACAGGATCCGGCCCTCTCCCAGCTGTGCACCTTCATCAGAGATGGCTGGCCTCGCAAGGTGCCTGAGGAACTGTCTGCCTACTCCAGAGTTAAAGAGGAGCTCTCCTGCTGGAATGACTCCTGTGTTGCACGTGGGCTCTGCACTGTGGTCCCAAGTGCCCTTCGTGCGCGTGTTTTACCCATGGCGCATGAGGGCCACTTGGGCATAGTGAAGCTCAAACAACGATGCCGAGACCTAGTGTGGTGGCCGGGTATCGACAGGAAAATCGAGGCCCTGGTCAAGGACTGTGGGTATCGACAGGAAAATCGAGGCCCTGGTCAAGGACTGTGCAGTCTGCCTTGTAAGTGGCAAGACTGGCCACCAAGCTCCTCCACCCCTGCAACCCCTTGCCTGGCCCTCTCAGCCCTGGGAGCACCTGCAGCTGGACGTCTGTGGGGAGATCCATGGTGTCCCCCACCATCAATGGTTCCTAGTGGTGACCTATGACCTGCACTCAAACTGGCCAGAGGTCACTGCCGTGGGCTCCATCACCTCTCGGGTCATCATCGATATCCTTGAGTCCCTCTTCTCCTGCTGGGGGCATCCAAAGGCCATCACCACAGACAATGGCCCCCAAATGGTCTCTTCGGAACTCTGCTCTTACCTTGAGAGCAAGGGCATCCACCACCCCGAGTCAAATGGGGGGGTGAAGCGTTTTAACCAGACACTGAAAAATGGCCTCAGAGCACACCTATCCCAGGGGTGTGCGTTTGACAAGGCCCTCCTCCACACACTGCTGCACTACAGAGCCTCCCAGCATTCCACTACAGGGGTCTCACCCGCATCCCTCATGCTAGGCCGTGAGCTCATGCTGCCCCTTGGCAGGCTCCGCCCCTCGCTAGCTCAGAACCCTGCTCCACGGGCTCAAGCCACAGTCACTAGACAGCAGGAGAAGATGAAACTCTGCTTCGACCAGTCGAAGAGGGCCAAGGCGCCCAACATCTCAGTCTCCGATTGGGTCAGAGTCCGCAGGCCTCACCGCAACAATAAGATGGCCTCATTCTGGTCCTCCCCTCTCCAAATCAGCCGCCAACTTGGACCAGCCACTTTCTGCCTCACTGACGGCTCTCGGTGGCATGCCAGCCGCCTTTGGAAGGTGCCAGCACCCACTGATGCGGGATTATACGGACCTAATCCCCAAGCCTCACCCCCAGAGTGGCAGGATGCGCATGTGGCTCAGCCAGCCAACCCTCAAGCAGATACTGTGCCTCAGCCTGCCCCTCACCAGTCCCCACTTCGGCCTGCTCTTCACCAGTCCGCACCTCGGCCTGTTCGTACATGTTCTCGTCCTGGCCACCTACAGGACTTTGTCACTACATTTCATGTTTGAAATTCTGTGAGGGGAGAGGAAATGTTATGTCTGACATTGGTGATAGGTACTCGATTGCCTTGGCCTGAGCACATGGAGTTTGATAGTGCTGTTATCGTTGTATTGTGTCTGACATTGGATATAGGTATTCGATTGCTTTTGCCTAGAGGAGTGTGTTTGGATCAGCCATTAAAAGCAACATGAACTGAGCTCTGCATACAGCCTCTGGATTATCTTTGCAAACGCAACATGCAGCAGTTGGAGAAATTGGAGTCGTTGATGGCTATTTTTACGAAGGCGATGGTAACAGTCATCTTGATGGAAGGGATTTTGATAGAGTAAATAGGGAGAAACTGTTTCCACTGGCAGGAGAGTCAGTAACCAGAGGACACAGATTTAAGGTGATTGGCAAAAGAACCAGAGGGAAGATGAGAAGAATTTTTTTTTCATGCAGCGAGTTGATATCACAGTCATAGAGTCATAGATTTATACAGCACAGAAAGAGGCCCTTCGGCCCATCATGTCTGCACCAGCCATCAAGCCCTGTCTATTCTATTCCCATTTTCCAGCACTTGGTCCGTAGCCTTGTATGCTATGGTGTTTCAAGTGCTCATCTAAATGCTTCTTGAATGTTGTGAGAGTTCCTGCCTCTACCACCCTTTCAGGCAGTGAGTTCCAGATTCCAACCACCCTCTGGGTGAAAAGGTTTTTCCTCAAATCCCCTCTGAACCTCCTGCCCCTTAGCTTGAAACTATGCCTCCTGGTTATTGACCCCTCTACTAAGGGGAAAAGTTCCTTTCTATCTGCCCTATCTATGCCCCTCATAATTTTGTACACCTCAATCAGGTCCCCCCTCAGCCTTCTCTGCTCTAAGGAAAACAACCCCAGCCTGTCCAGTCTCTCTTCATAGCTGAAGCGCTCCAGCCCAGGTAACATCCTGGTGAATCTCTTCTGCACCCTCTCCAATGCAATCTGGATATGATCTGGAATGCGCTGCCTGAAAGGGTGATGGCAGCAGATTGAATAATAACTTTCAAAAGGGAATTGGATAAATACTTGATGGGGAAAAGTTTGCAGCGCTGTGGGGAAAAGGCAGGGGGAGTTGGACTTTCCAAGAACTGGCGCAGGCATGATGGGCCAAATGGCCTCGTTCTGTGCTGTAGGATTCTATGGTTCTACTGACAGGGCCACAAGACAGGGTGACATCAGCAAGTGTTGGGCTGAGGAACTGAAGTAGGGTGGTGAGGAGCTGGGATAGGAGCAGATTGAGGGCAGGTGGCAGCTGTTGTTGATGAGGTGTATATTGAGAGGTAATTAGGGGAAACCTGCAGAGTATGGGATGGGTGAGAGCGCAGCAGGTGGAGGGTATGAAGGAAGGGTGAGAGCTGATTGGGCGGGGGAATTCCTGGCCAATCAGAGGAACATTAACAATGTGCCTAAGTTCCTCACATTTTGAGTCTGCGATAATAAGGGGGTTATGTTTGTGGAAAAGAGGAGTTTGGAGTTGTCCACAATGAACTTGGGAGAATAGTAAGCAGTATTGGTTACGGAGGGAGAGAGAGAATCACCCTACAGCTTCAAGTGGTCCAGCCAGTTGTGGCAGTGGATAGCCAGGCCCTTCACCCACCAAGTGCATTCAATCTTAAAGCCTGCCAAGCTGGCTATTGTACCAGGTGGAGAGGTGTGGGCTAAGGGGCAGGGGTATCTGAGGGGGCCTGTTACTGGAGGTGGAGGTGAGAAAGGTGTGGAAATCAATGGAGATGCTGATGTTATTATGGGTGGCAGGCTTAAGAAGGGGAAATTTGGAGTTTGAAAGGGAACTTGAAAGTAATTGTTCTTTCTAGGTGTGGGAAGTGACAGTGACAGCAGACAGATTTGGGGGAGGGGGCGTGGACAGAATTCTAGCAGTGACAGAGTCTTCAGAGGTCTCAAAACTATGTGATGAACGGGTGGCTTTGTGTGTGGGTTTTACACAGTAAGGCCATGCGGAGATGAAAATGCTACACTGTTGCGCTCTTGTGAGGTTGGTGGCTGGGAGCCCAATGTCGGACCAATCTTGGGACATTGCTTGTGACTTACGCCGTATCTGGCAGACTTGGCAGTCTTTTTGTTATTGCCAAATTTCCCCTTGTTTTGCTGAAGATGATGACTCTTGGTATTTTCTCCTAAGTGTCAGCTGTGGTTCAGTGGTAGCACCCTCGCCTCTGAGTCAGAAGGTTGTGGGTTCATAGTCCCACTCCTTGAGCACAAAGTTTCAGCTGATGTTCTTGTGCAGTACTGAGGGAGTGGGTCACTGTCAAAGGTGGTGGGAGCGATTTCCCCCGAATACTTTAGGCACTAAAGAGGTAGGTCCCTTGCAGTCAGAATCAGGGGAATTTATAATGGGGAACAAAGAAATGGCTGACCAATTAAATACATACTTTGGTTCCAACACCATCATCAAGTTTGCGGATGACACCACGGTAGTAGGCCAGATCACCAACAACGATGAGTCAGCCTACAGGGAGGAGGTCCAGCATCTCGTGAAGTGGTGCGCCGATAACAACCTGGCCCTTAACATCAAGAAAACCAAAGAAATCATTGTGGACTTCAGGAAGTCCAAAGGTGGAAGTCACACCCCCATCCACATCAATGGGGCTGTGGTGGAAAGGGTGGACAGCTTTAAGTTCCTCGGAGTCCACATCACGGAAGACCTCTCCTGGTCCCTCAACACCTCCTCTCTGGTGAAGAAGGCCCAGCAGCGCCTATATTTCCTAAGGAGGCTGAAGGGATGTAACCTGTCACTCCTGATCCTCTCTAACTTTTACCGCTGCACTATAGAGAGCATCCTGACAAACTGTATCACAGTATGGTATGGCAGCTGTAGCTACTACGACCGGAAAGCCGTGCAGCGGGTAGTCAAAACTGCCCAACGCATTACCGGCACCCGGCTACCGACCATAGAGCACATATACCAGAAACGCTGTCTACGGAGGTCACGGTCCATCATCAAAGACCCTACCCACCCCAGCCACAGTCTGTTTGCCCTCCTGCCATCTGGGAGACGCTACAGATGCATTCGCACCCGTACGACCAGATTTAGGAACAGCTTCTTTCCCAGGGCTGTCATCCTAATGAACTCCACAAATAAACTCTAAAGCCTGCACATCTGCCAATGCACTTTATTATGGTTATGTTTATGTTAATATACTACAAGCCAAATGTATGTTGAATGTTTAAATGTCTTAATCCAAATGCACACTCTCGGGAGCCGCAAGCCTACATTTCGTTGTACTGCACTTATGCACTAACAATGACAATAAAAGTTGATTTGATTTTTGATTTGTTCTGGCTTCACAAAGGAGGACACAAATAACCTCCCAGAGATGTCGGGGAACATAGGGTCTAATGAGAGGGAGGAACTGAATGAAATCAGTATTTGTAGGGAAATGGTGTTAGGGAAATTGATGGGATTGAAGGCCGATAAATCCCCAGGGCCTGATAATCTACATCCTGGGGTACTTAAGGAAGTGGCCCTGGAAATAGTAGATGCATTGCTAGTCATCTTCCAAAATTCTATAGACTCTGGAACTGTTCCCATGGATTGGAGGGTAGCTAATGTTACCCCACTGTTTAAAAAAGGTGGTAGAAAAAAAACGTGGAATTATAGACCTGAAATCGGTAGTGGGGAAAATGCTAGAGTCCATTATAAAAGATGTAATAGCAGAGCACTTGGAAAACAGTGACAGGATCAGACAAAGTCAACATGGATTTACAAAAGGTAAATCGTGCTTGAATAAGCTACTGGAATTTTTTGAGGATGTAACTGGTAAAATAGATAAGGGAGAACCAGTGGATGTGGTGTATTTGGACTTTCAGAAGGCTTTCGATAAGGTCCCGCATAAAAGATTAGCGTGCAAAGTTAAAGCACATGGGATTGGGGATAAGGTTCCGACTTGGATAGAGAACTGGTTGGCAGACAGGAAGCAAAGAGTTGGAATAAATGGGTCTTTTTCCGAGTGGCAGGCAGTGACTCGTGGGGTACCGCAGGGATCAGTGCTAGGACCACAGCTATTCACAATATATATTAATGATCTAGATGAGGGAACTAGATGTAATATCTCCAAGTTTGCAGATGACACAAAGCTGGTTGGGTGTGTGTGCTGTGAGGAGGATGCAGAGAAACTCCAGTATGATACGGACAGGTTGGGTGATTGGGCAGATGCATGGCACATGCAGTATAATGTGGATAAATGTGAGGTTATCCACTTTGGTGGCAAAAACAGGAAGGCAGGTTATTGTCTGAATGGCAATAGATTGGGAAAAAGGGAAGTGCAACGAGACCTAGGTGTCCTTGTGCACCAGTCGCTGAAGGTAAGCATGCAAGTGCAGCAAGAGGTTAAGAAGGCAAATGGTATGTTGGCCTTCATAGCGAGAGGATTCAAGTACAGGAGCAAGTGTGTCTTGCAGCAGTTGTACAGGGCCTTGGTGAGACCACACCTTGAGTATTGTGTGCAGTTTTGGTCGCCTTATCTGAGGAAGGATGTTCTTGTCATGGAGGGAGTGCAGCGAAGATTCACCAGACTGATACCTGGGATGGCAGGAATGATATATGAAGAGAGATTGGGTCGATTAGCCTTATATTCACCAGAGTTTAGAAGAATGAGAGGGGATCTCATTGAAACTTATAAAATTCTGACAGGACTAGACAGACTAGATGCAGGAAGGATCTTCCCGTTGGCGGGGGAGTCCAGAACCAGAGGTCACAGTCTAAGGATAAGGGGTAAGCCATTTAGGACTGAGATGAGGAGGAATTTCTTCACCCAGAGAGTGGTGAACCTGTGGAATTCTCTACCACAGAAGGCAGTTGAGGCCAATTCATTAAATATATTCAAGAAGGAGTTTGATATATTTCTTAAGGCTAAAGGGATCAAGGGATATGGGGAGAAAGCAGGGACAGGGTACTGAATTTGGATGATCAGCCATGATCTCATTAAATGGCAGAGCAGGCTCGAGGGGCCGAATGGCCTACTCCTGCTTCTATCTTCTATTTAAAGAAGTGGCCAAGATGGGGTTTTAAGCTGATGCACCTGTTTAGCCTACGTTTAGCGCAAGACGCCATCTTGGTAAAGGAGTTGAAGCCAGCGCTAGGAACGGCCGCCCATAGGATTGTTAAACAGCTGATTGCCAATTAAAATGCCTGCTAGCGTTCGTTAAAGAGGCTGCATGGCATTTTGGTGGCTAGTGGTTCAACTAGCGCACTCTCCTAACTAACACTCTCGTTAATTATTTTTGGGTGCGCGGCCCCTCCAACGGGCTGCGCAGCCTATTTACATTTTCGCGCATGCGCGGTTTTTCCTGGCGTAAATTCAGCAAGCGGGACCTCCAGACCATTGCATAACTGCACGGCCGCGTAGTTTAGCGTGAACATTGCTCCTAACGTACAGCGACCATGGCATTGAGTGAACATGGCATTGATGTCGATTTAAAGCACTACTTAAAGGGTTACTCACCAATTAAAGGGACACTCACCATTTCATGGTCATTGCTGCTGGAGCTGTGTAGAGGACCTCTGAAACACATCAGGAGACTTTCTGGGACACTTTGTCAAGACTTCAACAACACTCAAGCAATATTTATTCCAGAAATTTTATGAGGACTTCACCTAAAAAGAGCAAGTGCTGCGCAAGTCCACCTCATTGGACAACTTATAGGAGTCACCAGGAGTAATGGAGTGCTTGGTTATGGGTATATTGCTAGGCGTCTCCCATTGGTCTGGACGAGGAACTGGGGGAGGGCATGAGGCCAGGCAGAGCAGCAGCAGCTGCTGCAGGAGAGAGGGACGGGAGGGCGAGGCAAGCGAGGTGGCATCCTTCCCCCCTGAGGGTACAGGACATCCCTCCTCCTCTGGACATCCTCCACCAGGACCTCCAGTGCAGCATCTGAGAACCTGTGCACCCTCTGCCTCGGTCCCTGAGCCATTCTGCAATGTGCCGCTGTGTGCCTGCCAGAGCACTCCACACCTTCAGTGGAACCTACGTATACTGCTCCGTGAAAATTGTGTCTAATACTTGAGTGCTTAACCTGCAGGTTTCTGTTTAGCAACTCCAGGCAAATTCAAATTATGGTAATCAGCATTAGGAACAAAATTGTGTACTAAATCAGAAATTTCAAACAGTCTTTTAGCACAGCACCCATTTAGTGTCTGTTTTCACCCTTTGGCCAAAATAACTCCCAGTGTCTTTAGGATGAGACGTTCAACCAGTGGCAGGCAAAATACAGCCCGTGGGCCGTATCCAGTCCACCAATGGATTCTATCTGGCCCGTCAAGGCCTGGCTTCGAGCTGTGAACATCCACCGCACCTGACCCCAAGCCTGACCCCGCCCCACATGATGTCAGGAGGCGGGTCATTGTCTCTGAGGCAGCAGACAAGTCAACGTAGCAACGGGCCTTAGAGATGGGAGGCGACGATACAGAGACTGGCGGCTGAGGTGAACAGAAGGCGGCCAGGATACGCGGATTGGTCCACAGCAACCCCCCCACCCCCCAATGGCAGCGCGGCCTCTAAACCGGTGGAGAGCGGTGAGTGCAGCAGCGGAGAACTCGCAGGCCCGGCCCCCAGTGATGGGGTGACTGATAGATGATACCTGTTTACCAGTTATTAACCACCACCTAACTAATTAATGCAAAACTGACTTGTGTTTACTAATTAGCATTTTAATTATCTCAAATTTATTTATTGAACACTGATTATTTATACTAACTGCTAATTAGTAAGTTAGCATATTTATTCACTAACTTAACACCCTCTGCTCGTTAGGCAATTGGCAAGCAATTTAATTGCACTCATTACTGTACTAATTACACAGCTATTAATAACAACCTGCTGAGTTATTTATTTAACACTATTTTTTACCAGTGTGCAACTAATTTACTGATCACAGACTAATTTTTTACTACCTTAACACACACCCTGCTCATCAAGCAACTGGTGAAAAATTTAAATTATGCTTATTAATTTACTAATTGTATGACTATTGTTCCCTAATTTTGTAAATGTCATACTGATATATTTACTAATGCCAAACAAAATTCTCTGTTCATGTTCAATCAGTTGAATGATTATTACTTTAATGATTTCACATTTTAACAGTGCACCCGTAAAGCAATCACACACACTTTTTTTTGCCAATTAATCACTAATTGGCTGAGGGTGAAACTTTGCAAGAGGAAAAAAAATCTCCACGAGGATTTTGTAAAGTGATAGTGCAAACAATAAATTAAACATATACTGGAATATGCTCAGGATGGAGCACATTCGATATCGCTGTGGTTAATGGACTGTAGTCTAACCCAAGCTTTCATTTTGACTGCACATCTTGTGTGAAAGGCCCGTTAATGCTACCGTCTTTTGTGCTTGTGAATGACAAGTTTCAGCACCAGCTGCTTATAGTCAAGTTTCAACAGAAGCAAGTGGACTAAATATTTTTTGCTTGCATAGAATGTACAGCACAGATTCAGGCCATTCGGCCCCACTGTTCTTTGCCGGTGTTTATAAGCGCATAAGAAATAGGAGCAGGAGTCGGCCATACGGCCTCTTGAGCCTGCTCCGCCATTCAATAAGATCATGGCTGATCTTGTCGAATGACCAGTTTTACAGTTTTAAATATGGCACCAGAATATCAATGGCTAAGTTAGGTTTCGGGTAAACCTGTATCATGTTCGTTAGCATGTTAATAAGTGTTGTTATTTCCATAAGTGTGGAAACGACCTGAAGGGTTCTTTATTATACAATAAATGCCTTGACAAATGTTAATGGTGACCATTGTTAACACAATTAATTTTATGTGTGCACCCTCAACAGCTCACCAATACTTGGTAAGTGTCCCTCCAGCACAAATAATTGCCCTCCCCCCCCTCTGCGTTAAACCGTCTGCCCTCTCGGGCAAAAGATCCCACGGCACTACTGCGAAGAAGAGTTCTCCCTGGTGTTCAGTCCAATTTATCCCTCAAACAACATGACTAAAAGCAGATTATCTGGTCATTATCACATTGCTTGCCTCATAAACTGTTGTTATTATATACCCTCCCTCCTCCAAAGTGGTTTCTATAGTTCATCAAATGCATCTCAGGTACTAACAAGGAGCCAAATCACGTAGAGTGGCAATTCCCTTCCCCCCCAACCCCACCCCCCATCGCTCTCCTCCTGAACAGAAAAGAGCCTGTTTCCATAGAAACAGCAGGTCTCAAAAAATTTTCCTTGAGTTTTGCCCTGTCAGGTGCAAGACTCCAACCTGCTTTATCTGCTACAATTCTTCATTAACAATAAACAAAAATGTATGCAATAGCAAAATACTGCGGATGCTGGAAATCTGAAACAACAGGAAGTGCTGGAAACGCTCAGCAGGTCAGGCAGCATCGAGGAGAGAGAAACAGAGCTAACGTTTCAGGTCGATGACCCTTCGTCAGAACAAAAATGTATACATGCATGCACGGGACCTGCGGGTCATCCTTCACAAAGAAACTCTGTGTGATATTCCGCGTGTGTCTGAGCAGAGATTAGGCAGCAAAATGTAAGAAGCCCCAATTCAGTGAAATGGTCGGCCTTCTTACATCTGCTATATTGGACTTTCACTTATTGGAATCATAAGACGAAAGGTTCATTTGGCCCACAAAATGGGTGCGGGGATCACGATGGGCGAGCAACCCACGCCCGTTCAAAGTAACATGATTGTGGCATTCAGCCCAGCGCTGGACGCGCTGCTGAGTGGCTGAACGCTCAGCATGGGGCCCAAGTTCATGCGAGGCTAGCGCCAATTAAAGCTAGCCTCCACTTCCTAAAGGCAGTCTGCACCTCTTAAAGGGGAGTGCATTCTGCCTGCAGCAGCTCATTCAACTGACTGGAGAAGAAAGTGAGAGGAGGAAAATAAAATGATGTCACAACAGGGGAAGGAGCCTACTCCAAGGTACTCCAAGGCAGCACTGGAGGCCTTGTTGCAGGAAGTGAACATGAGGAGAGAGGTCCTGTTTCCACAGGGAGCCAGGTAAATGCGTAAAATCCAATGGTAACAGATAGCAGTTGTGGTGATTGCAGCAGTACAGCCCCGAGGACCTGGACGCAGTGCAGGAAGAAGTTTCATGACCTCAAGTGGTCAAGGTCAGTGAATTAATCTTCAAATACCATATCCTACCATCTCTACCACTGGCCTCACACACTGCTCAATGCATCACACTTATATTGAGTTTGAAAGTGATTTAGTTAAATTCGAAACTAGTGTCTTAAATCTAAACAAAGCAAACTACGTAGGTATGAGGGGTGAGTTGGTTAAGGTAGATTGGAAAACTACATTAAAATGTATGGCTAGCATTTAAAGAATTAATACATAATTTACAACAAATATACATTCCTTTAAGGCACAAAAACCCCACAGGAAAAGTGGTCCAACCGTGCTAACAAGATAAATTAAAGATAGCATTAGATCAAAGGAAAAGGCTTATAATGTTGCCAAAAAGAGTAGTAAGCCCGAGGATTGGGAGGATGTTAGAATTCAGCAAAGGAAGGCCAAGAAATTGATAAAGAAAGGGAAAATAGAATATGAGAGTAAACTAGCGAGAGACATAAAAACAGACTGTAAAAGCTTCTATGTGTATGTAAAAAGGAAAAGATTAGCAAAAGTAAATGTGGGTCCCTTACAGGCTGAGACAGGAGAAATTATAATGAGGAATAAGGAAATGGCAACAAAATTTTTTAAATACTTTGGCCTCGATTTTCATTGAGCCGTGGAGGCGGGCTTGGAGGCGTGCGGGGGGTTAAAATTGCAAAAACTGGCGGACGGGACCCCCCCCACCCCGGCCTGGTTCCTGACTCCGAGCAATTTTAACTCAGTCGTGCCTGATGGTCCTGACTCCGTCCCGCATCCCACAGGCGGGCCTGGTTGTTAAGGCCCTTAACAACCACTAAATGGCCTCTATAATCCTATTTTGAAAGGCCCTTGTGAATTTAACCCTTTTCCCACATGAATCACGCCTGTTGGGAAACACGAATGTGAAACCTGGCAGGAGCACTATTGGATTGCTGACTGTCAACTGCAGGTCAACCATTAAAGAGGAGATTTGATCAGCCATGATTTGCAGGTGGCAGGACTTAGTGGTCTCAGGTCTGGGGCAACTTTTAGAAGGCTTAACCACACCTGTGGAAGATTGGAGCCTTACACCCATCTCCAGTGTGACCTCCTGGGAAACCCCTCTCGCCACCTTCACTCAGCACTTCCTCAAAGGAGGCATATACCAGAAGCATGGGAGTCATTTATTTCCTTCCCATCTGGGCATTAGAGGAGCTCGAGCACCAGCCGCGGCAGCAGCAGAACCAGGAACAACAGCAGCACCAGCAGAAGCGCCAGGCTGCTGCTCACTCACCTGAAGCTGCACAGGCCAGAAGGGGACAGCGCCTGGAAGCCCGTTGGCACAGGAGATACCCCCCAAACAGGGTCTACAGATGCACGGTCAGCTACCTCAAAATGTCTGAGCAGCAGTGCCAAAGATGGCTCCGACTTTTGCGAGAGGTAGTGACTGACCTCTGCGCAATGCTACAGCAAGACCTGCTGCCCAGAGGATCAGGTGGACAAGCATTACCAGAGGCCATCAAAGTCACCACCGCATTCAACATTTTTGCCTCCGGCTCATTCCAGGGATCAGAAGCAGACATCAGCGGCATCTCCCAGGCGGCCGCACACACTTGCATCACGCAGGTAACCGATGCCCTCTTTGCCCTTGCGCACAATCACATCCATTTCGCCAAGGATCGAGCAAGTAGGTGAAGGATTAAAGAGCAGGACCTCAAGGGTTGTAATCTCTGGATTACTCCCGGTGCCACGTGCTAGTAAGTATAGGAATAGGAAGATAGAACAGATGAATGCGTGGCTAAAGGGATGGTGCAGGGGGGAGGGCTTTAGTTTCCTGGATCACTGGGTCTGCTTCTGGGAAAGGTGGGACTTGTACAAGTCGGACGGTTTACACCTGAACCAGAGGGGAACCAATATCCTTGCGGGGAGGTTTGCTAGCACTGCTGGGGGGGGTTTAAACTAACTTGGCAGGGGGATGGGGTACAGAGTGGAGCTATAGTAGGGGGTGATTTACAGCCAAATACAGAGGGAAAAACAAGTCAGCTGGGAAGGCAAAGCAAATATGTGAAGGCAAAAGAGAATATGGCAGGGCTGGAAGGCATTTATTTTAATGCAAGGAGTCTTGCAAATAAGGTGGATGAACTGAAGTTGTTGTTGAACACATGGGAGTACGATATTGTTGCTATCACGGAGACATGGTTGAGGGAGGGTCAGGACTGGCAGCTCAATATTCCGGGGTATAGAATCTTCAGGTGAGACAGAGGGGGGTGTAAAAGGGGAGGGGGTGTTGCAATATTAATTAAGGAGTCAATTACTGCTGTAAGGAGGGATGATATATTAGCGGGTTCCTCTAATGAGGCCATATGGGTAGAACTTAAAAACAAAAAGGGGGCAAGCACTTTGCTGGGAGTGTACTATAGGCCCCCAAACAGTCAGGGGGAGATAGAGGAACAGATATGTAGGCAAATCTCAGAAAAGTGCGAAAATAATAGGGTAATAATAGTGGGGGATTTCAACTTCCCCAATATAAATTGGGATAGTCAGAGTGTGAAAGGCTTAGAGGGTGCAGAATTCTTAAAGTGCATCCAGGAGAGCTTTTTGAGCCAACATGTAGAAAGTCCTACAAGAGAGGGGGCGGTACTGGACCTAATTCTGGGGAATGTAGCCGGGCAAGTGGTGGAAGTGTCAGTAGGAGAGCATTTTGGCGACAGTGACCACAATTCGGTGAGATTTAAGGTGGTCATGGAAAAAGACAAAGACGGCCTGGAAATAAGGGTTCTAAATTGGGGGAAGGCCGATTTTAATATGATAAGGCAGGATCTGGCCAAATTGGACTGGGAGCAGCTACTTATAGGAAAATCCGCATCAAAACAGTGGGAGACTTTCAGAAGGGAAATAGAGAGAGTACAATGCCAACATGTTCCTGTAAAGGTCAAGGGTGGGACCAACAAGCAAAGGGAACCTTGGATGACAAGGGATATACAAAAATGCATTAGAAATAAAAGGGGGGCTTTTGGCAGTTACAAAAGACTAAAGACGGAAGAAGCCCTAGAGGAGTATAAAAAATGCAGGGGCATACTTAAAAAAGAAATTAGGAGGGCGAGGAGGGGCCATGAAATAACACTGGCGAGCAAAATAAAGGAAAATCCTAAGATGTTTTATAAGTATATTAAGGGCAAGAGGATAACCAGGGAAAGGGTAGGGCCCATTACGGACCAAAGTGGCAATCTGTGTGTAGAGCCAGATGATGTAGGCGGGGTTTTAAATGAATTTTTTGCATCTGTGTTCACTATGGAGAAAGACGATGCAGACATAGAAATCGGGCAAGGGGGCTGTGACATACTTGAACATATTAGCATCGAGAGGGAGGAGGTGCTAGCGGTTTTAGCAGGCCAAAAAGTGGATAAATCCCCAGGCCCGGACGAGATGTATCCCAGGCTGCTGTGGGAGGCAAAGGAGGAGATTGCAGGGGCTCTGACACAAATTTTCAGAACCTCTCTAGCCACAGGGGATGTACCAGAGGACTGGAGAACAGCTAACGTAGTACCATTATTCAAGAAGGGTAGCAGGGATAAACCAGGGAATTACAGGCCAGTGAGCCTAACATCTGTGGTAGGGAAATTATTGGAAAAAATTCTGAGGGACAAAATTAGTCTCCACTTGGAGAGGCAAGGATTAATCGGGGATAGTCAGCATGGCTTTGTCAAGGGTAAACCATGTCTGACAAATCTGATTGAATTTTTCGAGGGGGTGACTAGGGGGGTGGATGAGGGAAATGCTGTGGATGTGGTTTACATGGACTTCAGTAAAGCTTTTGACAAAGTCCCGCATAGGAGACTGGTCAAGAAGGTAAGAGCCCATGGGATCCAGGGTGCCTTGGCGCGTTGGATCCTAAACTGGCTGAGTGGCAGGAGGCAGAGGGTGATGGTCGAAGGTTGCTTTTGTGACTGGAAGCCTGTGTCCAGTGGGGTACCTCAGGGATCGGTGCTGGGTCCCTTGTTGTTTGTGATCTACATAAATGATTTGGATGAGAATGTAAAAGGTATGATCAGTAAGTTCGCAGATGACACGAAAATTGGTGGGGTGGTAAATTGTGAGGAGGAAAGCCTTAGGCTACAGGACGATATAAACGGGTTGGTCAGATGGGCGGAAAAGTGGCAAATGGAATTTAACCCTGAAAAGTGCGAGGTGATGCATTTTGGACGGACAAATAAGGCAAGGGAATACACAATGAGTGGTAGGACCCTAGGAAGTACAGAGGGTCAGAGGGACCTTGGTGCACATGTACATAGATCCCTGAAGGCAGCGGAACAGGTAGATAAGGTGGTTAAAAAGGCATATGGGATACTTGCCTTCATTAGCCGAGGCATAGAATATAAGAGCAGGGAGGTTATGATGGAGCTGTACAAAACGCTGGTGAGGCCACAGCTGGAGTACTGTGTGCAGTTCTGGTCGCCTCACTATAGGAAGGATGTGATTGCTTTGGAGAGGGTGCAGAGAAGATTCACCAGGATGTTACCTGGGATGGAGCGCCTCAGCTATGAAGAGAGGCTGGACAGGCTGGGGTTGTTTTCCTTGGAGCAAAGAAGGCTGAGGGGGGACCTGATTGAGGTGTACAAAATGATGAGGGGCATAGATAAGGTAGATAAAGAGGAACTTTTCCCCTTAGTAGGGGGGTCAATAACAAGGGGGCATAGATTCAGGGTAAGGGGCAGGAGATTTAGAGGGGATTTGAGGAGGAACTTTTTCACCCAGAGGGTGGTTGGAATGTGGAACTCAATGCCTGAAAGGGTGGTAGAGGCAGGAACCCTCACAACATTCAAGAAGCATTTGGATGAGCACTTGAAATGCCATTGCATACAAGGCTATGGACCAAGTGCTGGAAAATGGGATTAGACTGGACAGGGATGGGCCGAAGGGCCTCTTTCTGTGCTGTAAAACTCTATGACTCTATGACTCTATGACATCAGCGGCATCTCCCAGGCGGCCGTACACACTTGCATCACGCAGGTAACCGATGCCCTCTTTGCCCTTGCGCACAATCACATCCATTTCACCAAGGATCGAGCAAGTGTCACGGCGCGAGCGGTTGGATTAGCTCATCTGGCAGGCTTTCCAAGGGTGCAGGGCGTTGTTGACAGCACACATGTGGCCCTTAGGGCACCCCATCACAATCCAGGTATTTTTGTCAACCGCACGGGCTTCCACTCCCTCAACGTTCAGCTGATGTGTGACCACAAGAAGGAAATTTTGCATGTTTGTGCCATGTACCCTGGCAGTTGCCATGACTCCTTCATACTGCGGCAGTCTAGTGTGCCTCCGCTATTCAGTCCGCCAGACCAACTTAACCGATGGCTACTTGGAGACTAGGACTATCCCCTGAGGACGTGACTAATGATGCCGTTGAGGAGGCCAGCCAACGAAGCTGAGGAGTGCTACAACTCCAGTCACATTTCCACCAGATCCATTATCGAGCAAACCATCAGTTTGCTGAAGATGCGCTTCAGATGCCTGGATAGATCTGGTGGAACCCTACAGTACTCAGCAGCCAGGGTCTCTGTAGTGTATGTAACCTGTACCACCTTAAGAGGATACCTTAAGCTGATGGACTGCTTTTTGATGGCTCCTGTACATTGTAGTACTGGTGGTGACCACACCGGTATATAAACCCTGTGGAGCAAAGTGTATTCCAGTTCAGCCCTGACCTCAATTACTAAAGACCTGTTTAATTATTTCTGTAGTCTGTGTCCAGTTATTCAGCATAACTACACTTGGAAACACAGACTCAACAGTGGCGACGAGTCTGATCTTACCTAGCGGCAGTTGCATCAAAGGAAGCTTCACCTCTGAAACGGGCGTCGATCAAGGACATCCACCCTCAACATCCTGCTGGGCACTGCATAGCACGGGAGGCAATCGGGAAGCCAGGTTGGTTTCTGGCCACGAAGTCAAACATCAGTGAACATCCCTTCGACGACAGCGGCGGGTAAGCCCGATCGAGCGGCACGGGGGGGAAGTCGGCCGAGTTGTCAGTAAGAGAAGGGGAGGGAAACGACGAAAAAGGTGGAGAACACGACCGCAGCTGGTGTCAGGGGCCGGACTGCAATCGGGGCAGAGACGCGCAGCAGCCAGAAAAGCGTTTATGTCCACAAGGACCGCGGGAGCGGCGGGGAACAAGAGCAGCAGCGTAGGGGAAAATAAAGGACCGCTGGGAGGCGAGAACGGCAACAGCGCGGTAATCGCCATTTTGAGTCGGCGGGGGAAGAAGACAAGCGCGGGAAAAGCCGCCAAGCGCGGGAAGCCGCCATTTTGAAAAAAATAAATAAAATAATAATCATATCCGAAGGAAAGGAAACTCAACAAGGATGCCAAAAACGGGTAACATCACTGCTTTTGATAGCGATGTGGAAGATTGGGCCACTTATGTGGAACGCGTCGAAGTTTACTGTACAACGAATGAGGTACCAGAGGATAAGAAAGCACTAACCCTATTAAACTCGATGGGTGCGAAGACGTACGGGTTATTAAGGAACCTTGTAACACCAGATAAACCGGTAGGAAAGAGTTTTGCGGATATTGTTATTATCCTGCAAGAGCATTTAAACCCCACGCCGCTGCTGATAGCGGAACGATTTAAATTCTACAAAAGAATTCAACTTAAAGAGGAAAGCAACGCTGAATTCTTAATCGAACTGCGCAAGTTATCAAAGTACTGTCAGTTCGGTACAGGACTAGCAGACGCACTGAGAGATAGGTTTGTGTGTGGGCTCCTAAGGGAAGGAACCCAGAAACGACAGCTAGAGGAAAAGGATCTTACGCTGGACAAAGCTTTCAGCATTGCAGCATCGCATGAGGCAGCAGCACGAGGCGCTGCAGAGATACAGCAAAGGCCATTGGAATTCAGCACCAATGAAATGGCATTGGGCGCAGTAAAGTGCTATCGTTGCGGAAGGACAACGCATGACCAGAACCAGTGCTGGTTCAAAGATAAAGAATGCAGGCAATGTGGCAAACTTGGTCACATAGCGAGAGTATGCCGGTCAGGAAAGAAGACCAGCAGCAAAAAGTCGCCGCAGGAGAAGTACAAAAAAGTACACAAGGTGACAGAGAACAGTTCGGATGAACAGAAGATGGATTCAGACTCCAGCAGTAAGGAACTGGGTTGTCTAAAAATACATAATGTGGGTAACACAGCAGACCACCAAACTATCTGGGTCATGCTTCGCATAGCAGGAGTCCAAGTGAAGATGGAATTGGACACTGGATCGGCATTGACGGTCATGAATAAGCAAGGTTACAAAAGGTTATTCTCGCACATTCCCCTGAGGGATACGGAGATTGTATTGAAAACATACACGTGGCAAATAGTATACCCCATCGGAAAGATACAAGTAAATGTGGTCTACAATGGTAAAGAAAGTCAGGAAATGGACTTGTATGTGTTACCTGATGGAGGTCCGCCACTACTGGGACGGGAATGGATCCGGAGAATAAATGTGGACTGGCATTCCATACAAGCACTGACTGCAGATTCCTGGAAAGAGGACGACGTCAAACCTAAACGACTGTCCAAAATATTAGACGATGCTAAGGAGGTGTTCCAACAGGGACTGGGAACACTGAAAGGAATTACGGCAAACATCAAGGTTGAAGAAAATGCAAACCCCAAATTTTTCAAAGCCAGACTGGTACCTTATGCGATACAACCTGCTGTGGAAGCAGAGCTGGAAGGGCTAGAACGTTCAGGAGTACTGTCAAAGGTGGACTGGAGCGAATGGGCCACACCCATTTTTCCTGTCATGAAGCGTTCGTTGAGCAACAAGCCGGGGGAACCTGGGAAGGTTCGCATCTGTGGCGATTTCAAGATCACTGTTAATCCGGTTCTTCACACGGTGCAATATCCGCTTCCGCGGATTGAAGATATCTTCGCTTCGCTGTCTGGCGGGAAACACTTCACCAAGATAGACCTGGCGCAGGCGTTCCTACAGATGGAAGTTGATGAAGCGTCACGCCAGTATCTCACGATCAACACACATAAGGGCTTATAGCGGTATAATAGACTGGTTTTTGGAGTGGCATCGGCTCCAGCGATTTGGCAAAGGGCCATGGAGCAGGTATTGCAGGGAATTCCAGGCACACAATGCTACCTGGATGACATTCTGATTACAGGAGATGATGATAAGGATCACCTCGCGATTTTGGAGCAGGCACTCACCAGATTGAAAGAATATGGGCTCAGAGTTAATCGCCAGAAATGTGAGTTCTTTCAAAAGCGAATCTCGTACTGCGGCCACGTCATTGACCAGGAGGGGCTCCATAAGTCACCTGACAAGATCGAAGCTGTTGTGAAAGCTCCCGCTCCGGAAAATGTATCCCAGTTGAGGTCGTTCCTTGGGTTGGTTAACTATTACCACAAGTTTCTTCCAAATTTATCCACGGTGTTACACCCGCTGAACACTCTTTTGCAAATGGGAATACCATGGAAGTAGAGCGATGATTGTAAGTGGGCTTTTCAAAAAAGCAAGACACTGATCACCTCTAAGGAAGTGTTGGCTCACTTTAACCCAACGCTGCCTATTCGCTTAGCTTGTGATGCTTCTCCATATGGTATCGGGGCAGTGCTCTCACATAAGTTTCCAAATGGCTTGGAAAGGCCAGTCGCGTTCGCATCCAGATCATTGACCTCCGCAGAGCGCAACTATGCTCAGATAGATAGGGAGGCTCTCAGCCTCGTGTGGGGAGTTAAGAAATTTAACCATTACCTGCAAGGCCAGAAGCTAACGCTGCTGACAGATCACCAGCCGTTGGTTTCCATTTTTAACCCTAAGAAGGGTGTTCCGGTTATGACGGCGCAGAGGCTTCAGAGATGGTCCCTTTTCCTAGGGGCACATCAATATGATATTGAATTCAAAGGTACAAAGCAACATGGTAATGCTGATGGGCTGTCGCGCCTGCCACTACCTACAGCGGAAGAGGCACCGGCAGTTGACCCTGTCGAGATATTTCACTCGACCATCATCGAATGCTTACCAGTCACCAATGCGGGTATTGAGAGAGAGACCCGAAACGACCCGACACTGTCTCGGGTCAACGATTTGACAGTGAAGGGATGGCCAGCACATGGCGACCCACTGTTACCAGCATTCTCAGCCAGACGAGAACAGCTGTCCGTCTATCAAGGAACATTGATGTATGGAACAAGGGTGATTATTCCTCCTAAATTAAGGGAGAGAGTTCTGAAGGAATTGCATGAAGGTCATCTGGGGGGAGTCAAGATGAAAAGCCTTGCTAGGGCTTATGTGTGGTGGCCAGGTATCGACAAACAAATAGAGGATCTGACTAAAAGCTGCTCAGGGTGCCAAAAAGTTCAAAACGCACCTCCAATTGCACCGCTGCATCCGTGGGAATGGCCTTCAACCCCATGGCAACGTGTGCATATCGACTTTGCAGGTCCATTCATGGATTCCATGTTTTTGATAGCAGTAGACGCACATTCTAAATGGCCAGAAGTGATTAAGATGTCGACCACTACCTCTGAAAAGATGATCGCAGTTCTAAGAACCATATTTGCAAGGAATGGGTTGCCGGAACAAATATGTTCAGACAACGGACCACAGTTCGTGTCAGAAGAATTCCAGAAATTCATGAAAAAGAATGGGATGAAACACTATACATCTGCCCCATATCATCAGGCTACAAATGGGTTGGCCGAGAGATTTGTGCAAACGTTCAAAAAGGCGATAAAGGCCATGAGCGAAGACCATATTCCACTACAACACAAGGTGGACAATTTCTTGATGGCATATCGAAACGCCACGCATGCAGTGACAAACCAAAGCCCTGCCACAATGTTCTATAACAGGAGGTTGCGGTCCCGGTTGGATTTGTTAAAACCCAATGTGCGTAGGGAAGTCGAAAACAAGCAATTCCAGCACGTAAATAACAAGGCCACTCGAAGTTTCGAAATAGGACAACCAGTGTTGGCCAGGGACTATAGGAATGATAAATGGCAATCCGGAACAATTCATGCCCGACAAGGACCCTTGATGTACACGGTAGACGTTGGAGAGAACGTAATACGACGTCATGCTGACCAACTTGTGGAATCGAGAACAAGGGTCGACCCCATGTCTACAGCAGAGACACCAGTTGAAGAAGTTATTGAGCCTGTAGCATCTACCTCAGACTCAAACGTACATGATGATGTTCAATCCATAGGAGATCAAATGGATGAGTCACCCCAGCAACGAGAACCAGAGACCCCTGAAAGGCGTTATCCGGCCCGGATCAGGAGGCCTCCTCAGAGACTGAATCTTTGAACAGTTTTGTGTGAAAGTTGTATATATGTTATCCATGTAATGTTTAAATTGGGGTGTACACTGTTAAGCTAAAAGGGGAGGAATTGTAGTGTATGTAACCTGTACCACCTTAAGAGGATACCTTAAGGTGATGGACTACTTTTTGATGGCTCCTGTACATTGTAGCACCGGTGGTGACCACACCGGTATATAAACCCTGTGGAGCAAAGTGTATTCCAGTTCAGCCCTGACCCTCAATTACTAAAGACCTGTTTAATTATTTCTGTAGTCTGTGTCCAGTTATTCAGCATAACTACATTTGGAAACACAGACTCAGCAGTCTCCAGAATCGTCGTGGTTTGCTCTGCACTTCACAGCATGGCACAGCATCGTGGCTTGCAGATTCCTGAGGACCAAGTGGCTCCTCACATATCCTCCTCAGATGAGGAGGAGGAGGAGGAGGAGTGCGAAAACGAACATCCTGCAGAGGCCCATCAACCAGCGGCAGCATTACGCGAGAACATTGCTGCCCAGAATGCAAGGAATGCACTGATCCTGGCCAGATTTGCTTAGCCTAAATCAAACACTTTTGCCTCGCTGCTTCTTACCAGAGCTTTGACAGTGGCCAAGAACAAGAGGATTCCTAGCACTCTGACCATGACACTGACAGTTGCAAGTATTCCTAAGGCCTCAATGTGGAAGTCCCAATAGCAAAATGACAGATGCCACAACTGCAACATTTGCCATCAGAATTTTTATGTTCAATAACGACGTGATGGCATTTTTACAATAAACACAAAATTGCACCCAAGTGACTACCCTTGTGACTATTTGTGCAGAATTTTCCTCTTACGAGTGCTCCTATGTGGTGCTGAAGGGTTAATTACAGTCCTCGCCCTTTTGGGCTATCCCAGATCAGGCGTATTCCCCAGACGTTCACCTTCAACTTAAGTTAGAGATAGCCGAATTCCATAAGACGCTTAAATGGGTCTAAAGGTTCAGGCTATCTCTCCCTAAAGGAAAGGAACGACTAAAGATGTTACCGTCCTCCGGATAGTACTTTAATAAGTTGAACTAGACTGTAATCTTCCGGATATTATAAGGGTCTGGAATATCCCCCAGATTTCTGCAATTCCTTACAAAAGAGTGTACAGAATTTGTGGGTTCGCGAGTCTATACAGATTCACTCTTTGAGACAATTATAAAAATATATAGTTTTATTTAAGAGCCGGCATTCAGTTAACATCTGTTGAATCAGTCGCAAGATTAACAATTCAAAGTACAATTAGCTTACATTCCTTATTCTCAAATCTTTACTTCGTTATATTCCTTATTTCTTATTTCTAAATGCATACATTACTTATTTCTTATTTCTAAATCCAGCACCTCGACCAAAAATCAATCACTTTGATATACCCGAGACTCATAGTTAAAAACTTACAGAGATGCCTCTGGAAAGTTGAGAAACGCCCTGCCCGTTCAGCGAATTCTGACTTTCTGTTAAAAAGGTCTAATTTTTATACCCTTTTGGCATTGGTTTCTTCTTTGATGTTCTCTGCTGATGTCAGCTAATTGTCTTTATTGATACCTCTGTTTAAATGGTTTCTATGTTACTATCAATTCAACTATTGCATGCATAATTATTTCTCTACTTTTCGGTGTTCCAAAAACCATCATAAAAACAATGACAGCTATGGTTTTACCGAAGATTCTTCATTCATTTCTTAATATTGGCTTAACTGCTTTTTAGCAGACATTTTGACTCCGTTCTGCTTCAAGTTTAATACAAACACAATGCAATTGCTTGATGTCATCTATTGAAGTTATATCTTCAAAGTCTTGTTGGTATGGTTTTTACTATATCTAAATTAAGGACACTTCAACTGTGTGTTTACTTGTTTTCTATCTATCTCAATTGGTTGCATATTTAATCGTGTTTCCTGTCATCCAAGTTTAACATAAAACTATTTGTGGGGCAGATGTTTCTTTACTTGATGTCATGTTTTCAAAGGCATATGCCTCTTTTAATGTTTGTATTTCTGTTTTATCGTGTTAGTTTTTCACACTTTAAACTGTGTCTCTCATTGTGTTCATTGCAAACCATACACCTTTCGGAACCACCAATGGTTTGCTTCAATCTTTCATTGTTTTAGAATATTTAACTAATTCCCATTTCAAAGCTTGTTTGCAACTTTGTTATCAACTGATCTTATGTCAGAAGCCTGTATTCTGTTTACAGCCTTTCTGCTGGGACTTGTGTCTTTTAAACCCAGTATGTCTTTTATTAATAACTAGCTGCAGTGCCCGGCAGTGCCGAGGCTTTTTCGAGGGCATGTTGTTGTTGGAAGAGAGAGAGCGACTGGGGGGGAAGAGAGAAAGCGACTGGGGGTGAAGAGAGAGAGCGACTGGGGGGGAAGAGAGAGAGCGACTGGGGGGGAAGAGAGAGAGCGACTGGGGGGGATGAGAGAGAGCGACTGGGGGGGAAGAAAGAGAGCGACTGGGGGGGAAGAGAGAGAGCGACTGGGGGGGAAGAGAGAGAGCGACTGGGGGGGAAGAGAGAGAGTGTGGTGTATGTAACCTGTTCCACCTTAAGAGAACTACCTTAAGAGATGTACTACTTTCTCTTGGCTGCTGTATACTGTAATACTGTAATACCGGTGGTGACCACACCGGTATATAAGTGTTGTGCAAGGATTTGCTGGGCAGTTCAGCCCTGACCTCCGAATAGTAAAGACCTGTTAAAAGTTATTCTTGTTGTCTGTGTCCAGTGATTGATCCTAAACATAACTGGGACACACAGACTCAACAGTGGCGACGAGTCCGATCTTACCCTGCGGCAATTTTACATCCAAGGCAGCTTCGTCCTCAAAACGGGCGTCGAGAAGAGGCATCCGCCCTCATCATCCTGCTGAGCACTATCGCACGGGAGACATCGAGAACCCGGGTTAAAAAGAAAAAGAATTCTGACCACGAAGCCCTCCATCAGCGACAGGCAGTGATCATCCCTTCTACCATGGTGGTGGGTAAGCCGATCAGCGACACGAGCAGAAAGTCGGCCGCGTTGACTGTGGAGTAGGGGAGGGAAAACGGAGGAATAAGGGCGGAGAGCTCGACCACGGCCGGTAGAAAGGGCCGGGCTGCAATCGAGGCCGAGAAGCGCAGCGACTGGGGCAGCTTAAGGCTCAAGAGCCGCAGAGAACTCAAATGCAGCCGGTGTACAGGACCGGGCTGCAAGCGGGGCTGTGAGGCAAAGCAGCGTCGGGGAGTTGAGAAGCTTAAGGCACGAGAGCCGCGGAGAATTCAAACGCAGCCGGTGTAAAGGACCGGGCTGCAAGCGGGACTGCGAGGCAAAGCAGCGTCGGGGAGTGAGAACCGCTGGGGAGGCGAGAACGGCAGCAGCAAGGCAATCGCCATTGCAGCCAGTGGGGGAAGAAGGCAAACGCGGGAATCCGCCATTGTAGTCGGCGGGGGAAGAAGACGAGCGCGGGAAAGACCGCCAAGCGCGGGAAGCCGCCATTTTAGTAGGCGGGGGAAGAAGACAAGCGTGGGAAGCCGCCATTTTGAGAAAATGAAAAATTTTAAAAACTTGCAAGGATGCCTAAACATGGGAGCATCAATACCTTTGATAGTGATATCGAAGATTGGACCACGTATGTAGAACGCATGGAAGTTTATTGTAAAGCAAATAAGGTACCAGATGATGAGAAAGCACTAACCTTATTAAGCTCAATGGGTGCAAAGACATACGGGCTATTGAAGCACCTTCTATCACCAAATAAACCGGCGGATCAGACTTTCGCGAATATTGTTACTGTCCTGAAAAATCATTTAAACCCCACGGCGCTGATGATAGCGGAACGATTTAAATTTTACAGGAGAACGCAGTTGAAAGACGAAAGCAACGCTGAATTTTTAATTGAACTACGTAAGCTATCGAAGTACTGTCAGTTTGGAACAGGACTAGCAGATGCGCTGAGAGATAAATTTGTGTGTGGATTGTTAAAAGAAGGAACACAAAAGCGACTGCTTGAAGAGAATGATCTTACGCTTGATAAAGCTGTCACTATTGCAGCATCGCAAGAAGCCGCAGCGAGAGGCACTGCGGAAATGCAGCTACGGTCACCGGAACTCTGCACCAATCAAATGGTCTTGAGTACAGTAAAATGTTATCGTTGTGGAAAGACAACGCACGATCAGAACCAGTGCTGGTTCAAAAATCAGGAATGCAGAAAATGTGGCAGGCTTGGTCACATAGCTAAAGTATGCCGGTCAGGAAAGAAGACCAGCAACAAAAAGTCACCACAGGAAAAGTACAGAAAGGTATACAAGGTGACAGAGAACAGTTCGAACGAACAGAAGTCAGATTCAGACTCCAGCAGTAATGAACTGGGTAGTCTAAGAGTACACAATGTTGGTAAGGAAGCAGACCTCCAAACAATTTGGGTCACACTTCAGATAGCAGGAGTCCAACTGAAGATGGAATTGGACACTGGATCGGCATTGACGGTCATGAATAAGAAAGATTACAAAAGGTTATTCCCACATATTCCCCTACGGGATACGGAGATTGTATTGAAAACATACACGGGGCAAAGAGTATACCCCATCGGGAAGATAGAGGTAAAGGTGGTCCACAAGGGCAAAGAAAGCTGAGGAATGGACTTATATGTGCTACCTGAGGGAGGTCCACCACTACTGGGACGGGAGTGGATTAGGAAAATAAATATGGACTGGCATTCCTTAAAAGCACTAACGGTAGATTCCGGTACAAAAGACGTCAAACCTAAACGATTGTCCAGAATATTGGACGATGCTAAAGAGGTGTTCCAACAGGGACTGGGAACACTGAGAGGAATTATGGCAAACATCAAGGTGGAAGAACATGCAAACCCAAAATTTTTCAAAGCCAGACCGGTACCTTATGCAATACGACCTGCTGTGGAAGCTGAGCTGGAAGGGCTAGAACGTTCAGGAGTACTGTCTAAGGTAGACTGGAGTGAGTGGGCCACGCCCATTGTCCCTGTCATGAAGCGTTCATCGAGCAACAAGCCGGGGGAACCGGGGAAGGTTCGCATCTGTGGAGATTTCAAGATCACTGTCAATCCGGTGCTTCACACGGTGCAGTATCCGCTTCCACGGATTGAGGATATCTTCGCTTCGTTGTCTGGCGGGAAACACTTCACCAAGATAGACCTGGCGCAGGCGTACTTACAGATGGAAGTTGAGGAAGAGTCACGCCAGTATCTCACGATCAACACGCATAGAGGCTTGTACCGGTATAATAGACTGGTTTTTGGAGTGGCATCGGCTCCAGCAATTTGGCAGAGGGCCATGGAGCAGGTATTACAATGTTACCTGGACGATATTCTGATTACAGGAGATGATGACGAGGAGCACCTTGCAAACTTGGAACTGGTGCTCACCAGATTGAAAGAATATGGTCTTCGAGTCAATCGCCAGAAATGTGAATTCTTTCAGAAGCGGATCTCGTACTGTGGTCATGTCATTGACCAGGAGGGGCTTCATATGTCTCCTGACAAGATCGAAGCTGTTGTGAAGGCTCCCGCTCCGGATAATGTATCCCAATTGAGGTCGTTTCTAGGGTTGATTAACTGTTACCATAAGTTTCTGCCAAATTTATCCACGGTACTGCACCCGCTGAACGCTCTTTTGCAGAAGGGAGTACCATGGAAGTGGAGCGAGGACTGTAAGAGGGCCTTTCGCGAAAGCAAGGCATTGATCACCTCAGAGGAAGTGTTGGCTCACTTCAACCCAACGCTGCCTATTCGTTTGGCTTGTGATGCTTTTCCATATGGTATTGGGGCAGTACTCTCACACAAGTTGCCAAATGGCCAGGAGAGGCCAGTTGCGTTCGCATCCAGATCATTGACCTCCGCTGAGCGCAACTATGCTCAGATAGATAGGGAGGCTCTCAGCCTTGTGTGGGGAGTAAAGAAGTTTAATCATTACTTGCAGGGCCAAAAGTTTACGCTTCTGATAGACCACCAGCCGTTTGTATCCATTTTTAACCCTAAGAAGGGTGTTTCGGTGATGACAGCACAGAGACTCCAGAGATGGTCCCTTTTCCTAGGGGCACATCAATATCAGATAGAATTCAAAGGTACAAAGCAGCATGGTAATACTGATGGGCTGTCGCGCCTGCCACTACCTACAGAGGAGGAGGCACCGACGGTTGACCCTATTGAGTTATTTCACTCGACCATCATCGAATGTTTACCAGTCACCAATGCAAGTATTGAAAGAGAAACCAGGAACGACCCGACACTGTCCAGGGTCTACGAAGTGACAGTGAAGGGATGGCCAGCACATGGTGATCCATTGTTACCGGCATTCTCAGCAAGACGAGAACAGCTGTCCGTCTGTCAAGGAACATTGATGTATGGAACAAGGGTGATTATTCCTCCTAAGTTAAGAGAGAGAGTTCTAAAGGAACTGCATGAAGGTCATCTGGGGGGAGTCAAGATGAAAAGCCTTGCTAGGGCTTATGTGTGGTGGCCGGGTATCGACCGACAGATAGAGGAGCTGACGAAAAGCTGCTCAGGGTGCTAAAAAGTGCAAAATGCACCTCCGATTGCACCGCTGCATCCATGGGAATGGCCTTCAACCCCATGGCAACATGTACATATTGACTTTGCTGGTCCTTTCATGGACTCCATGTTTTTAATTGCGGTGGACGCACATTCTAAATGGCCAGAAGTGATTAAGATGACTACCACTACCTCGGAAAAGACGATTGCGGTGTTAAGAACGATATTCGCAAGAAATGGATTGCCAGAACAAATATGTTCAGACAACGGACCGCAGTTCGTGTCAGAAGAATTCCAGAGGTTCATGAAGAAGAATGGGGTGAAACATTATACCTCTGCCCCATATCATCCGGCTACAAACGGGTTGGCCGAGAGATTTGTACAAACGTTCAAAAAAGCAATAAAGGCCATGAGCGAAGATCAGATTCCACTACAACACAAGGTGGACAAATTCCTACTGGCATATCGAAACGCCACTCATGCAGTGACAAACCAAAGTCCTGCCATGATGTTCTATAACAGGAGGTTGCGGTCCAGGTTGGACTTGTTAAAACCAAATGTGCGGAGGGAAGTTGAAAACAAACAGTTCCAGCATATAAATAACAAGACCACTCGGAGCTTCGAAATAGGACAACCAGTGTTAGCCCGGGACTATAAAAACGAGAAATGGCAATCTGTAACAATTCGGGCCAGACAAGGACCCCTGATGTACACGGTAGATATTGGTGAAAATGTAATACGGCATCATGCTGACCAACTGGTAGAATCGAGAACAAGGGTTGAACCCATGGTTACGGCAGAGACAACCGTGGAAGAAGTTAGTGAACCTGAAGCATCTACCTCAGAAGTGAATGTACCTGATGATGATGTCCAATCCATAAGAGACCAACTAGATGAGTCACCCCAGCAATGAGAATCAGAGACCCCTGAAAGGCATTATCCAACTCGAATCAGGAGGCCTCCTCAGAGACTGAATCTTTGAACTGTTTTGCATGAAGTTGTATATATATATATGTTATTATGTTATGTTAAATGGGGATATAACTGTTAAGCTAAAAAGGGAGGATTGTGGTGTATGTAACCTGTTCCACCTTAAGAGAACTACCTTAAGAGATGTACTACTTTCTCTTGGCTGCTGTATACTGTAATACTGTAATATGGTGACCACACCGGTATATAAGTGTTGTGCAAGGATTTGCTGGGCAGTTCAGCCCTGACCTCCGAATAGTAAAGACCTGTTAAAAGTTATTCTTGTTGTCTGTGTCCAGTGATTGATCCTAAACATAACTGGGACACACAGACGCAACAGAGAGCGACTGGGGGGAAGAGAGAGAGCGACTGGGGGGGAAGAGAGAGAGCGACTGGGGGGGAAGAGAGAGAGCGACTGGGGGGAAGAGAGAGAGCGACTGGGGGTAAGAGAGAGAGCGACTGGGGGGGAAGAGAGAGCACGACTGGGGGGGAAGAGAGAGAGCGACTGGGGGGGGAAGAGCGAGAGCGACTGGGGGGGAAGAGAGAGAGCGACTGGGGGGAAAGAGAGAGAGTGACTGGGGGGGGAAGAGAGAGAGTGACTGGGGGGGGAAGAGAGAGAGCGACTGGGGGGGAAGAGAGAGAGCGACTGGGGGAAAGAGAGATAGCGACTGGGGGGGAAGAGAGAGAGCGACTGGGGGGGAAGAGAGAGAGTGATTGGGGGGAAGAGAGAGAGCGACTGGGGGGGAACAGAGAGAGCAATGGGGGGGAAGAGAGAGAGAGACGGGGGGGGAAGGTGGCCCGATGGACCCCTGCGAAGGAAGGAAGAAGGTAAGCTCTCCCTCCCTGTCCCACCCCCTCACTCTTTCCCTCCCTCACCCTCTCTCTCCCTCCCCGTCTCTCCCTGCTTTACTCTCTCTCCCTCCCCCTCTCCCCCCTGTCCTCTCCCTCCCTCCCCCTCTCCTCACCCTCTCCCTCCCTCACCCTCTCTCTCTCCCTCCCCCTGTCTCTCCCTGCTTTACTCTCTCTCCCTCCCTCCCCCCCCTTGTCCTCTCCCTCCCTCCCCCTCTCCTCACCCTCTCCCCTCCCCCACCCTCTCTCTCTCCCCTCTCCCTCCTTGCCCCTCTCCTCTCTCCCTCCCTGCCCCTCTCCTCACTCTCCCTCCCCCTCCCCCTCTCCCTGTCCTCTCCCTCTCCTCCCTCCCTATTTCTCTGTCTCTCTGACGTCTGTCTGTTGACTGTTCCCCTCTGCTACTCCAGGCCCCGCTGTCTGCCCGCTCTCCGGGGCAAGGTAAGAGCTGGGCTCCGGCCCCACACCCACACCGCCAGGCATCAGCACCCGGGGAACCCGCCCGCCGCCTAATGTGAACAACAAACACCCTCCTCACCTGTCACGGAGTTGAAGTCTCCGAAAGTGGCCACGGTGCCCCGGGTCTCTTCCCCCGCGCATTCAGGAGGCGCGGGGAAGAGAGAGAGAGAGAGAGACTGGGGGGGAGAGTGAGACGCCGCCGCGCACCTGCTCCGCGGAGCTCCGTGCCGCCACCGCCGCACCAGCCTTTACTAAGATGGCGGCAGTAGCGATGCTCGGCTAAGGCCAGCCCCTCCAGCCTTCACAAAGATGGCAGCGATCAGGGGCCGCTTGTTGACTGGGGCCGGGAGGTGCCTACCTCGGGCGTGGATGCGGAGGAGAGGCCCAGGCTTCGAGGCCTACAAAAACGGTGAAAGGTAGGAAAATTATAGAGGTTAGAGAAAAGATGTACAAATTAATTAACTTTCTTTTAAAACAATTTGTGTTTTAAAAGCAACTTTTTTTTTGCTGGAAATGTACATTTGAAAAGAAACACGCAGAAAGCAGGAAAAAGAAATGAACAGTTTGGAATCAAGATGGCGGCCGCTCACCTCGGTTCAGAACGATAAGGCCCGCCCACACACGCACCAATTGGTCAACCGTCATGTCACCGAAGCGTAGGATTGGTCAATCGTCCTGTCGCTCGACTCTAGGAGGGCCTGCCCACACGCGCGACGAACCCGCACCCGCCACGCAGCGATTGGTTGACCGTCGGGTCGCTCGACCGTACGACTGGTCAACCTTAATGTCATTCTATGCTAATGAGTGGATAATGAGCGGAATTTTGAACATTTTTTGGATACCGCAGGCGCAATTTTTGTCTCACCGAAACGTAAATACGCTTATGACCGTTCCGGAATCGTAAGCTTTCTTTTGATGTAACGCACGTGTAGGTATGCTCTGTAACTTTAGAGTGTATAGCCGGACAGACACACCGAAGGACAGACAGACAGACAGACAGACAGACAGATTGATCCTTTTATATATATATATATATTAGAAATCTGTTCATACTGTCGTGTATTTCTCTGAATCATGGCTATTCCTTCACAGTGCCTCCCCTGTGGCTTCAGCAGATGGTAAGGCCCCTTGCTCACTTTCCTGCTGCTCCTGTCTCGACACCTTTGGCGGGCATCCTCTGGGGTTGTGAGCCTGTGAGGGCTCGTCAACAGTCTGCTGCTCCTGTGGCTGTGCAGGGGTTGAGACGTCTATCTCACTTGGGTGTGGACTCTGGTGGGGCTCTGACCGAGGGCTCTGCAGTGGCATGGAAGTGTGAGCGCTTGGAGAGGAGCCCCCACTTCCTTGAGGTCTGTCACCAACCTCCCTCTCATGGGTCAGGTCCCCCTCAACGCCTGCAAGTGGCTGGAGAGCACCTTGCTGCACATCAGAGAGGCCATGGGGACCCGTATCTGCAATGGCAGTCCTACTCAGAAGGACTTCCATGAAGGTCTGGTTTCTCTGTTTAATAGATGCCCATCGCTCCTCAAGAGATGTCATTCTAGTCTGAACAATGACCATGTTTTCCATACCCTGGCGACTAAGCTCCTCCATGGCCGTAGCCACCCTCTCCTCTACCATAGCCAGCCTTACCACGGAGGTAGCAATCCTTTCCACGGAGGTAGCCATCCTTTCCGTGGTGATGCGTTCATGCACCAATGACTGCACAAATGCTCTGCTCATGTTCGCTATGGACTCCTCCATTCGCTCCACACTCGCAGCAACCCGAGAGACAAAACCAGCCAGAGACTCCTGCATCTGTGCCTGGAGTTCCATCACCTCTGATCTTATGGTTGGACCCAGAGACAGTGGGTCAACATGCTGCTGAGCCGAGCTGGCAGAGTCCTGCGCCCTCTGACTAGGACTCTCCACTGCTGTCCCTGTCTCCACAATCTGGTGATGCTCACTTGTGAGCTGTGATACACCAGGTGACAACACTACTCTATATCCCGAAGGTCCCACCGAGGTGCGAGTGCCTGCGCTGATGCTGGGTGCGCAGATTTCTGGTGACGCTGCGCCCTCAGAGGTTGCAGCTTCCTCTGAGGAGTCTGGCTGCTCAGCCTCTTCTTCCTGGCTAGGGGGGATGGATGCTTGTGTAAGGGGTTTTCCTTGAGAGATTTCCCTGAGGTTTCTCTCTCTCGAGGTCTCTCTCTCTTGCACAGTAAAACCTTGAGTGGTTCGACCCACTCGCCTCTTAGATTCTATACTCTGGACTTAGTGGCAGGAACTACAATGTAGAGAAAACTCTTGTAGACCAAGTTTGATGAAACAAAATGAAATTTTATTGCATAAGGAAAAATATCAAATCAAATGCAAGCAGATAAGGGAGTACATGGGAGGGAAAAACACACAAACAAATCATAATGACACAGTACTAAGGCAAATACAGGCATCTTATATTCTACAAAGATCATCATGAAATAAGGAAACACACGGAACATCGAGGGACAACAACTCATGTTAATTGTACTCTTAAATCCACCCCCTTATTAAACCTATCTAGATCTGATTGTGAAGGGCCAGAAACATGCTCACCAATCCCACCAGGAAGTGCAAGGTTTTGAAATCGAGTCTGTGTTTGGTCCTTTCAGGCGTTTCGTCTCCACGTGGATCGTGGAGCCCCTGCGAGCTGCGCCACACCTCTCTCCTGAGGTGGGGGTCGGGGGTGGCCGGGCCTGGATTTTGGCGGGGTCGAGGATCGTCAGCTCGACCCTGGTCAGAGGAGCCTTGGGCTGGCTCCCATCGCTTCTTCAGTTTGTTTTTATCTCTTCTCCTTCGAACTGGGGTGGCTGGAAGGTTTCTTCTCTTGGGGTTTTTATTTTTTTGTTTCTTCTCCCAAGTTGGGTCGATGGCCTCTCGTTCCGGCAATGGCCCGGGGATGGTCGATGATCTCCCAATGTGTTTCCCCGGGGCGGGACGCCGGCTTCGAGACGGCCTTCTTGATGTTGGCTTTCTTCTTCCTCCTGCGAGTGCCTGCTTCTTCTTCTGAGTGTGTCTTCCGTCTGTGCTCTAGCTTGCTCTCCCTCTCTCCCCAACTGCCGACAAGTCTTCCAGATATACCTTTCTTCCAGAAGCTTCCATCTCCCGCCCAAAATCAGGTTAGTCTTTGTTTTACTTTTGGCGGGCTGGGAGCACAGCGGGGTAGTTATTATATTTTAAAATGTTTTCGATGGCCGGTAAAGGCCCATCTCTGGTCTAGAATGACCTCCATTGTTTTTAATGTCCTGCTGATCTCGTTATCTAGTCTTGGGTGCTGTTCTCATGAATATGAAATTGTCCCCTTTTGTCTGGGTCAACATTTTGATGGCCTCTGTCTCCAGGCCGCTCTTGACTGGATCTGCATCTAATCCATATGCATACGTGTGGGTCTGGTTTCGTTTTCTCAGAAACGGCTTCCAGAACTTGCTGTGGGTTGAATCCACAAAGCTGTCTGAGGTTGCGCAGGAACCATTTTAAAGTGTCCCAATAAGCCGGTCACATGGTATGGTGGCCATTTTGTATGCCCCTTTTTCTGGGCTTCTTTTAAAACAGTCTTTAAAATCATGGCCTCTTCTGCCACTTGACCCTTATTAATACAGAGCCCAATTTTGTGAATCCTACACTCCCCCCTGATGATACTGTAACTTGCTTGAAGTATCATAATTCTGGGTGAGCAAAATTTTCTGACATTCCACAATCTAACCATCCCCATTATTTACCTATCTATGACCCCACGACACATGCATTTCCCATTTCAGAAAAATCTAGTGTACATTAAGCATCTATAGATGGCAATACCTTGGAGTTAGAAAACCTAACAACTTACTTCCAGGCATGGAGGGGGTCCTTATACCCTACATCACCTAGTGCATACACATTACTTTCTAATAATAACAACACATCTAATAAAACTTCAATAATAAAATTAAGTACACACACGAAAAATTCAAAAATGCACATGAATACATATCAAAAATAATACAGAGGAGGGAGGGAAAACTTTAACTTTATACAAAGCAGCAAAATCTAAACGGGTGTCTCTTCTTCTACCCGCACATAATGCTCCCTCCATTCCCCTTTATTCTCATACTTTTGTGAATGTTTGACCCTTTTACAGTGTACAAACAGCAAATAAACTACAATGACAACCTGGCACACTACAAGAATGTGGGAGGCTATCCTAATCCAGGAAGGGACTTCTATATTAGTGAACAGGTCCCACCATGGTGGGGTCACTATGTTCAATATGTCTGCCCCTATCTCTAAAGTCTTCTGCTCCAGTGTGTAGAAGTGTTTCTGTGAAACAACAATGGCTTTTAATATCTTGGTGAGGTGTTCAGGGAGAGGGGGAATGATATATCCAAAATGTGCAACGAATCGCTGAAGATCGGTGAAATTCACTTTAACAATGATGTGAACAGTGGAAGGTTCAGTGATGGGGACAATTCGCTCTTGGGCCACTTGAACTTCTGCCCTGGGCTTGAAACAGAAGCTGCTGTCACTAACCGGACACCAACCGTGCTGTCCATGCTGGTAGTGGGGCGCTGCAGTGGTGACACAGTATGTCCCACCTCCTATATATGCCACCTGCGGGGGCACATGGCCTTGTGCCATTGCCTCCATGGTGCAATTTATAGGCTTCGCGCCAGCAGTTCTGAACCCGCACTGTGGTTTTGAATGGGCATTCAAGTGCTGGGGACACAGGATGATGTGTGCTCCCTGGCTCCAGCACCCCGAGAGGTCGGTACCCATCATTGCATGCTCCCATCCAATGACGTAAGGTGGGATCCCCGTGTAGCGAATGTGCGCACCCCCCTGAATGACTCCAATGTTCTCCACCCTGTATACCGGGGCGGGTTTTGCTGTCTTTCCCATCACCGGCATTCTTACCACTATACCCATAATGGTGTGATTAGACCGTCCACAGTCCACTGGGACTGGGTAGGCCTCTGAAGCTAGTCTGAGCTGGCATGGGCTCAATGTATTCTCAAAAGGGTGGAGGGCTGCGAGGTGCTTGTTGCTGATCCAGGAGGGGACAACACCTTGTTTTAAATCCTCCAGATTACTGCGGCCCTCACCCAGTAACCACGCCCCATATAGCACACAAACTTTGTTCTGCGCAGCCTGATTGGACGCATTCCGATCCTCCCTAATGAGGGCATTTACCGTTCTGGCGTGTTTTCCAGCTCAGTTATAATCTCTTTTACGTGTAGTGTCATGGCCTGGTCCTCATGTAACTCAGAACCCACTAACTTATTCTCATCAGTCAGTATCTTTCTTAACTGTGTTTTTAAACCATTAATTTGGGTTTGCAGCTCCATGTCATCCAGTGTGTTGATGACGGAAGTTCCTGCATTAAAATCTGTGAAAATATCATTTACTGCACCCCTTCTTTGTCTCCCTACTCTGTCCAAGACCTCATGTGGTGTGGTGTACAATTTGGCTCTGTCGACATCGGCAAAGTCGAATTCGTAAAACTGTTTAAACATGTTTGTTAACAGGACCTGGTATAATTGCTCCGTTTCCCTGGGGCACCACTCTGGCAATCGTACCCCGGTGAGGTTTAAAATCACTGAAGCCACCACATAGTGCACCCCTTGGTTCAGCACCTGACCTGTGGGTACCAATACCAATCTGTTCCCGGGTCCCTTTGTCGTGGTGGGGCACCCTTCCTTGAGGGCTTTAGCTACCGGAACTGTGGGCAGGGGCTTGCAGGGTCGGGTGATGAGCTCAGTGGCGTTTACTGCGATCTGAGAGTATGGGACTCCGCACGCCCATGTGCTGACATCCCACCTCATTCCTTGTCCAGCATCCTGCCACTGTCTTTGGAAAAAGATGGAGATGCCTGTGGGGCAAGTGCGTTCTGAACCCCACATACAGATGTAGATCCCCTCACCTGGTTCCCACCATTTGTCCCAACAGACACTCAACCCCCCGTGAGTTCCCGTTATTGTCCGATGGGTGTTATTACCCAATCTCTCCCATTCCACAGTTGAATTCTTCATGGTGCTGCTCAACTTGCGCAGCCACCACCAACGGTCCAAAGTTTCATGTCCGTGGCAAACAAGGCAAAACTTCTTGACCACGGTGACGCTGATCCTGGGTGCAATGATCCGCACCCTGGGGCACATCAGAGACGTTTCTTTGTATGCAAACCCCGTCTGGCTGGAGTATTCAGTAGAGTTTGACCCCAGCCAGCCTGGCCATCTCCCTTCATGGAAGTAGGCAGCAGTCTCTTCAGCGTCCCGTGAGCCGGTTCCGTCAGTCGCGATGGGGCCTCTATTTCCAGAGCACCCGTAGATCGTGGAGTCCTTGGTGCGGCCCCGATAGGCCCAGCTCCATCCGATTATCACGAACGCGATGAGGATCCCTCTCATCTTTACTGGCTCCTGTAATAAATCAAACAATATAGCCAGGCTCCCGAGAGATTCTGGCTTAGGTGACGGCATGATCGGGTCTTTCGACCTCGATCCAAAACAACACGCATACTGGGCAGATTTAAAACTACTTAAACTCTAATCATTTTAATATTTTTACACCTTAAACTTAAACTTAACCTAACTTACGTACAGCACCGCCCGTCCCTGGGCGACTTGCCTAATCCCTGATTGGACTGCAGCTCGCCGCTCCCTGTGGCGGGGCTGCAGTGACCTGTGGCTCGGGTTCTCCACAGCCTTTTGCTGTTAATCAGGGACTGTGTTTTTTCATGGATTTCTGAAGTCGACGTCTACTGGGAGCGGGGGAATCAGGCCAAGGTTTTACAGGCTGAGGCGTTCGAGTCGACCTGCGAAAAGGTACTTTGGGCGTGGCTCCCTTAGCGAGTGGACCTTCGGGTGGGACCTTAGCTCTCACAGCCCGTGGCTCTTCCACGACTGTGGGCTTCGGCTCCCTTCCCTCAGGCTCCGCCCCTTTGGGATTCGGGCAGGCTCCTTTGGCGAGTGGACCTTCGGGTGGGACTTCAGCTCTCACAGCCCGTGGCTCTTCCACGACTGTGGGCTTCGGCTCCCTCCCCTCAGGCTCCGCCCCTTCGGGAATTGGGCCTGTGGCAGACGGCTCGCCCTCACCTGTCCCTACAGGTGGAGAATCTCTGCCCCCAATTTCTACTTCCCCCACGCTCGAGTCGAGGGCGGGATCTCCGTCCTCCGACTCCACCTCCTCCAGAATCGTGTCGAGGGCGGGACCTTGTTTTTCAGGCCCCTCCTCGTCCGAGTCCCAGGCCATCGGAGAAACCTCCCCCCAGGTGGGCGGGATCTCTTCTCCTTCCAAGCAGGCTACAATGCCAGCTTGTGTGGTCTGTGACTCATCGCGCGCCTCAGGCTAAGGATCTTTACCCTCAGACCTGGCTTCGGTTGCTGATGTTCTTGCACCCGGTTTAAACAGTTTGCACTGGTTGATGTGAAACCATTTAGTGCGCCGGGGCAACTTCACTGCATATACCATGGGGCTGGCTTTGCCTACAACCTTGTAGGGTCCCCTGTACAGTGGCTCTGAACTCCCCACTCGGGCAGAGTCTCCTACCATGACCTTATCTCCTACTTCCCACTCCTGGGCTCCGGTGGTGGGGATCAATAGATCTTGTACCGATTCCCGTCTGGCTTCACCTATGGCTCCCTCACCGGCGCAGATGGTCAGACCCAGGAATTTCACTTCCTGCTGGCCGATCCGTGCCTTCTTTGGGTTTACTTTGAAACCCTTTCTTCCTAACAGCTCCAATAACTCGGCCAATAGTGGGCCATGCTCCTCTCTTGAGTCTGTGAACAGGAGCAGGTCGTCCACATACTGCACTAGCGGATTGGGCTGGCTGAACTCTTTTAAACTCCCTGCCATGCATTGATGGAATATGCTGGGGCTGTTGTGGAAGCCCTGTGGCAAGCAGTTCCAGGTGTACTGTGGCCCTTTAAACGTAAAGGCAAACTTGTACTGATCCTCCCTCCGTCAAGGGATGGACCAAAACCCATTAGAAATATCCAGTACCGTGAACGCGGTCGCGGAGGCTGGAATACTTCCTATCAGGTCGGCAACTGCTGCTACTGTCGGCGCGCAGGCTGGGATGTTGCTATTGAGGACTCTGTAGTCCACCGTGGCTCTCCAGGAATCGTCCGGCTTCCTCACCGGCCATAACGGAGGGTTCACATGGGTGACTATCGGTCTCAACACGCCCTGCTGCATCAGTGAAGATATTGCTGTCTCCATGTCGGGCTCCACTTCCCGGGGGAAGTTGTACTGTTTTTGGGGTCGGGCCATGGGGTCCCCGTCTACACTAACCTCAAACCCGGTGACCCTCCCGCAATCGTGCTTGTGAGTGGCAAACATCGTCAGGTGGTCGCACACGAATGCCTGCAAATCATGTGGGATGCCCGCGACCATGAGCTCCAGGTCGTAGCACTCTTTTGGCTTCACGGTACACAGGGTCCCTCTTTCTCCTTCCCCTGGGATGACGACTACCTGGCCTGGCTCACCCTTACCCGCTCCCCAAAGACAATGGTTTCTTAGGGCCACGAGGATCCCGTGTTTGACCAAGAAATCGGACCCGAGGATCCCTTACCCATTCTCCACCTCCCACTTCATCAGTATACACCTCCGCTTGGTGCGGAGTGGTCCCAAATGAATGGAGAGGGGAATGGAATGTGCGCCAGCCTGTTCCTTGCCTGTGAAGCCCGACAGAATATATGGAACCTCGGTGGACAGAGGCGAGGTGGCGGGGTTATCTGTGTGGCTCACGGGGCACGATGCCCCCGTATCCAACAAATAGGTCCCTTTTACCTCCTGCACCTCCATCTCCACGAGGGGTCGCCTCCATATATCATATCGCAGCGCGCACAAGTAAACGGGCTGCGCCAGCTCTAGTCATTTGGGCACAGTGGTCGGGGTTTCGGGAGCGACAAGACCAGTGGTGACAGCTACTTTCCCCAGCGAACTCATCAGAGACCGCATTGTCTCTAAAATCGATTCAATCGCAGCGGGATCCATGACTGCACCAGCTCCTTGTGCTGGGGCAGGAGCTACGGCTTGGGTTTGGGCTGGTGCTGGGGCGGCGGTCTGGGCTTGGGCTTGGGCTGTGGGAAATCTCGCTTTATTATCCTTCCACGGATTTCTACAGTCCTTGCGCCAATGTCCATCCTTCCCACACCCGTAGCAATTGAGCTTGGCTTGGACAGGGCGATTCCCCTCCTGACGCCACTCCTTCTTGCTTGGGGCTGCGGGTTTTGCCTCATGCACCTTTCCCTTCTGGGGAGGTGTTTCCTGACCTCTACAATTCTTGTACGCCACATTGAGCTGACGGAGCACCGTCTCCTCCGTGACACCGGGACCTTGGGGATCGAACCAAGATCTGGCTAGGGCCCGTATCTCTGGCAAGCTGTTGGTAACCAAGCAACGGAGCCAATGAACCCGCTGTTCGTTGCTCATTACAGCCCGTTCAGGCATACCCGGACAGCTGCGTCGATACACCGGCCACAGTCTTTCTGCGAAAACCCGTGGGGTTTCTCCAGATAGCTGCACGGTCCCTTCCACATGGTTGAACAGACTACCGTCGTCCACTCCCATTACTTCTAAAACTTCCTTCCTGAGAGCCGTATACCCTTTCCGTCCCCTCTTACTATCTTCTGAGAGGCACTGAAGGATTGTGCAATCCAGGTAGAAAAGCAGCAGTTTCACCTGTTCCTGATCATCACAGTCATTAATGGCTGCTGTTTCCTCTATCTCCCTGAAATGGAGCGAGGGATCTCCCTTTACTGTGAGTCGCGTGAGGTGGCTCACCATGGACCTTAATTGCGGGCCAGCGTAGGGCACCATGAGCTGGTTCTGGTGGGGTCCAATACTGCCATCGGCAGCGTTGGGACCGAACCCCTGGTGCCGAGCGGGACACATTGGTGCCGGTCCCGGCTTTGCGACCAGTGTTTCTTCCTCACACTCCACCTCGGCTACCTCCTCTTTCACTACCTGTTGTGTATGTCCCTTTAAGGGAATAACTGGTCTCAGACTGCAGTACCGGCAGTGACCACCCCTGTATAAAAGGCCCTAGCAGGCTCCTGTAGTTTCAGTTTCCAGGTTGTCTCCATTCAGTAAAGACTTGTTAAACCAACTCCTGCATTCCGTGTCTCCATTAACACACGGATTTAATACTGGCGATGAGTAAGAAACGAACTTACCTGCAACTCGGCAGCACCTCAGACAACGTTATTGAAGGTCGAAGCCAGAAAAAAGAAAAAAAAATAATAATCCAAAGAAACTCGAGAAACGGGCATCGACCGTGGGCAACCGCCCTCCAAATCATCGGAATGAAAACTTGCAGGAGAGACTGTCAAGAGCCAGGCTTGGTTCTCCAGCCTGTGGTTTCCCAGCTAATCGGGCTGGTGGCAGGTAGTGCACTGATCCTTCCTGGGCTGCGGCGGGCTAGAGCTCGATCGGGTGGCTCTGCAACGGGGCCGGGCAGTGAGTCGGGAAGCAAAGAGAGAGAGAGAGGGTGGAGCACACAGGGCGCGGCCGGTGCTTCGCAGCCGGGCAGCGTTCGGACCTAAGAAGAGGGAGGGAAGTGTCCCAGAGGGTCTGCTCCACGACAGGAACGGTTAAAAATAAAAATACCGTGGAGAGCGGCGTTGACAGCAGCGGCAGCGGCGGGAAAGCGCGGGAGGCGCCATCTTAACTCGGCGGGGAAGAAGGAAAAGCACGGGAGGCGCCATTTTGATCCATCGGGGACGAAGGCAAAGCGCCGGAGGCGCCATCTTAGATTTTCAAGATGCCAAAGACTGGCGATATCACTGCCTTCGATAATGCAATAGAAGACTGGACCACGTATGTGGAAAGAGTCTAGGTATATTGCGAGGCAAACAAAATAGCCGATGAGAAAAAGGCATCGGTATTGCTAAATTTAATGGGCGCAAGAACGTACGGCCTATTGCGGGACCTGATTACTCCAGCCAAACCAAAGGCAAAGAGTTTTAACGAAATTGTTGCTATCCTACAGGAACACCTAAATCCTACACCGCTGCTGATAGCAGAAAGATTTAAATTCCACAGGAGAAATCAGCATAAAAATGAGAGCAATGCTGATTACCTTACGGAACTACGCAAGCTATCAAAGCACTGCCAGCTCGGAGCAGGACTGGCAGATACCTTACGGGACAAATTTGTCTGTGGACTCCTGAGTGAAGGAACCCAGAAGATGTTACTCTCAGAGAAAGAACTGATGCTGGATAAGGCTTTCAGCGTGGCAGTATTGTACGAAGCAGCAGCAAGGGGAGCTGCGGAAATACAACAAAAGCCACAGGAATACGGCACCCACGAAATGACATGGGGATTTGCAAAATGTTATCGCTGCGGCAGAACAAACCATGACCAGAAGGACTGCTGGTTCAAGGAAAAAATATGCAGGCAATGCGGAAAGATGGGACACATTGCACGAGTTTGCAGGTCTGGGAAGAAGACCAACGACAACAAAAAGGCTACTAAGGAACCGTACAGGAAAGTACAAAAGATGATGGACAGTAGTTCCGAAGACCAGATGAGCGATAGTAAATCCGGAAACAAGAGACTAAGCTGTCTCAAACTTCACAACGTAATTGCAAAAGAGGATCACCGAACCATTTGGGTCACCCTCACGATAGCAGGGTCCCAAGTCAAAATGGAATTGGATACAGGATCAGCTCTAACCGTCATGAATCGACGAGACTACGAGCGGCTATTCTCACACATACCCTTGAGAGAGACAACCATTGTCTTAAGGACATATACGGGGCAAAAAGTATACCCCAGAGGAAAAATAAGGGTGCCTGTCGAATACAACAGCAAGAAAATACGGAAATTGTATCTCTACATTCTGCAAGATGGTGGTTCACCGTTATTGGGACGTGAATGGATCAGAAAGATAAGTTTAGACTGGCACTCCATTCAGGCACTGACGGTGGCTGGTAAAAAGGATGACGATGTCACTCCTGGTCGATTGTCAACAATCTTAGCTGACGCCAAAGAGGTATTTCAACAAGAACTGGGAACTCTTAAAGGCGTAACCACCTCGATAAAAATAGAGGAGAATGCAATTCCCAAGTTTTTCAAAGCAAGACCGGTACCATATGCAATTCACCCAGCCGTCGAGGCAGAGCTGGAGAATCTGGAGAATGCAGGCATGTTATCTAAGGTAGACTGGAGCGAGTGGGCGACACCCATCGTTCCTGTCATGAAGAAAACGTTAAACAATAAGTCTGAGGAGCCAAGGAATGTTCGCATCTGTGGGGACTTCAAGGTGACAGTGAACCCAGTCCTTCACACAGTACAATATCCTCTTCCAAGGATAGAAGATATCTTCGCCTCACTATCTGGAGGGAAGCGTTTTACAAAAATTGACCTAGCACAAGCATATTTGCAGATGGAGGTTGAAGAATCCTCTAGGAAGTATCTCACGATAAACACTCACAAAGGTCTTTACCAGTATAATCGACTGGTGTTCGGAGTAGCATCAGCTCCGGCGATATGGCAAAGAGCGATGGAACAAGTCCTGCAAGGGATTCCGAGGACTCAGTGTTACTTGGACGACATCCTAGTGACAGGTGAAGATGACAGTGAACACCTTGCCAACCTAGAGCAGGTGCTCACTAGACTACGTGAACATGGGCTACGAGCCAATCGCCCCAAGTGCGAGTTTTTTAAGAAACGGATATCGTATTGTGGCCACGTGATTGATGAAGAGGGGTTGCATAAGTCCCCTGACAAAATTGAAGCGGTGGTTAAGGCTCCAGCGCCTGAAAATGTGTCGCAACTGAGGTCATTCCTCGGATTGGTGAATTACTACCATAAGTTTTTGCCGAATTTGTCCACAATTCTGCATCCACTGAACGCCCTACTATGAACGGGAGTAGCATGGAAATGGAGCGATGAATGTAAGCGGGCCTTTTGGAAGAGTAAGGACCTAATCACTTCAAGAGAAGTATTGGCTCACTACAACCTATCACTACCGATAAGACTGGCGTGTGATGCGTCTCCCTACGGCATTGGGGCGGTACTGTCACATAAATTCCTTGATGGTTCAGAGAGGCCGATAGCTTTTGCGTCATGCTCGTTAACTTCAGCCGAGCGTAACTATGCCCAGATTGACAGAGAGGCCCTCAGCCTGGTGTGGGGGTGAAGAAGTTCAATCACTACCTGCACGGTCAGAAATTTACTCTACTAACTGTTCATCAACCTCTCGTCTCCATTTTCAACCCTCAGAAGGGCGTACCGATAATGACGGCGCAACGGCTACAGAGGTTGTCCCTTTTCCTAGAGGCACACCAATATGACATCGAGTACAAAGGAACTAAACAGCATGGGAATGCTGATGGATTGTCGCGCCTACCGTTGCCGACGGTGGAAGAAGACCTGGCAGTGGATCCAGTGGAGTTATTCCACTCAACTGTAGTCAAATGTCTCCCTGTGACGAATGCAAACATAGAAAAGGAAACACGAAATGACCCAACACTCTCCTGGGTCTATGATTTAACGGTGAAGGGATGGCCAGCACATGGTGAACCACTGCTGTCAGCATTCTCGCCGAGAAGAGAACAGCTATCAGTGTGCAGAGGAACCTTGATGTGTGGATCCAGAGTAGTAATTCCACCCAAATTGAAGGATAGAGTGCTCAATGAGCTTCATGAGGGTCATCTGGGAGGGGTAAAAATGAAGAACTTAGCCAGAGCGTTTGTGTGGTGGCTGGGAATCGATAGAGAAATCGAAGAGATGACCAAGAGCTGTACAGGATGCCAGAAGGTCCAAAACGCCCCACCACAAGCCCCTCTACATCCATGGGAGTGGCCCTCATCTCCATGGCAAAGGGTGCATATTGATTTTGCCGGTCCCTTTATGGACTCGATGTTTTTAATTGCGGTGGATGCACATTCAAAGTGGCCAGAGGTAATAAAAATGTCCTCAACCACCACAGAAAAAACTATCACAGCCTTATGAACCATATTCGCCAGGAATGGGCTGCCTGAACAGATTTGCTCTGACAATGGACCACAGTTTGTGTCTGAAGAGTTCTGGAGGTTCTTAAAGAACAATGGTGTTAAGCATTACACATCCGCCCCATGTCATCCAGCCACTAATGGATTGGCCGAGAGGTTTGTTCAAACATTCAAGAAGGCTATCAAGGCAATGTGTAATGAAGATATACCCCTACAACACAAGGTGGATAACTTCTTGTTTGCCTACCGGAATGCGACACATGCGGTTACCAACCAAACTCCAGCCATGATGTTCTTCAATCGAAGACTACGATGCCGCTTGGATTTGGTTAAGCCAAACGTCAGAAGAGATGTGGAGAACAGGCAGTTTCAGAATATGAATGAAAGGCCGACCAGGAGTTTTAAGATAGGTCAACCAGTTTTGGCCCGGGACTACCGCACAGAGAAATGGCAGTCAGGAACGATCTGTACACGGCAAGGACCTCTAATGTATACCGTGGACATTGGAGAGAGCATTGTAAGACGCCATGCTGACCAGATTCTAGAATCACTGGAAAACGTCAACTCCACACCACGATCTGATACACCTGGCGATGAAACCGAAGTACCAATGGCATCTACCGCAGAATCGGTGATATTGGAAGCAGACGAACCAAACAACGACATTGATCCCGACTCAACCTTGCCAGAAGAACCTAATACCCCAAAGAGGCGTTATCCAGGCAGAATCAGGAAGCCTCCTCAAAGACTGAACTTATAATTGCTTAACTTCAACCAATGTATCTAGCAACCGTAGTTGTAATTGTAATTAGTTATTATTTAGTTGTTAAATGAATGTTATGTACTGTTTATCTAAAAGGGGAGGAATTGTTGTGTATGTCCCTTTAAGGGAATAACTGGTCTCAGACTGCAGTACCGGCAGTGACCACCCCTGTATAAAAGGCCCTAGCAGGCTCCTGTAGTTTCAGTTTCCAGGCTGTCTCCATTCAGTAAAGACTTGTTAAACCAACTGCTGCATTCCGTGTCTCCATTAACACACGGATTTAATACTACCCCCTCCTTTTCCGGCCAAGTCTCACTATAGCTCGGCGGTGCTGAGGGCTCGGTGGCTGGTACCACAATTACCTCAGCTGGAACCGGCTGTTTTGATTCCTTTAAAAAGTCCATGTGACTAGCTTTCGGGCTGACGAGACACACCATGTCTTTTGCCTTAACCAGGGTCGTTCTTAGGTCCTCTATGGTCTTTTGGCAGGGTCCGTGGTCTGTGCTCTCAAACCCGTGCTCGAGGGCTAGCTTGTAAGCTGCTGTAACCTCCACTACTCTCTCCTCCTGCGTTCTTAGCTGTTGTGCGAGGCGGGCGTTTTTCTCCCGTATCCTCGTTTCATTAATCTTCGCCTCAGTAACCTGGCACTTCAGGTACTCTATCCTAGCCTGATGTTGACTAGCTACCACTTGGCGTTCCTGATTCAGCGCGTGAAGCGCTGTGATGAGTTTTTCCCCACCCATGGCCTTTTCCTCTATCTCTGCTGCCTGGGTTGTGATCTTGGCTGCCTGTGCTGCAACGACCCGGTCCAAGATCTGGACCTGCTTCTTCTAACACATCAGCCACACTGCCTTCTCCACTGACTTCTTATGCTCTTTGCTCTCTGTCCACCTGATGGCTGCGTCCACCGGACGCCCATCAAGCAAGAGATCGGAAATCCACTGTTTAGTGAGATTTACCTTGCCAAAGACATAATCCGCTATCCTCTCATCCATTGCATTTCGACCATTCAAACTTGGATCTACTACATTGCAATCCTGCTGCCAGAGTCCTGCCGTGGTCGCCATTTTCTGTAAGGGGTTTTCCTTGAGAGATTTCCCTGAGGTTTCTCTCTCTAGAGGCCTCTCTCTCTTGCACAGTAAAACCTTGAGTGGTTTGACCCACTCGTCCCTTAGATTCTATACTCTGGACTTAGGGACAGGAACTACAATGTGGAGAAAACTCTTGTAGATCAAGTTTGATGAAACAAAATGAAATTTTATTGCATAAGGAAAAATATCAAATCAAATGCAAGCAGATAAGGGAGTACATGGGAGGGAAAAACACACAAACAAATCATAACGACATAGTACTAACTAAGGCAAATACAGGCATCTTATATTCTACAAAGATCATCATGAAATAAGGAAGCACACGGAACATTGAGGGACAACAACTCATGTTAATTGTACCCTTAAATCCACCCCCTTATTAAACCTATCTAGATCTGATTGTGAAGGGCCAGAAACATGCTCACCAATCCCACCAGGAAGTGCAAGGTTTTGAAATCGAGTCTGTGTTTGGTCCTTTCAGGTGCTTCATTTCCACGTGGATCGTGGAGCCCCTGCGAGCTGTGCCACACCTCTCTCCTGAGGTGGGGGTCGGGGGCGGCTGGACACCGGCGGGCCTGGATGTCGGCGGGGTCGAGGATCGTCGGCTCGACCCTGGTCAGAGGAGCCTTGGGCTGGCTCCCATCACTTCTTCAGTTTGTTTTTATCTCTTCTCCTTCGAACTGGGGTGGCTGGAAGGTTTCTTCTCTTGGGGTTTTTATTTTTTTGTTTCTTCTCCCAAGTTGGGTCGATAGCCTCTCGTTCCGGCAACGGCCCGGGGATGGTCGATGATCTCCCGATGTGTTTCCCCGGGGCGGGACGCCGGCTTCGAGACGGCCTTCTTGATGTTGGCTTTCTTCTTCCTCCTGCGAGTGCCTGCTTCTTCTTCTGAGTATGTCTTCCGTCTGAGCTCTAGCTTGCTCTCCCTCTCTCCCCAACTGCCGACAAGTCTTCCAGATGTACCTTTCTTCCAGAAGCTTCCATCTCCCGCCCAAAATCAGGTTAGTCTTTGTTTTACTTTTGGCGGGCTGGGAGCACAGCGGGGTAGTTATTATATTTTTTAATGTTTTCGATGGCCGGTAAAGGCCCATCTCTGGTCTAGAATGACCTCCATTGTTTTTAATGTCCTGCTGATGTCGTTATCTAGTCCTGGGTGCTGTTCTCATGAATATGAAATTGTCCCCTTTTGTCTGGGTCAACATTTTGATGGCCTCTGTCTCCAGGCCGAACTTGACTGGATCTGCATCTAATCCATATGCATACGTGTGGGTCTGGTTTCGTTCTCTCAGAAACGGCTTCCAGAACTTGCTGTGGGTTGAATCCACAAAGCTGTCTGAGGTTGCGCAGGAACCATTTTAAAGTGTCCCAATAAGCCGGTCACATGGTATGGTGGCCATTTTGTATGCCCCTTTTTCTGGGCTTCTTTTAAAACAGTCTTTAAAATCATGGCCTCTTCTGCCACTTGACCCTTATTAATACAAAGTCCAATTTTGCGAATCCTACACTTGTGATGGTCCTGTGGGGGAGTAAAGTGTAAGAAATCACACAACACCAGGTTATAGTCCAACAGCTTTATTTGAAATCACAAGCTTTCGGAGCGCTGCTCCTTCGTCAGGTGAAGTGGAGAGATGCATAAAAACACAGCTTATATAGTCAGAGAATAATGTCAGATGTTTACAGGTAATCTTTCTAACTGCCATTTATCACACCTCGGCAGGGAGATAATCACAGCAATCAAAGGTGTAAATGGTGTCCAAACAGGTCAGTCAGGAAAACATTACATCAAAGAACAATGAGGTGGGGTTACAAGGGGTCAAATGTTGCAGATGCTGGGGTCTGTATGAAAAACAAAAAAACACAAAAAACATTTTTTTTGCTGGAAATCACAGCAGGTCCGGCCGCATCTGTGTGGAGAGAACAAGCCAATGACGACTCGAGTCTGGATGACCCTACGTCAGGTGGGGTTACATGTAGCGTGACATGAACCCAAGATCCCGGTTGAGGCCATTCTCATGGGCGCAGGAACTTGGCTATCAGTTTCTGCTCGACGATTTTGCGTTGTCGTGTGTCTCGAAGGCCGCCTTGGAGAATGCTTACCCGAAGATCGGAGGCTGAATGTCCTTGACTGCTGAAGTGTTCCCCAACTGGGAGGGAACACTCCTGCCTGGTGATTGTTGCGCGGTGTCCGTTCATCCGTTGTCGCAGTGTCTGCATGGTCTCGCCGATGTACCATGCTCCGGGGCATCCTTTCCTGCAGCGTATGAGGTAGACAACGTTGGCCGAATCACATGAGTATGTACCATGTACCTGGTGGGTGGTGTCCTCATGTGTGATGATGGTATCTGTGTTGATGATCTGGCATGTCTTGCAGAGGTTGCTGTGGCAGGATTGTGTGGTGTCAGAGATGTGATGCGAAGGCTACATGCACATAGCTTTTTGCAGATGCTCATAAGTCCATCTGTTACAGCTTCACAATCATTATCAGCGACTCATGCAATGTCAAAGAGAGAGATGGGAAACTTGTCTGTCACCAGCTTGCTGTGTTACACTCATCTGTCCGTCCCCCACATGCAAATCATCCCCTATTCTCATAATTTCCAGGACGGCCTCCTCCCAGGGGTCAGGTGGGCTATTGAGGCTGTCCCTCCTCCTGTCCTGGCTCGCTCTCTTTTGTTGTGAGCTCTCTTTTCCTGCAATGAGGGAGACAAGTGGAGGTTGAGTGAGAATGAAGGAGTGAGTGTAGATATTGCATAGCATAGATGCTTAGAAGGAGACAAAGATGGAGTGAGGTTGCAAGACCAAGTGTGTTGTCAGTTGTGTTCAAATCATCAGAGTGATAGGGAGTGTGAGGGCTGCATGGTTGAATAGTTATGTGAATGTGAACATAGAGAGAGGGAATGGGTAAGGGTGCATGGATGTCAGTGTCAAGTGGGATGTGGAGGAAGAGATTGCTAAAGCTGAGTGCTGGTGAGGAAAGGCAATGGGGATCAGATTGAGGGTGATGGGAAATTCATACTCACTTTTCCAGTGCGCAGAAGGTCATGAAATCTTTTCCTGCACTGTATCCAGGTTCTGCATGTGACTCCCAAGGAGTTGACCTCCTCAGCCACCTGCATCCACACTGCCTTGGTCTGAGTGGGAGGCCTCTTCCTCCCTGATGAAGGGAAGAGCACCTCCCTGTTGGCCCTAGCCCCATCCACTAATGCCTGCAGTGCCACCTCGTCAAAGCGAGGAGCTGTTCTGGCCCTCCCGCTTGTCATATTTGCTGCAGCTCCCTCACACTGCACAGTCAAGAAGCTTGGCAGTCTGCAGAAGAAGCAGAAGGATTAATTAAAAATGTCCTAGTAAAGGATCCCCTTGGAATGAGTGACCATAACATGGTTGAATTCCATATTCAATTAGAGGGTGAAAAGGTTGGATCTCAAACAAGCGTGCTAAGCTTGAATAAAGGAGACTATGAAGGTATGAGAGCGGAATTGAGTAGAGTGGATTGGGAAAATAGATTAAAGGGTAAAACGATACATGATCAGTGGTGTACATTTAAGGAGTTATTTTACAACTTCCAAAAAATATATATTCCACTGAGAAGAAAAGGGTGTAAAAGAAAAGACAGCCATCCGTGGCTAAGTAAAGAAATTAAGGATAGTATTCAACTAAAAACAAGGGCATATAAGGTAGCCAAATCTAGCTGGAGGATAGAGGATTGGGAAAACTTTAAAAGACAGCAAAAAATAACAAAAAGATTGATTAAAAAAGGGAAGATAGATTATGAAAGTAAATTAGCAAAAAATATAAAAACAGATAGTAAGAGTTTTTATAGTTATATAAAAAGAAAAAGGGTGGCTTAAGTAAATGTTGGTCCCTTAGAGGATGAGACCGGGAAATTAATGGTGGGAAATATGGAGATGGCAAAAACACTGAATGAATATTTTATATCAGTCTTTACAGTAGAAGACACTAAGAATATCCCAACACTGGACAAACAGGGGGCTAAAGGGGGAGAGGAGCTAAACATGATCAAAATCACTAAGGAAGTGGTACTCGGTAAAATAATGGGACTCAAGGCGGATAAATCACCTGGACCTGATGGCTTACATCCTAGGGTCTTGAGGGAAGTGGCGGTAGGGATTGTGGATGCATTGGTAATAATTTTCCAAAACTCCCTGGACTCAGCAAAGGTCCCGGCAGACTGGAAAACTGCTAATGTAACACCCTTATTTAAAAAGGGCAGTAGACAGAAGGCTGGAAACTATAGACCGGTTAGCCTAACATCTGTGGTAGGTCAAATTTTGGAGTCCATTATTAAGGAGACAGTAACAGGACATTTGGATAATCATAACTTAATAGGACAAAGTCAGCATGGTTTTATGAAGGGGAAGTCATATTTGACAAATTTGCTGGAGTTCTTTGAGGAAGTAACATATAGGGTGGATAAAGGGGAACCAGTGGACGTAGTGTATTTAGACTTCCAAAAGGCATTTGACAAGGTGCCACACAAAAGATTATTGCTTAAGATAAAAAATCACGGGATTGGGGGTAATATTCTGGCATGGATAGAGGATTGGCTATCTAACAGAAGGCAGAGAGTTCGGATAAATGGTTCATTCTCAGACTGGCAATCAGTAACTAGTGGTGTTCCGCCGGGGTCAGTGCTGGGTCCCCAACTCTTTACAATCTATATTAACGATTTGGAGGAGGGGACCGAGTGTAACATATCAAAGTTTGCAGATGATACTAAGATGGGAGGGAAAGTAGTGAGGAGGACATAAAAAACCTGTAAGGGGACATAGACAGGCTAAGTAAGTGGGCAGAGATTTGGCAGATGGAATACAATGCTGGAAAGTGTGAGGTTATGCACTTTGGCAGGAAAAATCATAGAGCAAGTTATTATCTTAATGGCAAGAAACTGGAAAGTACTGAAGTACAAAGGGATCTGGGGGTCCTGGTGCACGAAACTCAAAAGGTTAGTATGCAGGTGCAGCAAGTGATTAAGAAGGCCAATGGAATGTTGGCTTTCATTGCTAGGGGGATAGAATATAAAAATAGGGAGGTATTGCTTCAGTTGTACAAGGTATTGATGAGACCGCACCTGGAATACTGCGTACAGTTTTGGTGTCCATACTTAAGAAAGGACACACTTGCTCTCGAGTCAGTACAAAGAAGGTTCACTTGGTTAATCCCGGGGATGAGGGGATGGACATATGAGGAGAGGTTGAGTAGATTGGGACTCTACTCATTGGAGTTCAGAAGAATGAGAGGCGATCTCATTGAAACATATAAGATTGTGAAGGGGTTGGATCGGGTGGATGCGGGGAGGATGTTCCCGATGATGGGTGAAACTAGAACTAGGGGGCATAGTCTTAGAATAAGGGGCTGCTCTTTCAAAACTGAGATGAGGAGGAACTACTTCACTCAGAGGGTGGTAGGTCCATGGAATACGCTGCCCCAAAAAGCTGTAGAAGCTACATCATTGCATAAATTTAAAACAGAAATAGACAGTTTCCTAGAAGTAAAGGGAATTAAGGGTTACGGGGAGCGGGCAGGAATTTGGACATGAGTCTAGGTTCGGATCGGTCATGGCCCTGTGGGTAGCGGAGCGGGCCCAGGGGCCGTGTAGCCTGATCCTGCTCCTGTTTCGTGTGTCTAATTCTGTTAGATTCAGGAGATGGTTCTGTGATAGTGGATTGGCGATTAGGATCAGATCAGCCATGATCTTATTGAATGGCGGAGCAGGCTCGAGGGGCCAATTGGCCTACTCCTGCTCCTATTTCTTATGTTCTTATGTTCAAAGCTTGCTGTGGACCTTAAATGCAGCAGCAATGATGACATCATCGGAGGGGACTTTCAGTCATGAAAAACCCACTTGCAAAAGTTTCCCACACGTTGGAAATCAATTGGCCAATTAAGTTAAAATTGCATCAATCTCCCACATACATTTAGATTCGTGTGGGAAACACAAAATTCGGATAACACGATACCATTCCACACCTGAGTTAAAATCCCCCCCTTTGTATCTGTCTTCACGGATGAAGACGCAAAAAAACTTCCTGGCAATAGTCGAGAACCAAGGGTCTAGCAAGAATGAGGATCTGAAAGAAATTAGTTTTAGTAAAAAAATAGCACTGGAGAAATTAATGCAACCTAAAGCCAATAAACTCCCTGGGCCTGATGGCCTATATCCTAGGGTTTTGAAAGAGATGGCTATAGAGATAGTGGATGCATTGGTTGTCATTTTCCAAAATTCCATAGATTCTGGAATGGTTCCCACAGATTGGAAGGTAGCAAATGTAACCCCGCTATTTAAGAAAGGAGGGAGAGAGAAAACGGGTATCTACAGACCAGTTAGCCTGACACTAGTAGTAGGGAGATTGCTAGAATCTATTATTAAGGACGTGGTAAAAGAGCACTTCGAAAATAATAATAGGATTGGGCAGAGTCAACACGGATTTATGAAAGGGAAATCTATTAGAGTTTTTTGAGGTTGTAACTAGAAGACTAGATAAGGTGGAACCAGTGGATGTGGTGTATTTGGATTTTCAGAAGGCATTCGATAAGGTGCCACACAAGAGGTTATTAAACAAAATTAGGGCTCATGGGATTGTGGGTAATATATTAGCATGGATTGAGGATTGGTTAACAGACAGAAAACAGAGAGTAGGAATAAACGGGTCATTTTTGGGTTGGCAGGCTGTAACTAGTGGGGTACCATAAGGATCAGTGCTCGGGCCTCAGCTATTCACAATCTACATCAATGATTGGAATGAAGGGACCAAATGTAATATATCCAAGTTTTCTGATGATATAAAGCTGGGTGGGAATGTAAGTTGTGAGGAGGATGCAAGGAGGCTTCAAGGGGATATAGACAGGCTAAGTGAGTGGGCAAGAACATGGCAAAAGGAATATAATGTGGAGAAATGTGAAGCTAGCCACTTTGGTAGGAAAAATAGAAAAGCAGAGTATTTTTTAAATTGTGAGGGACTGGGAAATGTTGGTGTTCAGAGGGACCTGGGTGTCCTTGTACACGAATCACTGAAAGTTAACTTGCAGGTACAGCAAGCAATTAGGAAAGCAAGTGGTATGTTGGTCTTTATTACAAGAGGATTTGACGATAAGAGTAAAGACATCTTACTGCAATTATATAGGGCCCTGGTGAGACCACACCTGGAGTATTGTGTGCAGTTTTGGTCTCCTTACCGAAGGAAGGATATACTTGCCATAGAGGGAGTGCAACAAAGGTTCACCAGACTGGTTCCTGGGATGGGGGGATTGAGTAGACTAGGCCTATAATTTCTAGAGTTTAGAAGAATGAGAGGTGATCTCATTGAAACATACAAAATTCTTACAGGGCTTGACAGGGTAGATGCAGGGAGGATGTCTCCCCTGGCTGGGGTGTCTAGAACCAGGGGTCACAGTCTCAGAATAAGGGGTCGACCAATTAGGACTGAGATGAGCAGGAATTTCTTCACTCAGAGGGTGGTGAATCTTTGGAATTCTCTACCCCAGAGGGCTGTGGAGGCTCAGTCGTTGAGTATATTCAAGACAGAGATCGATAGATTTTTGAAATTAAGGAAATCAAGGGACATGGGGATAGTGCAGGAAAGTGGAGAGGAGGTAGAAGATCAGCCATGATCTTATTGAATGGTGGAGCAGGCTCGAGGGGCCAAATGGCCTACTCCTGCTCCTATTTCTTATGTTCTTATGTAGCATCATCACTCACCTACCAACAATCTCTACGAAACATGACTCAAAACTCACATTCATTGCTTCATCTCACCCTCACATACTTACCACTGCTGCAAACCTCACACCCACATCTGACAGTATGCACACACTGTCAGCTATTCAAGCATGACAGGCACATCACCCAAACGCATTGCACCACACTTAGTGACACACTTCCTTTTTCAGGACAAGGTGGCTCACAATCTGAGGTAGAAGGACCTAACCGGCAGGGGACAGGGGCACCTGCATAACCTGACCCCAGTGGAGGAGATGGTGCTGGCCATTATTGGGAGGGTCATTGCTGAGCCCGTGGCCAGCGTCAGATCTGAAATAATACAAGATGACGGTATCGTCATACATAATCCTGATCCTCACATCCCACTTTCCCCTTATCCCACAATCTCTTTTGATTTACAAGCGGCACATGGTGTAAGCATGCACATCTTCCTTCCCTCACCGCACCCTTACCATTGTGCCTTTCTCCTTTCAGATAGCCAAGAACTGCCACCAGGCCAGGCACTGGTGGAGGAGCACGAACTAGAAGAACACCAAGACACTGATGATGAAGACGCATCACAGTCACTCGATTTCACACACACAGCCACCAGCTCAGATACTGACACTCTGCATACATTAGAGGATAGGTTAGAGGCAGGACCTACAGGTGGTGGGACACCAGGCACGAGTGGGCTGCAGACAGGGAAAGGGTAGTGGAAGTGCCAGCTCCCCACAGGGCGAGGTCTAACACGAGTTCTGCTGCAGAGGATTCAGATGAGGACTTTGATGGGGCGGCCTACAGAAGAGCGCTGATGGCTATGCACACCGAAATGCTTGGTGCATTGGGAAGCTTGCTAGAAAGCCTGAGTGCAATGTCAAGGAGCCTGGAGGAGTCCGTTACCAACCTTGCACAGGGCTTTGCGCAGAGCTTGGAGCCCATCCTTTCCTGCATGGAAGTGATGGGCAACTCCATTAGCGCACTTGTGGACTCAACCATGATGTAGCGTCTGATGGCCGATGTCTCAGCTTCCATTGCAGCAGAAGCAGAAGCCACCCAACGTCTGAGTGCTGCAGTGGAAACTCAGACTTCTGTCATGCAAGCTCAGACTGCTCTCATTCAGGTTCAGCTTGTTGCCACGCAAGCTTAGACTGCTGCCATCGTGGCTGCGTTTATCAGTGTGGAAAGGGGCTTGCAGGGTGTCACAGTAGTCCAGCAATCTGTCATATAACATAAGAACATAAAAATTAGGAACAGGAGTAGGCCAAGTAGCCCTTCGAGCCTGCCCCGCCATTCAATAAGATCATGGCTGATATTCGACCTCAACTCCACTTTCCCGCCCGATCCCCATATCCCTTGATTCCACTGGAGTCCAAAAATCTATCGATCTCAGCCTTGCATGTAGTCAATGACTCAGCATCCACAGCCCTTTGGGGTAGAGAATTCCAAAGATTCACAACCCTCTGAGTGAAGAAATTCCTCCTCATCTCAGTCTTAAATTGCCTACCCCTTATCCTGAGACTACGCCCCTAGACTCATCAGCCAGGGGAAACATCCTCTCAGCTTCTATCCTGTCAATTCCCATCAGAATCTTATATGTTTCAATGAGATTATCTCTCATTCTTCTAAACTCCAGAGAGTATAGGCCCATTCTACACAATCTCTCCTCATATGACAACCCTCTCCTCCCAGGGATCAATCTAGTGAACCTTCGTTGCATCGCCTCTAAGGCATGTATGTCCTTTCTCAGATAAGGAGGCCAAAACTCCTATTTCTTATGTTCTTATGTTCTTATGTTAACTGTGCACAGAACTCCAGGTGTGGTCTCACCAAAGCCCTGTACAATTGTAGTAAGACTTACTTATTATTGTACTCCAACCCCCTTGCAATAAAGGCCAACATGCCATTTGCCTTCCTAATTGCTTGCTGTACCTGCAAGCTAGCTTTCTGTGTTTTCTGTACGAGGACACCCAAATCTCTCTGAACACCAACATTTAATAGTTTCTCACCATTTAAAAAATATTCTGTTTTTCTATTCTTACTACAGATTACTAGGATCGCGGAGTCACCGCCCCGGGGGAGTGGCAGTGGCTCCATAGAGCACGAACCTGCTGTCCTCTCTCAGGATGACAGCATTTGTCCTCCCACCACTGCTACTCCCCCCAGTGCCCTTGCTGTTGCCTGTCAGCCAGCCAGCCCAGACCGCTGCCACCCATGCCAAGGTGGTGCAGCCCAAAGCCTGGCTTTCTAGGCCAAGAGTTGCTCGAGGTCATCCTGCAAGGCCACCTGCAGTCTCCCCCACTGAAAGTCAGCAGCCTTCCACCAGCCATATTGCAGCACTTTGTAGGAGCACTAGGAAAGGCAAAGGCACACGGAAGACAGGCACTAAGGGAATGCACAAGGGTGATTAGTTGACTAGTTATGTAATATTGGATGGATTAATGTATAAAGTTGGATTGCAATGTTTCTTTTGTGGTGGCTTTTATTTCAGTGTTGTGGCCAAGATGACGCTGTGATGGTCAGTAACAGAGGGAAGGGAAGGTGTGGGACTAATATTGAATGGAGAATTGGGGTTGGGTTCACTGGTACCACAGTTGGATGAGTCAATCATGTACAGCCCAGGCAGAAAGGGGCTGCCTGGGCCGCCTCCTCCTCTTCTGCTTCCTCCTCTTCTGCTTCATCCTCTCTCCTCCTCCTCTTCCTCCTCCTCCTCCTCCTCCTCCTCCTCCTCCTCAGCTAGTCACTGTATGCCTGGTGGTAAGTGCTGGGCCCTCATGATGGCGAGGCTGTGGAGTATGCAGCAAACCATGACGAATCTTGAGACGTGCTCCGGTGAGTACTGCAGGACTTCTCCACAGCGGTCCATGCAGCGGAAGTGTTGTTTAAGGATGCCAATGGTCTGCTTTATCAGATTCCGTGTGGCAGCATGGCATTAGTTATATGCGTATTACCCACGTGTGCGTGGATTGCACAGTGGAGTCATGAGTCAGGTGGTCAGTGGATAGCCCTTGTCGCCCAGTAGCCACTATCTGGTTTGTCTTGGTGGCTCAAAGACTGAGGGAACAGCAGACTGGTGCAGAGTAAAAGCATCATGATTGCTGCCAGGATACTGGGCATTCACCCTCACGGTCCCACACCAGCTGAACATTCAGCGAATGCTAAACCTTTGCAGTTGTGGCACATCTCAGCATTTAGATGTAGCGTCCGCAAAGCCACGTGTGCAGTCGATGGCCCCCTGCACCACGGGGAAGTCCGCTATCCTGGCAATGTCACGTGCATGCTCCGCCTGGTTCTCTCTGGACAGAGAGAAGACAATGAAGTCCCCTCTCCTGGCATAAAGAGCGTCTGTCACCTCTCAGCAGTGGACAGCGAACTGAGAGATGTTACAGATGTCGCCTGCTCCAGCCTGGAAGGATCCTGACGTGAAGAAATTCAGGGCCATGATCACCTTCACAGCCACTGGCAGCGCTGTCCTTGTCCTGGAGTGAGGCTGCAGGTCTGGTTGTAAGAGATGGCAGAATTCTGTGAGCACTTCCTTCGTAAAGCACAGACACCTCACCCACTGCTCCTGGCTCAGGCAGAGGTAAGAGAATTGCTCTCGGAAGACCCGAGGTGGGTAAGGCCTCCTGCTGAGAGCCCTTCCCCCCCTCCTCCTCCTCCTCCTCCCTCTGCGAGCAGCTTGTCCTCTTCTTCGCTGCCTCTGCTCCATCTCTCTGTCATGCTGTAGGCCAAAGGGGATGGCAACTAGAACACCCATGACTGGGAGCAAGTGGTCTGACCAGAACCCGTAAAGTCAGAACCAAGGCCTTCTCCATTTACAGCACTACTCCCTGTCACCTCACCAACTTTAAACAACTCTGGAAAGCTTCAAACAGTTCCACAAACTTACACAGAGCCAGTAGAAATTAATCATCAACTAACCTGAGAGTGGTTGATGATCCCCTTAAATATCGCTGGTGGGGGGGCGTCCTTGCTGGTGCTGAACGCATGTTCAGCTGTGCGAGGTTAAGACAGAGCGTTAGCTCCTGCGTGAAGGACGAAAACAGCAACGGCGGCATAAAATCAGCATTGCGCGCTGATTGACATCACGATCTGCCCACTCAACATACTTCTGGCGAACAGTCCTAACGCCCACCCTACCGCCCTCACCAAGATGGCGTGTGGCACGGATGCCACTTTCGACACTAAACAGCACCCGTAGCGCCGAAAAATCGGAGCCGACTTACTAGCCCAAAGAATCTTACAGCACAGAAGGAGGCCATTCGGCACATCGTGCCCATGTCAGCTCTTTGAAAGTCCCACTCACCCTGCTCTTTCCCCGTAGCCCAGCAAATGTTTTTCCTTTTCAAGAATTTATCCCATTCACTTTTGAAAGTTACTGTTGAATCTCCTTCCACCGCCCTTTCCTGCAGCGCATTCCAGATCGTAACAACTCGCTGCGTAAGAAAAATTCTCCTCATCTCCCCTCTGGTTCTTTTGCCAATTATCTTAAATCTGTGTCCCCTGATTACCAAACTTCCTGCCAGTGGAAACAGCTTCTCCTTATTTACTCTATCAAAATACCTCATAATAGATGTTTACTGGACCCTGCCAACTAGTGGGAGAAAGCAGTGCAGCAATCTCATTGCCAGCTGGGGAGTTTATCACTCGTTTCCATTTCGAAGTCTTGTTTTAGTTAGAATAATATTGTAAGTAGTATTTATCCAATTGCCTTTGAAAAGTTACTACTGAACCTGTTTCCATCGACCTTTCAAGCAGTGTGTTCCAGGTCGTAACACTGAAGTTTGAATGCGTTAGCAATCAACGTTCAAAACATCTGGCAGGGAACTTTTTGGTTCGCAGCAAGCGTTGTGACAGAACAGGCTAAATGTCTTACAGCCTGTCCTTCGAAAGCCGTTAAAGCTTTCTAATGCCTGGAATCACACACTTGAACAGTGCCCTGAGCCAGTGTCATCACTGGGGGCTTTGGCCGAGATTTCCTCAGCTCATTTTGCTTTGTAGAATGCACATGCAAATTTTTTTATCTCGTGCGAGCACTTAAAGCTGGTGTTCAATAATAGTGTTAAAAGATGAGGATCACAACGAAAATTGTGCTAGATGAGGAGAATTTTTTTTTTCTCAACGAGTTGTTGTGATCTGGAATGCACGGCCTGAAAGGGCGGTGGAAGCAGATTCAATAATAACTTTCAAAAGGGAATGGGATAAATACTTGAAAAGGAAAAATTTGCATGGTTATGAGGAAAGAGCAGGGGGAGTGAGACTAGAAACATAGAAAATTAGGAGCAGCAGTAGGCCATTCGGCCCTTTGAGCCTGCTCCGCCATTCAGTATGATCATGGCTGATCCTCTATCTCAATACCATATTCCCGCGCTCTCCTCATACCTCTTAACTAATTGGATAGCTCGTTCAAAGAGCCGGCACAGGCACGATGGGCCAAATGGCCTCCTTCTGTGCTGTACAATTCTATGATTCTACAAGCGATCTCCTTCTCTATGAAACCACATGTAGCAGAGGGAAGAAAAAAGCTCAAGTTCAACTAGGGTGCACGGTAAATATCTCTACAAACGCAGCTCAGGCAAAGACAGGCAATATGGAGAACGTGCTAGGGTCGAGCCTCACATCCTCACCGCCACGCAGCCTTCATGAGTCAACCCTTGCTCGTGAGGCCCCTGACCCTCTTTGTACCATCCGGCTGGAGGGATGACCAAGATATGTAATGAACCTGCCCAAGAGGCCAACTGTTCCGTGGGTACAATAGCATAGCGGCTATGGTGCTGGGCTGGCCCAGGAGGTCGTGAGTTAAAATCCCACCATGCAGCAAGTTGTGGAAGTGGATTCAATAAATCTAGTAAGTCGTGGACTGGCACTAGAATTTTTAAAAAGAGCATAAATACCCAACTGGTTCACTAATGTGCTTCAGAAATGGGACTGCCACCCCTTTACCTGCCCTGGCTTACATATGGCTGACTCGTAATGCCCTCTGAAATGGCCTAGCAAGCCATTAAGTTGGACAAACACTTGCTATTAGGGCAAGTAGGGGGTGAGCAATAAATGCCGTTATAACGGGCACAATCCCCAAAAGTGCAGAAAAGGGACGGAGCCCTGGTGGCTCTGGAGTCTCCCGCGGATTCCACCCACGCCCCATCCACCAACCTCCTGGCTCCGAGAGTTTTGCTGCCTTTGTCTCATCGTCGCACTGTATGAGCTGAAAGTTGGTCAACCCAAAGAGGCCGGAGTTTCCCCGGACCCACCAGAAGTCCAGATGGGGCCATTCCACGCACCTGACGGGATGAAGACTCACAGCGCGCGCGGGCTGTAGAATCGGGTCTCCGACGTTACCTCCCATCGGCGCTCCTTTTGAGCGTGGATTTCCCGCTGGGATTGCGGGATTACCCCTGGTATTCTAGCACGTTGGGGGTCAATTTTGGAGTGCATGCTGGCGATGGGGAACCTGGTCCTCCAAAGCATTCCAGCAATTTTCCGATATGCACTGGCAGCGGCAGGTGCGTCACCACTAATTGGGGAATGGAATCCCGTTGGTGCTATTCCACCGCTAAATTTACAGCTCATGGTTGCATCAAATTACCTAGCATTCACAACGCGGGAACAGGCCCTTCCGCCCAACCGGCCCGTATTGGTGTTTATCCTCCCCGTGAGCAATCATCCTAATTCCATGTGCCTGCCTTCATCCCATAGCCCTTTATCTTCCTTTCCTTCAACCACCTATCTAACCTGTCTTTCGGATGAGACGTTAAACCGAAGCCCCGTCTGCCCTCTCAGGTGAACATATTTCGAAAAAGAGCCAGGGAGTTTTCATGGTGTCTTGGCCAACATTTATCCCTCAGCCAATATCTAAAACAGATTATCTGGTCATTTATTTCATTGCCGTTTGTGGGATACTGCTGTGTGCAAATTGGCGCCTGCATTTCCGACATTACAACAGTGACTACACTTCGAAAGTGCTTGATTGGGTGTACTCTTTTGGAGCAACCCATGAAAAAAGAATACTCTTGTGGCGGAGCCACTATTGGGCTATGGACATTGTATATAATTCCCTTTTACAGCTCTGTTATATAGTCTGACGATGTACCTTTAAATGTATCTGTTACTGTACTCAGGCTTCATTCCTGTACTCTGCGTGATGATGTCATGACGTCAGAGCTCGGAACCCTCTAGCATTTTCAGACAGTTGGAGAGAGGGTCATAGCTCGGAACCTTCTAGCAGTTCCAGGCAGTTGGTGAAAGGTTTCCAAGCAGACCAGACACGTTTCCAGTTCACCCTGTAGTTGTTAACTTGCTTTGTTTGTTCATTAAAGTTTATTGTTTTGACTTCGTGAGTCGAACTCCATCTTTTGGTAAGGAACAGAGGTTCCTACACTCTAACGAATAAAACATTAATTGAAACTTAACAAATTAAATTGAAATTGTGTTGGCCGGGGTGCTGATGCACTCCAGTCCCAGGAGCCGTCCCACGAGGAGGTCCCCCGACCTGCCCGCTCGCCTCCGCACCGGGTGCTTGATTGGGTGTAAAGCACTTTGGGATATCCTGCGGTTGTGCAAGGTGCTATATAAATGCAAGTTCTTTCTTTAACTTATTTTTAAATGTTGGCATGGTCCCTTTTTAATCATAGCCTCAACACCCTCTGGGTAAAAGCGTTAGTTGCAAATTATTGAGTGGCAAAATAGAAAGTTGCATTCAAATCGCTTGTCGCCATAGTTACTGCGCAATAAAAGCAGAAAATGCTGGAAAGACTCAGCAGGCCGGGCAGCATCTGTGGAGAGAGAAACAGAGTTAACGGCCTCACTATTAACTGGGGGGGCATGAGGCACGGGCCTTTTGAACTCCCGGGCCTCATTTGAATAAAGAAATTGTATTTATATGCACTCCCTCAGCACTGCATGGGGTATCAGCTGAGCATTTTGCGCTCAAGTTTCTGGGAATGGGATTGGAACCTGTAATGTATATACCTTTAAGGGGGGAACTATGTTTTACAGCTCATGTATACTGCAGTACCGGCAGTGACCACACCTGTATATAGCACTGAGTAGTAATCTGTACAGATCAGTTGCAGTGTGAGCCACGTTGAGTAAATACCTGTTGTACCGTTCTCCGCAGTCTGTGTCTTATTATACATGGACGCAACATTAGCGACGAGGCAAGTTCGAACCTACCTGCAACTCTGCATCACCTCCCGGGGATTCGTTCCTGGAGATCAGTGGATTGGAGGTCAAGGCCAGAGACTCGGGCGTCGACCACGGGCAACCACCCAGTCATCCAGCAGAGACTCGAGAATTGCGGGGGAGGCTGTCGAGAGCCAGGCTTGGCTTTCCAGTCGAGGTGGTCCAGCGAAACGGGCTGTTAACAGGTAGTGCGCAGACCCTTCCCGGACAGCGGCGGGCTAGAGCCCGACCGAGCGGCACAACAAACAGCCGAGCAGCGTCGATGGGGGAGAGAGAGAGAGGGCAGAGCACACAGGGCGCAGCCGGTGTTCAGGGGCCGAGCAGCATCGGAGAGAGGGAGAGAGAGACGCACAGAAACCCGCGAGGCGCCGCCATTGCCACGAGGACCGCCGAGAGCGGCGTTGGCAGCAGCGCAGGAGAAGCGCGCGAAAGCTACAGGGTGCCGCCATTGCCACGAGAACCGCCGGGAGCGGCGTTGGCAGCAGTGGGGGAGGAAGGAAAGCGCGGGAGATGCAATTTTAAGCCATTGGGAGATGCCATTTTAAAACACACCCAAAATGCCGAAGAGTGGCAGTATCACCACATTTGACAATGAAGTCGAAGATTGGACTACAAATGTTGAACGAATAGAGGTGTACTGCAAGGCAAATGACATGTCAGATGACAAGAAAGCGTCAGTATTGTTAAATTTAATGGGTGCAAAGACGTATGGTTTATTACGAAATCTAGTAACCTCAACGAAGCCAATGGAAAAGAGTTTTGAAGACATAGTAATGATACTAAAGGAACATTTAAACCCCACACCGCTGCTGATAGCAGAAAGATTCAAGTTTCACAAACGGAACCAGCATAAGGATGAAAGCAATGCTGATTATTTAACAGAACTGCGCAAACTATCGAAACACTGCCAGTTTGGAGCGGGACTGGCAGATACCTTAAGGGCCAAGTTTGTTTGTGGGCTTCAAAGTGAAGGAACCCAGAAACGGCTTTTATCTGAAAAGGACCTTATGCTGGAAAAGGCTTTCAGCATTGCGGTATCATATGAAGCAGCAGCACGGGGCGCTGCAGAGATACAACAGAGACCGCAAGAATATGGCACAAACGAAATGTCATATGGAACAGAGAAGTGCTATCGCTGCGGCAGAACAACACACGACCAGAATGATTGCTGGTTCAAAGACAAAGGCCTAGAAATTGAGTTTGCGCTGCGCCAGGGCTTTAGCGCCGGAAGTTAGCGCCGGCGCTAAGTCCCTTTGCCCGCGCCAAAAATTCAGTAGCGCCGCGCCCAAACGGCTGCCGGCGCTACTGAAGGGTTTTAGCGCCTGAAAACTGGCGCAACGCGCCGCATTGCGGCGCTATTCCGGCGCTGCGGCACCCGCTGCGGTGCGGCAGGCTCGGGAAGTGCAGGCCTCCTCCTTCCGTTAAGGAGGAGCTGCCTGCACCCGGCCGCGGCCCGCGCAAATCTCTTAAAAAATGAGCCCGGCACCTCGGACAAGTGCCGGGCTTGCATCTGTTCCGGGGGGGGGGGGGAGAAGTCCGGGGAGGGAGCTGCGGGCAGGCGGCCGGCGGGAAAGCGGCCGGCCGCCGCGCCTCCTTAAAGCGCCGGCGCAGACTCCGGCAACACTCGTTTGCCGGAGTCTTAGTTGCGGCTGCCACTGGCGAGGCGGCCGCAACTGAATTTCGGCTTGGGGCCGGGTTACCACGGCAACCGGGACGCTGCGCACACCGATGACGTCATCGGTGCCGGCGCAGCGCTACCGGTCTACCGCCGCGGAAGGGCCCCAGGCAATTTAGGAACCGGCGCCAATTGCAGCGCTAGGCCCTCTAGCACCGCAAAATCGGTGCTAAGGGCACTGAATTTCTAGGCCAAAGTGTGCAGACAGTGTGGAAAAGTAGGACACATAGCACGAGTCTGCAGGTCGGGAAAGAAAACCAGCATAAGAAACTGACTAAAGGAAAGTACAAGAAGGTACATAAGATAACGGAGAATAGTTCAGACGAACAAAAGAGTGATAACGACTCCGAAAGCAGGGAACTGAGTTGCCTGAAACTACATAATGTGATCGCAACGGAGGATCACCGAACCATTTGGGTCACTCTCAAGATAGCAGGAGTCCAGGTAAAGATGGAATTGGACACAGGATCAGCCCTAACAGTCATAAACCGACGGGACTACGGGTGGCTATTCTCACACATACCCTTGAGAGACACAAAAATTATTTTGAAAACGTACACGGGGCAAAAAGTCTACCCCAAAGGCAAAATAAGGGTGACCATTATATATAATGGTAAGGAAACACCAAAACTAGACCTGTATGTATTGCAAGATGGAGGACCACCATTACTGGGGCGTGAATGGATCCAGAAAATACAACTGGATTGGCATTCCATACAGGCACTGACTGTGGCTGACAAAAAGGATGACGACGTCACACCTGGGCGACTGTCAAAGATCCTAACTGACGCGAAAGAAGTGTTCCAGCAAGGGCTCGGAACACTAAAAGGCATGACAGTGACGATTAAAATTGAAGAAAACACAAGCCCAAAATTTTTTACGGCCAGACCGGTACCTTATGCGATCCGCCCAGCCGTCGAAGCAGAGCTGGAGAGTCTGGAACGTTCAGGTGTACTGTCCAAGGTAGACTGGAGCGAGTGGGCTACACCCATCGTCCCTGTGATGAAAAAGTCGTTGAGCAGCACGCCTGGGGAACCAAGGAAGGTTCGCATCTGTGGGGAGTTTAAGGTAACAGTGAACCCGGTCCTTCACACCGTAAAATATCCACTTCCGCGGATTGAAGATATTTTCGCCTCGCTATCTGGAGGGAAACGCTTCACTAAGATTGATCTGGCCCAGGCATTTCTGCAAATGGAGGAAGAAGAAGCATCAAAAAAATACCTCACAATCAACACCCATAAAGGTCTCTACCAATACAACTGGCTGGTATTCGGGGTAGCATCAGCTCCGGCTATTTGGCAGAGGGCAATGGAACAAGCCCTGCAAGGGATCCCAGGGACCCAGTGTTATTTGGACGACATCCTGGTCACGGGCGAAAATGACAGTGATCACCTTGCCAACCTGGAGCAGGTGCTCACTAGATTGCAGGAATATGGGCTCCGAGCTAACCGCCCCAAATGCGAGTTTTTTAGAAAACAGATCTCGTATTGTGGCCACTTTATTGATAAAGAGGGGTTACATAAGTCCCCAGAGAAGATTGAGGCAGTAGTCAAGGCTCCAGCACCGGAAAATGTGTCACAACTGAGGTCGTTCCTCGGGCTGGTAAACTACTACCATAAGCTCTTGCCAAATTTGTCTACAATACTACACCCACTGAACACCCTACTGCAAACTGGGGTGCCATGGAAGTGGAGTGACGAATGTAAACGAGCTTTCCAGAAGAGCAAAACACTAATCACATCGAAAGAGGTATTGGCCCATTACAACCCAGCATTATCAATTCGGTTGGCATGTGATGCATCACCCTACGGCATTGGAGCGGTGCTGTCGCACAAATTCTCGGACGGCTCAGAGAGGCCAATAGCCTTTGCGTCACGATCACTAACCTCAGCCGAGCGTAACTACGCCCAGATTGACAGGGAGGCCCTCAGCCTAGTGTGGGGAGTGAAAAAGTTCAATCACTATCTGCACGGGCAGAAATTCACCTTGCTGACTGATCACCAGCCTCTTGTCTCCATTTTTAATCCGAAGAAGGGCGTTCCGGTGATGACTGCGCAACGACTACAAAGATGGTCACTTTTTCTAGGGGCGCACCACTATGAGATTGAACATAAGGGCACGAAACAGCATGGAAATGCTGATGGGCTATCACGCCTGCCGCTGCCTACTGCAGAGGAAGCAGCAGCAGTGGACCCTGTTGAAATATTCCATTCGACTATAGTTGAATACCTACCGGTAAACATAGAAACATAGAAACATAGAAGATAGGAGCAGGAGTAGGCCATTCGGCCCTTCGAGCCTGCTCCGCCATTCAATGAGATCATGGCTGATCATCCAAATTCAGTACCCTGTCCCTGCCTTCTCCCCATATCCCTTGATCCCTTTAGCCTTAAGAAATATATCCAACACTTTTTTGAATATATTTAATGAACTGGCCTCCACCGCCCTCTGTGGCAGAGAATTCCACAGGTTCACCAGTCTCTGGGTGAAGAAATTCCTCCTCATTTCAGTCCTAAATGGCTTACCCCTTATCCTTAGACAATGACCCCTGGTTCTGGACTCCCCGGCCATCATAAACATCCTTCCTGCATCTGGTCTGTCCAGGCCTGACAGAATTTTATAAGTTTCGATGAGATCCCCTCTCAATCTTCTAAACTCCAGTGAGTATAAGCCCAATCGACACAATCTCTCCTCATACGTCATTCCTGCCATCCCAGGTATCAGCCTGGTGAATCTTCGCTGCACTCCTTCCATGGCAAGAACGTCCTTCCTCAGGTAAGGCAACCAAAACTGCACACAGTACTCAAGGTGCGGTCTCACCAAGGCCCTGTACAACAGTAGCAAGACATCATTGTTCCTGTACTCGAACCCTCTTGCTACGAAGGCCAACATACCATTTGCCTTCTTAACCGCCTGCTGCACCTGCATGCTTACCTTCAGCGACTGGTGCACAAGAACACCCAGGTCTCTTTGCACTTCCCCTTCTCCCAATCTATTGCCATTCAAATAATAATCTGCCTTCTTCTTTTTGCCACCAAAGTGGATAACCTCACATTTATCCACATTATAGTGCATTTGCCATGTTTCTGCCCAATCACCCAATCTGTCCAAATCGTACTGGAGTTTCACGACATCCTCCTCACAGATTACCCTCCCACCCAGCTTTGTGTCGTCTGCAAATTTGGAGATATTACATCCAATTCCCTCGTCCAGATCATTAATATATATTGTGAACAGCTGGGGTCCTAGGACCGATCCTTGCGGTACCCCACTAGTCACTGCCTGCCACTCGTAAAATGACCTGTTTATTCCAACTCTTTGCTTTCTGTCCGCCAACCAGTTCTCTATCCAAGTCAATACCTTGCCCCCAATCCATGTGCCTTAATTTTGCACGCTAATCTCTTATGTGGGACCTTATCGAAAGCCTTCTGAAAGTCCAAATACACCACATCCACTGGTTCTCCCTTATCTATTTTACCAGTTACATCCTCAAAAATTTCCAGTATATTAGTCAAGCATGATTTACCTTTTGTGAATCCATGTTGACTTTGTCCGATCCTGTCACTGCTCTCCAAGTGCTCTGCTATTACATCTTTTATAATAGATTCTAGCATTTTCCCCACTACCGATGTCAGGCTTACCGGTCTATAATTCCCCGCTTTTTCTCGACCACCTTTTATGAATAGTCGGGTAACTTTAGCTACCCTCCAATCCATGGGTACTGTTCCAGAGTCTATCGAGTTCTGGAAGATGACCAGCAATGCATCTACTATTTCCAGGGCCACTTCCTTAAGTACCCTGGGATGTAGATTATCAGGCCCTGGGGATTTATCGGCCTTTAGTCCCATCAATTTTCCTAACACCATTTCCCTACAAATACTGATTTCTTTCAGTTCCACCCTTTCATCAGGCCCTATGTTCCCCGGCATCTCTGGGAGGTTATTTGTCTCCTCCTTTGTGAAGACAGAACCAAAGTATGAATTTAGTTGGTCTGCCATTTCTTTGTTTCCCATTATAAATTCCCCTGATTCTGACTGTAAGGGACCTACGCTTGACTTCACCAATCTTTTTCTCTTCACATATCTATAAAAGCTTTTACAGTCAGTTTTTATGTTCCCTGATAGCTTACTCTCATATTCTATTTTCCCTTTCTTAATTAATCCCTTTGTCCTCCTTTGTTGAATCCTAAACTGCTCCCAATCCTCAGGATTATTGCTTTTTCTGGCCGATTTATATGTCGTCTCCTTGGATCTTATGCTATCCCTAATTTCCCTTGTTAGCCACGGTTGAGTCAGCTTTTTTTTATTTTTATGCCAAACTGGGATGAACAAATTCTGTAGCTCATCCATTCGGTCTGTGAATGTTTGCCATTGCCTATCCACCGTCAACCCTTTGCGTGCCATTCCCCAATCAATCCTACCCAACTCGCTCCTCAGACCATCGTAGTTTCCTTTATTTAAATTGAGGACCCTAGTCTCTGAGTCAACTACTTCATTCTCCATCTTAATGAAGAATTCGATCATATTATGATCGCTCAGACCCAAGGGGCCTCATACAACAAGATTGCTAATTAATCCTTTGTCGTTACATAATACCCAGTCTAAGATGGCCTGATCTCTCATTGGTTCCTCGACATATTGGTCCAGGAAACCATCCCGTAAACACTCCAGGAATTCCTCCTCCACAGTATTGTTACTAATTTGGTTGGCCCAATCTATATGTAGATTAAAGTCACCCATGATGACTGCTGTGCCCTTATTGCATGCTTCTTTAATTTCCCTTTTAATGCCATTCCCAACCTCCGCCTTACTGTTGGGAGGTCTATATACCACTCCCACTAATGTTTTTTTCCCCTTAGTATTTCTCAATTCTACCCATACAGATTCCACATCATCAGAGCTAATATCCTTCATTACAATTGTATTAATCCCTTCTTTAACCAGTAATGCTACCCCACCTCCCTTTCCTTTTTGCATATCTTTCCTGAATATCGAATACCCCTGGATGTTGAGTTCCCAGTCTTGGCCATCCTTGAGCCATGTTTCCGTAATCCCAACCGAATCATATTCGTTTACCTCTATTTGCGCAGCCAATTTGTCCACCTTATTACAAATGCTCCTCGCATTAAGACACAAAGCCTTCAGACTTGTTTTTTTAACGCACTTAGACCTATTAGAATTATTATTTACTGTGGCCACGTTTGATTTAAACCGTTGATTTCTCTGACTGCCACTTTTGTTTTTCTCCTTCCTATCTTTTGCTTTTATCCCTGTTTCCCTTTCCTCTGTCTCCCTGCTCAGGTTCCCAACCCCTTGCCATTTTAGTTTAAACCCCCCCGAACAGTGCTAGCAAACCTCCCCGCAAGGATATTTGTCCCGCTCTGGTTCAGGTGCAACCCGTCCGACTTGTACAAGTCCCACCTTTCCCAGAAGCAGGCCCAGTGATCCAGGAAACTAAAGCCCTCCCTCCTGCACCAACTCTTTAGCCACGCATTCATCTGCTCTCTCCTCCTATTCCTATACTCACTAGCATGTGGCACCGGGAGTAATCCAGAGATTACAACCTTTGAGGTCCTGCTCTTTAATCTGCTACCTAGCTCCCTAAATTCTTGCTGCAGGACCTCATCCCTCTTCCTACCCATGTCATTGGTCCCAATGTGAACCACGACCTCTGACTGTTCACCCTCCCCCTTCAGAATGCCCTGAAGCCGTTCCGTGACATCCTTGACCCTGGCACCAGGGAGGCAACAAACCATCCTGGAGTCAAGTCTATGGCCACAGAAACGCCTATCTGTACCCCTTACGATAGAATCCCCTACCACTATTGCTCTCCCACTCTTTTTCCTCCCTTCCTGAGCAGCAGAAGCACCCCTGGTGCCAGGAAGTTGGCTGCTGCTGCCTTCCTCTGGTAAGTCATCCCCCTCAACAGTATCCAAATCGGTATACCTGTTTGCGAGGGGGATGGCCACAGGGGTCCCCTGCACTACCTGCCTGCCTCTACTGCTCTGCCTGATGGTCACCCATTTCCCTTCTGCCTGTGCAGCCCTTACCTGTGGTGTGACCAACTCGCTAAACGTGTTATCCACGACCCTCTCAGCATCGTGAATGCTCCAAAGCCCATCCATCCGCAGCTCCAGCGCCACAATGCGGTCTGCTAGAAGCCGCAGCTGGATGCATTTCTGGCACACGTGGTCATCAGGGACACCGGCAGTGTCCCTGAATTCCCACATAGAGCAAGAGGAGCATAACACGGGGCTGGGCTCTCCTGGCATGACTTACCCTTTAATTAATTTAAATTAATTCACTATCACCAATTAAAGATAAACTCTAAGGCGCTTGTATGGTTTACCAACAGTCCCTGCTACACCAGAAAAGACCTTAGCAAATTTAAACTACAGAGTTAATGTTTAAAACAGAGAAGTACTCACCAACCAATCACTTACCTGCTCCCTGGTGACGCCATACTCTGATTACTTTTTACCTCTCTCCCCGCTGCTGAGTTGGTATGCCTCACCTCGCTCCTGCTTTTGTACTGCCGCCTCGGTGCTCTCCTGGTCCGATCTGGTCGGGCCTCGCCTCTCTCCTGCTTTTGGACTGCCGCCTCGGTGCTCTCCTGGTCCGATCTGGTCGGGCCTCGCCTCTCTCCTGCTTTTGTACTGCCGCCTCGGTGCTCTCCTGGCCCGATCTGGTCGGGCCTCGCCTCTCTCCTGCTTTTGTACTGCCGCCTCGGTGCTCTCCTGGTCCGATCTGGTCGGGCCTCGCCTCTCTCCTGCTTTTGTACTGCCGCCTCGGTGCTCTCCTGCTCCGATCTGGTCAGGCCTCGCCTCTCTCCTGCTTTTGTACTGCCGCCTCGGTGCTCTCTGTGCTCTCTGTGGTGTATGTAACCTGTTCCACCTTAAGAGAACTTAAGCCTGTTCCACCTAAAGAGATGTACTACTTTCTCTGGCTGCTGTATATGTAATACCGGTGGTGACCACCGGTATATAAGTACTGTGTAGTGATATTGTACTTAGTATAGTCCTGACCTCCAACTAGTAAAGACCTGTTGAACTTTATTCTTGTAGTCTGTGTCAGTAATTAATCTTAATACAACTGGAACACACAGACTTAACAGTGGCGACGAGTCCAAATCTTACCCTGCGGCAGTTTATATCCACGGCGGCTTCGTCCACAGAACGGGCGTCGAAGAGAGGCATCCACCCTCATCACCCTGCTGGAAGACAGGCATCGAGAACCCGGAGTGCAGAAGACATCCTGAACTCGAAGCCTCCATCAGCGGCAGTCAGCTATCTTCTTTCTACCTCGGTGGTGGGTAAGCCGGTCAGCGACGCGAGCAGAAAGTCGGCTGCGTTGGCTGTACAGACGGGGGGGAGGAAGACGGAGGAATAAAGGCGTTGAGATCGATCGCGGCTGGTGATAAGGGCCAGGCCGCTTTTGGGCCAAAAGGCGCAGCGTCTGGGGCGACTGAAGGCGCGAGAGCCGCGGTGAAGGCGAACGCAGCCGGTGCTAATAACCGGGCTGCAAGAAGGGCTGCGAGGCGCGACATCGGGGAAGCGTGAATGCCCGAGGGAGCCGCGGTGAAGCGGAGACAACATCGGGGGAGTTACTAACCGCTGGGAAAGGGGAGCAGCAGCGGCACGCCAAACGCCATTGCAGCCAGTGGGTGAAGACCGTCAAGCGGGGGAAAACCGCCATTTTGTAGGCGGAGGACGAAGACAAGAGCGGGAAGCCGCCATCTTGGGATAAAATAAATTGCAACGATGCCTAAACATGGGAACATTGATACCTTTGATGGCGACATCAAAGATTGGGCCATGTATGTAGAACGCATACAAAATTATTGTAAAGCAAATAAAATCCCAGATGCAGAGAAAGCACTAACTTTATTGAACTTAATGGGTGCAAAGACATACGGGCAATTGAAACACCTTTTATCACCAGATGAACCGGCGGATAAGACGTTCGAGGAGATTGTTACTGTCCTGAAAAATCATCTAAACCCCACGCCGCTGATGCTAGCGGAACGATTTAAATTTTACAGCAGAAGGCAGCTGAAGGATGAAAGCAATGCTGAATATTTAATGGAATTGCGTAAGCTAGCAAAGTTCTGTCAGTTTGGAACGGGACTAACAGACGCGCTAAGAGATAAATTTGTGTGTGGATTATTAAAAGAAGATACACAAAAGCGACTGCTCGAGGAGAATGAGCTGACGCTTGAGAAAGCGGTCACTATGGCAGCAGCACACGAAGCTGCAGCGAGAGGCATGGCAGTAATGCAGCTACGGTCACCGGAACACAGTACAAATAAATTGGGTTTGAGTACTGTAAAATGTTATCGTTGTGGAAAGACAACACACGATCAGAACCAGTGTTGGTTTAAAAACCAAGAATGCAGAACGTGTGGCAGGCTTGGCCACATAGCTAAAGTATGCCGGTCAGGAAAGAAGACCAGCAACAAAAAGTCACCGCAAGGAAAATACATAAAGGTGCACAAGGTGACAAAGACCAGTTCGAACGAACAGAAGTCAGATTCAGACGCTAGCAGTAATGAACTGGGTAGCTTAAGAGTACACAACGTTGGTAAGAATGCAGATCTCCAGACAATTTGGGTCACTCTTCAGATAGCAGGAGTCCAAGTAAAGATGGAATTGGACACTGGATCGGCATTGACGGTCATGAATAAGAAAGATTACAAAAGGTTATTCCAACATATTCCCCTACGGGATACGGAGATTATATTGAAAACATACACGGGGCAAAGAGTGTACCCCATCGGAAAGATAGAGGTAAAAGTGGTCCACAAGGGCGAAGAAAGCCAAGTAATGGACTTATATGTGCTACCTGAAGGAGGTCCACCACTACTGGGACGGGAGTGGATTAGGAAAATGAATATGGACTGGCACTCCTTAAAAGCACTAACGGTAGATTCCGGGGAAACAGATGTCAAACCTAAACGATTGTCCAAAATATTGGATGATGCTAAAGATGTGTTCCAGCAAGGACTGGGAACACTGAAAGGAATTACGGCAAACATCAAGATTGATGAACATGCACAACCAAAATTTTTCAAAGCCAGACCGGTACCGTATGCAATACGACCTACTGTAGAAGCGGAACTGGAAGCGCTAGAACGTTCAGGTGTACTGTCTAAGGTAGATTGGAGTGAGTGGGCTACGCCCATTGTTCCCATTATGAAACGTCCTTCGAGCAACAAGCCAGGAGAACCAGGGAAGATTCGCATCTGTGGAGATTTCAAGATCACCGTTAATCCGATGCTTCACACGGTGCAGTATCCGCTTCCGCGGATTGAGGATATTTTTGCTTCGTTGTCTGGCGGGAAACACTTCACCAAGATAGACCTGGTGCAGGCGTACTTGCAGATGGAGGTTGAAGAAGAGTCACGCCAGTACCTCACGATCAACACGCATAGAGGTTTGTACCGGTATAATAGGCTGGTTTTTGGAGTGGCATCGGCTCCGGCAATTTGGCAGAGGGCCGTGGAGCAGGTATTACAGGGAATTCCAGGCACACAATGTTACCTGGACGATATTCTGATTACAGGTGATGGTGATGAAGAACACCTCGCAAACTTGGAACTGGTGCTCAACAGACTGAAAGAGTATGGACTTAGAGTTAATCGGCAGAAATGTGAGTTCTTTCAGAAGCGGATCTCGTACTGTGGTCATGTCATTGACCGGGAGGGGCTTCATAAGTCTCCTGACAAGATAGAGGCAGTTGTAAAGGCTCCCGCTCCGGATAATGTCTCTCAGTTGAGATCGTTTCTGGGATTGATGAACTATTACCATAAGTTTCTACCGAATCTATCCACGGTACTGCACCCGCTGAACACTCTTTTACAGAAAGGGGTACCATGGGAATGGAGCGAAAACTGTAAGAAGGCATTTCGCAAAAGCAAAGAATTGATCACCTCAGAGGAAGTGTTGGCTCGCTTCAACCCGACACTGCCTATTCAGTTGGCTTGTGATGCTTCTCCATATGGTATTGGGGCAGTACTCTCACACAAGTTGCCAAATGGCACGGAAAGGCCAGTCGCGTTTGCATCCAGATCATTGACCTCCGCTGAGCGCAACTGTGCGCAGATCGATAGGGAGGCTCTCAGCCTTGTATGGGGAGTGAAGAAGTTTAATCATTACCTGCAGGGCCAAAAATTCACACTTCTGACAGACCATCAGCCGTTGGCATCCATTTTTAACCCTAAGAAGGGTGTTTCGGTGATGACAGCACAGCGACTCCAGAGATGGTCCCTTTTCCTAGGGGCACATCAATATCAAATAGAATTCAAAGGTACAAAGCAGCATGGCAATGCTGATGGGCTGTCACGCCTGCCACTACCTGAAGCAGAAGAGACGATGAAAGTTGACCCTGTTGAGTTATTTCATTCGACCATCATCGAGTGTTTACCAGTCACCAATGCAAGTATTGAAAGAGAAACCAGGAACGACCCGACACTGTCCCGAGTTTACGAGGTGACAGTGAAGGGATGGCGAACACATGGTGATCCTCTGTTACCGGCATTCTCGGCAAGGCGAGACCAGCTGCCCATCTGCCATGGTACTTTGATGTACGGGACAAGAGTGATTATTCCTCCCAAGTTACGGGAAAGAGTTCTAAAGGAACTGCATGAAGGTCATCTGGGGGGAGTTAAGATGAAAAGTCTTGCTAGGGCTTATGTATGGTGGCCGGGCATTGACCAACAGATAGAGGAGTTGACAAAAAGCTGCGCTGGGTGCCAAAAAGTGCAAAATGCACCTCCAATCGCACCGCTACACCCATGGGAATGGCCTTCAGCCCCATGGCAACGCGTACATATTGACTTTGCTGGTCCATTCATGGACTCCATGTTCCTAATTGCGGTGGACGCACATTCCAAATGGCCAGAAGTGATCAAGATGAATACCACTACTTCAGAAAAGACAATTGCGGTGTTGAAATAAAGAATAGATTTGCCTTTCTAATCTAGGCTTTATTAACTTAAAAATCCTGTCGCACATCTTTCAACACCCAGTCCCAACTAAAGGCTGGAAAGAACTGAATTTAAGATGGCCACCACAAATCACATGACATCAACTACCAATGAGATTACAGCATATATCCCAAGGCAGGAAACAAACAACCAATCACAATACTTCTTACTAAACATAAAGAATAACCACCACATTCACCCCTCCTTTTAAAATATACTCCAACCTAAATAACCTTTACAATTTATAATTAATTATTTACAACTAAAACTATGCACAGACAAAATAAAACTATTCAACATGACACAATACTAAGTGAGCAACAACAAATAGTAACATTGCACATAAGTATTAAGTATCTCTCAACTAAAACAATATAATATAATATTTCAACAATTTTAAAACATTACTATCAATTTAAAAGTCCATTTTCAATCGGTCGACCGGATATCTTGTTCGTGTTGACCTTCTTAACCTTGGTGAAATTCCTTGCCCTCCCACACCAGGAGACACAGAAGTATCTTCTGCAGGAAGGCTATCCATATCCCGATTTTCAACGGTTTCCGGATTAGAAATCCCATCAGGAGGTAAACTGGGACGGTCATGAACATCCATCGAGGGCTGACTAATAGAAGTATAATTATTTGCAGTCGGATTGGAAATATTCATAGTATCTGTAACAGCATCCACATTATCTGAATCATGACTATTGTTAATATCCTCAGAAGAGGGCTGGCCACCACAAGGAGCCAAGTCTTTAATTGAAACGGTACTTTCTTTCCCATCTTGGAATCGAATATGAGCATATTGGGAATTTGCCTCCAACAGCTCCACCTCCTCCACTAAAGGATCATATTTTGACAATCTAACATGGCGTCGAAGCAGCACAGGTCCCTGCATAGTAAGCCATGAAGGTACCGAATATCCCGTAGTAGATCTCCGTAGATCGTTAAAGAGCCTTTCATGGGGGGTCACATTAGTAGCCGTTGAAAGCAATGATCTAATGGAATGCAGGGCATCAGGCAGTACCATTTCCCATTGTGTATTCTTAAGGTTCCGGGATGTCAAAGCCAACATAACTGCCTTCCAGATCACCCCATTGTATCGTTCGCACTGTCCATTACCCTGGGGATTATACGGGGTAGTTCTGCTAGTAGAAATTCCCCGACTCTGAAGGTATTCCTTCAACTGGGAAGACATAAAAGAACTTCCCTGATCCGAATGGATATACCCAGGCATCCCAAAGATGACAAAAAGTTGAGTCAGACATTTGATAACTGTAGCAGCTGATACATCTGCGCAAGGAAAAGCAAAAGGGAACCTTGAAAACTCATCCACAACAGTAAATATATATCGGTTTTGAGTAGTTGAAGGAAGAGGCCCCTTAAAATCGACGCTCAAACGTTCAAAAGGAGAAGTAGCCTTTATAAGATGAGCTCGTTGAGGCTTAAAGAAATTCGGTTTACACCGAGCACAGATAGAACATGATGAAGTCATCCGCTTGACGTCTTCAACTGAAAAGGGCAAATTCTTACTGCGTACGAAGTGTATCATCCTCGTAACCCTAGGATGGCATAAGGCATTGTGAAGATTAATAAGCGTATCTCCGTGAATCACAGAACAATAAGCCCTCGACAGCGCATCAGCAGCAACATTATCCTTCCCCGGACGATAAACTATATCAAAATGGTAACATGCCAACTCAATCCTCCACCTCATTATTTTATCATTCTTAATCTTTCCAAAATGTTTGACATCAAACGTAAAGGACACAGACTTTTGATCAGTTACCAACGTAAAATGTCGCCCCGATTAATAATGTCTCTATTTACGCAGTGCTTCTACTATTGCATACGCCTCTTTCTCTATTGAAGAATGCCTTTTTTCACTATTGTTCAAGGTACGTGAGAAAAAGGCCACAGGTCTTCCATTTTGGTTCAGAGTAGCCCTAATTGCAAAATCAGAAGCATCCGTCTCAATCAGAAAAGGAACCTGCTCATCAATAGAATGCACAACTGCTCCAAGGATATCCTTTTTAAAATTATCAAAACACGTCCTGGCCTCCCATGATAGAGGATATGTGGTAACCCGAATAAGAGGCCGGATCTTCTGTGAAAAATTTGAATCCAATTAGAATAGTAAGAAAACAGTCCAACAACTCGTTGCAAAGCCTTAGAATTAGTAGGACAGGGTAAATCAATCAATGGTCGCAGACGTTCTGGGTCTGGTTTAATCTTGTTTCCCGAGATAATATACCCCAGTAGATTTACCTCAGTGGTCGAAAAGGTACACTTCTCTTTATTGAAAGTTAAACTAACTTTTTCCGCAGCTTGAAGGAATCTTTCTAAATTAGAATCATGCTCCACCCTTGATTTGCCACACACCGTGATGTCATCTAAGTATGAAAAGGTGTCAGAGAGAGAGTTATCACTTATAAAAGCATCCATTGCCCGTTGAAAACAAGCAACACCATTAGTAACACCAAATGGTATTCGGCAAAACTGATACAGCTTTCCACCAGCCTCAAAGGCTGTATATGGTTGATCCTTCTTAACAATAGGAATCTGATGATAAGCACTCTTTAGGTCAATAGTGCTAAAAACCTTATACTGAGATACTTTATTGATAAGCTCATCAATCTTAGGCAAAGGGTACGCATCTAATTGAGTATACCTATTAATAGTTTGGGAATAGTCTATCACCATTCGTTTCTTATGTCTCTCGTTAGTCATGACAACTACCTGTGCCCGCCAAGGCGAACAACTAGGTTCAATGATTCCTTCCAATAAGAGACGTTGAACTTCAGAATTAATAAATTCTCTATCCTGACTGCTATACCTTCTTGACTTGGTAGCAATTGGCTTACAATCCGGCATCAAATTGGAAAAAAGTGATAATGGAGAAATGGATAAAGAGGTTAATCCACAAATAGATAAAGGTGGCTTAGTCCCTCCAAATGAAAGATTGAGAGACTCGTGTAACTGAAGCACATCATGACCAATCAAAATATCCGCACAGAGATTAGGCAAAACAGATAGGCGTATATCAGTATACGTATTACCTAGAAGAATCAATTTCACAAGGCAACAACCAGCTACTTGTGAAGTGAGAGTCGTCTGAGCCATACACACCTGATAGGAAACAGGCAAAATTTTCAAATGCTTCTCCTTTGCAAACTGAAGACTTATAAAACTCTCGGTACTGCCCGTATCTATAAGGGCCTTCACTTCCAGCCCATTAACTTGGGCCGTAACTATAGCTTTGTTTAGGCCATGAGCAAATGCAGCAGAAATTGATGCAATAAATGCCCTATCTAAAGGCTGAATAGTCACAGAGGAGGTAATTGAACCTGATGATTTACACACACGTGCGTAATGACCTCTCTTGCCGCATTTACTACACACAGCCTCCCGAGCAGGACACTTCAGACGAGGGTGCCGGACGTTCCCACAAAAATAACACTTCTGAATCCTAGAGGCAACAGCCGCTGAAGTAGAAACTGTTTCAGAATCTAGTAAACCACTCCTATTAAGTCCACATAATTCCTTTTCATCCGGAACTGCCGAAACCACAGTCACAGGCCGATTAAAAAGAGCATAAGAATCCAAACTTCTCTGAGCCACACCCAATGTAGAAGCTTGCTCAAAAGCACTCTTAAGATCCAAAGTCTTATTTTCTAACAACCGCTGACGAATTGATCTAGACAGTAATCCATTAATAAAAGCATCCCGTACCGATTCTTCCTTATATTCTTCAGCCGTCACGGCCTTATAATTACAGTTAACACTAAGGCACCGAAGTGCTTGTAAATAAGTATCCAAAGATTCTCCCACCTGCTGCCTACGGGCAGATAGAAGGTGACGTGCAAATACCTCATTCTTTGGTTTAACAAAAATCTTTTCCAATGTAGAAATAGCCACTTCATAAGTTTTACAGTCCAAAATATACTTATACACATCCGGAGCAATGTAGTTGATCAGCATATTCAGCTTATTTAGAGACTCTTGATCCAACACGCCCAAAAAGTTTTTAAATGTACAATACCAGTGTTTCCATTTATCATCCACTCCTGCAGAATTAGGGTCAGCATTGAATCGTTCTGGTTGAAGATATCGCTCCATTCTGACATAAAGTTAATAAATTGAAATAAAGAATAGATTTGCCTTTCTAATCTAGGCTTTATTAACTTAAAAATCCTGTAGCACATCTTTCAACACCCAGTCCCAACTAAAGGCTGGAAAGAACTGAATTTAAGATGGCCACCACAAATCACATGACATCAACTACCAATGAGATTACAGCATATATCCCAAGGCAGGAAACAAACAACCAATCACAATACTTCTTACTAAACATAAAGAATAATCACCACAGGTGTTAAGAACAATATTCGCAAGGAACGGATTGCCAGAACAGATATGTTCGGACAACGGACCACTGTTCGTGTCGGAAGAATTCCAAAAATTCTTAAAGAAGAATGGGGTGAAACATTATACCACTGCCCCATATCATCCGGCGACAAACGGGTTGGCCGAGAGATTTGTCCAAACATTCAAAAAGGCAATAAAGGCCATGAACGATGATCAGATTCCGTTACAACACAAGGTGGACAATTTCCTAATGGCATATCGAAACGCCGCTCATGCAGTGACTAACCAAAGTCTTGCCATGATGTTTTATAACAGGAGGTTGCGGTCCAGGTTGGACTTGTTAAAACCAAATGTGCGGAGGGAAGTGGAAAACAAACAGTTCCGGCATATTAATAACAAGTCCACTCGAAGTTTCGACGTAGGACAACCAGTGTTGGCAAGGGGCTATGGAAACGAAAAATGGCAGTCCGGAACAATTCGGGCCAGACAAGGACCTCTGATGTACACAGTAGATATTGGTAACAATGTGATAAGGCGTCATGCAGATCAACTGGTAGAATCAAGAGCAAGGGTCGAACCCCTGGTTGCGACAGAGACAACTGTGGAAGACGTTAATGAACCTGAAGCATCTACCTCGGCAGGGACTGCACCTGATGATGACGTCCAATACATAGGAAACCAACAAGAAGAATCACCTCAGCAACAAGAATCAGAGACCACTGAAAGGCGTTATCCAAACTGAATCAGAAGGCCTCCTGAGAGACTGAACCTTTGAACTGTTTATACCTGAAGTTATCTATATATATAAAGCGGCTCTTCTGTCTGTCTGTCCCGATGTCTGTCTGTCCGTTCTCTATACGTTTGAAAGTTACAGAGCGTACTGACGCGCGCGTTGCCTCAAAAGAAAGCTTGCGATTCCGGACCAGTCATAGGCGTATTTACGTTTCGGCCGGACAAAAATCCCGCCCGCGGTATCCGAAAAACGTTCAGCATTCCGCTCATTAGCATCTCATTAGCGACCGTGTGACGTCGAGGTCGACCAATCGGACGGCGGGTTCCTGGCGCGTGCCATCCTACAGTTGAGTGTCGAGTGACTCGACGATTGACCAATCCTATGCTTCGGTGACCTGACCGGTCGACCAATCGGTGCGTGTGTGGGCGGGCCTTATCCTTCTGAACCGAGGTGAGTGGCCGCCGTCTTGATTTTTCACCATTTTTTCCCCCACACTTTCTGTGTGTTAGGGAACTAAGGTAAATATTTTAATGATGTGTTAGGGAATTAAATAACAATTTATTTGTGTTTTAAATTGTGTTTAGCAAATGCGCACGCGGTGGGCGGGGCAGTTGGCTCCTCGTTCGAGACCAGGCCTGCGTCCGACCCGAGGGGCCACTTAGTTAACCGGCAGCCGAGCCCTGCCTCCTATTCACATCTACCGTCCTTCTTGCATGGGCCTACCGAGCGACTCCTACTCCCTCCTCCTCTTTTGCTGCTCTCTATTTATTTAATCTCCTCTTACTCGGCGAAAGATGAGTTTAAGAGGCCGCCAGTTGCGCGGCCGCCTTGACGACGGCACGCATTCGCACGGCCCCCGTTACCCCGGCAACGGGGCACGCCGGCGGTCTTGAAACCACGCATGTGCACGGCCCGCCACCCCGTGCCGCCAGCGCGAAGAGGCCGCCAGTTGCGCAGCCGCCTTGAAGCCGGCACGCATGCGCACGGCCCCCGTGACGCCAGCACACAGCCTCGGGAGATCGCGGGGGGGGCGAGCCTCGGGAAATCGCGGGGGGGGAGAGAGCCTCCGGAAATCGCGGGGGGGGGGGAGAGCCTCGGGAAATCGCGGGGGGGGAGAGCCTCGGGAAATCGCGGGGGGGGGGGAGAGCCTCCGGAAATCACGGAGGGGGGGAGAGCCTCGGGAAATCGCGGGGGGGGGGAGAGCCTCGGGAAATCGCTGGGGGGGAGAGCCTCGGGAAATCGCGGGGGGAGAGACTCGGGAAATCGCGGTGGGGGGGGAGAGCCTCCGGAAATCGCGGGGGGGAGAGAGCCTCCGGAAATCGCGGGGGGGGGGGAGGGCCTCGGGAAATCGCGGGGGGGGGAGAGCCTCGGGAAATCGCGGGGGGGGGGGGAGAGCCTCGGGAAATCGCGGGGGGGGGAGAGCCTCCGGAAATCGTGGGGGGGGGGAGAGCCTCGGGAAATCGCGGGGGGGGGGAGAGCCTTGGGAAATTGCGGGGGGGGGGGAGAGCCTCCGGAAATCGCGGGGGGGGGGAGAGCCTCGGGAAATCGCGGGGGGGGGAGAGCCTCGGGAAATCGCGGGGGGGGGAGAGCCTCGGGAAATCGCGGGGGGGAGAGCCTCGGGAAATCGCGGGGGGGGTAGAGCCTCGGGAAATCGCGCGGGGGGGGAGAGCCTCGGGAAATCGCGGGGGGGGGGAGAGCTTCTCTGTTCCCCCCCCAGTCTCTCTCTGTTCCCCCCGTCTCTCTCTGTTCCCCCCTCCCCCCAGTCTCTCTCTGTTCCCCCCCAGTCTCTCTCTGTTCCCCCCCCAGTCTCTCTCTGTTCCCCCCCAGTCTCTCGCTGTTCCCCCCCCAGTCTCTCTCTGTTCCCACCCCCCAGTCTCTCTCTGTTCCCCCCCCACAGTCTCTCTCTGCCGCCCCCCCACTCCCCCAGTCGCTCTCTCTCTCTCTTCCAACAACAACATGCCCTCGAAAAAGCCTCGGCAACGCCGGGCTCACCCCAGCTAGTATATGTATATATGTTATGATGTTATGTTAAATGGGGATATGACTGTTAAGCTAAAAAGGGAGGATTGTGGTGTATGTAACCTGTTCCATCTTAAGAGAACTTAAGCCTGTTCCACCTTGTGGTAAACCACTTTTATCGTTCACTATCGTTACACTATGGTTATCACTGTTTATATCGTTACACTATGGTTATCACTGTTTACACTGTAGTATCACTACACAAGGTCACCTCTTGTCACGCTGTTATACCTGGGCTGACCACAGCTGACTCCGCCCATGGCTCCGCCTGCTTGCCCAGGTATAAAGGTGGTCGACTGGCTGGTATTCCTCCTTGTTGGACCCGATCACCCACGAGGGTGGGCTCTGTTATTTAGCCAATAAAAACCTATAGTTACTATCTTAACTCGTCGCTTTTCATTGGATGAATTGATAGGTATATCAATTTTATTGGCTAAATTTTGAAATGAGTGGATCGGAGCAGCCAAACGACCAGCCAAACGGCCAGCTACAACAGCCACAGCAGCCGGCCTGGCTGCGAGCCCTCCGACCGCCATACCTGGATCTAAACCCACAGGCAGCGAACTCAGCCCTCGACTTCGAACACTGGCTGAGCTGTTTCGAATCCTACCTGGGAGAATCCGGCGTGCCTCCGGGATCCAAACTAAGAGTTCTGACCGCCCAGGTGAGCCCTAAAGTATTCGCATTCATCCGGGACCTTGCTACATACGAGGACGCCCTCAACCTGCTGAAAGAGCAGTACCGGAGCCCGGTAAATTCCATGTATGCCAGACATCTCCTAAGATCCCGCTCGCAACAGCCAGGAGAGTCTGTAGGTGAATTTTTACGGGCGCTACAAACACTCGGCAGGGACTGTGACTTTAAAGCTGTAACGGCTGCAGAAAATACTGAAGGGAATATCCGCGATGCCTTCGTGAAAGGCCTTCGGTCCGACTACTCACGGCAAAGACTGCTCGAATCAAAGGACCTCGACCTGAATACAACTGCAGCCCTCGCTCGCTCTCTGGAAGTGGCCCATCGGGACCTCGAGGCGTACTCCAGGTACTATGCTGCGCGACCCTGGGACTCGGGCCCGACCCCGGCCGCAATACCCCTCGCACCGTCGCCTCCGGGACCTACCTCAGCGTCGGCGTCCCAGAACCGATCGGGACCGCCACCCCCGGTACCGGCTACGACATCGGAGCCCCGCGATCGGGCCGCCGGCTGCTTCTTCTGTGGCCAGGCGAAACACCCGAGGACGCGCTGCCCTGCAAGAAACGCGACTTGCTCCGACTGCCACAAGAAAGGCCACTTCGCGAAGGCCTGCAGGGGGAGAGCCACAGACACCAGCAGTGCCTCATGCGAGTTGTGGGGGCGGCCATCTTTCATCAAGGCCACAGATGCCAGTATCCCCTCGTGTGAGTCGTGGGGGCGGCCATCTTTGATCAAGGCCACCGACGCCAGCAGTGCCTCATGTGAGTGGTGGGGGCGGCCATCTTCTCCGCCATTTTATTCAACGTCGTGGGCGCCGCCATTTTGTCCACCACACTCGACCGCCACCTTGTCTCCAGACCCGACCACCGCCTCACCCGCAGACTACAGCAGTTCGCTCAGCCATACACTAGCCTCCGTCACACTGGACCAAGCTCGCCCGCATCACCTGTCCAAGTCCATGATGGACATCAAAGTAAACGGCCACGCCACGACCTGCCTGTTCGACAGCGGAAGCACGGAGAGTTTCATCCATCCAGACACGGTGAGCCACTACTCCCTCACTGTCCGGCCAACGCGCAACCGGATCTCGATGGCGTCGAGGTCCCATTCTACAGACATCAGCAGCTACTGTGTTGTGACCCTGTCGGTTAGGGGCACGGAGTATAAAAATTTTAAACTCCTCGTCCTGCCCCAGCTCTGCGCTGCCATCCTACTGGCGCTGGACTTCCAATCCCACCTTCAAAGTGTCACCTTGGCATACGGTGGACCCCTCCCCCAACTCACAGTCGACAACCAGCAGCCTTTAAACCGCCCACCGCGTACCACCTGCGGCCTATCCACCCTCAAGGTCCCGCCCCCCTCCCTGTTCGCTAACCTCACCCGCGACTGTAAACCCGTCGCCACCAAGAGCAGGCGGTACAGCGCCGGGGACAGAGCTTTTATTAGCTCTGAGGTGCAGCGTCTCCTGAAGGAGGGCATCATCGAGAGGAGTAACAGCCCCTGGCGTGCCCAGGTCGTAGTCGTTAAGACCGGCAATAAAAACCGCCTGGTCATCGACTACAGCCAAACCATAAACCGGTACACCCAGCTGGACGCATACCCCCTTCCCCGCATATCTGATATGATCAATCAGATTGCACAGTACCGGGTATTCTCTACCATCGACCTTAAGTCGGCCTATCACCAACTCCCTATCCGCCCTGAGGACCGCCAGTATACCGCCTTCGAGGCGAATGGCCGCCTCTACTACTTCCTTAGGGTTCCCTTCGGCGTCACCAACGGGGTTTCGGTCTTCCAAAGGGAGATGGACCGGCTGGTTGACCAGAACGGGCTGCAGGCCACGTTCCCTTATCTAGGTAACGTCACCATCTGCGGCCGCGACCAGCAGGACCACGATGTTAATCTGGAGAAATTCCTCCGTACGGCCCAACGGCTGAACCTCACTTACAATAAGGAGAAATGTGTGTTTAACACCTCGCGTCTTGCCATCCTCGGCTGCGTAGTAGAGAACGGAGTCATCGGCCCCGACCCCGAAAGAATGCGCCCCCTCATGGAGCTTCCCCTCCTCCACTGTCCAAAGGCGCTGAAGAGAACCCTGGGGCTCTTCGCCTACTATGCCCAATGGGTGCCGAATTACGCGGACAAAGCCAGACCCCTCATGAAGTCCACCTCCTTCCCCCTGACGGCAGAAGCGTGCACAGCCTTCTCCCTCATAAAAGGAGACATTGCTAAGGCCACAATGCACGCGGTGGATGAGTCTATCCCTTTCCAAGTGGAGAGCGATGCATCCGACTTCGCCCTAGCTGCAACCCTTAACCAGGCGGGGAGACCTGTGGCCTTCTTCTCAAGGACCCTCCAGGGCCCTGAGATCCGACACTCTTCGGTCGAGAAGGAGGCCCAGGCGATCGTGGAGGCAGTACGACGCTGGAGGCATTACCTGGCAGGCAAACGATTTACCTTCCTCACCGACCAACGTTCGGTCGCTTTTATGTTTAATAACAAGCTGAGGGGCAAAATCAAGAACGACAAGATCTTGAGGTGGAGAATCGAGCTCTCCACCTATGATTATGATATCTTGTACCGGCCTGGTAAACTGAACGAACCCCCAGATGCTCTATCACGAAGTACATGCGCCAACGCGCAAATTGATAGACTGCAGACCCTCCACAACGACCTCTGCCACCCCGGGGTCACCAGACTTTACCACTTCATTAAGGCCCGCAACCTGCCCTACTCCATCGAGGAGGTCAGGACCATGACCAGGAACTGCCAAACCTGTGCCGAATGCAAACCGCATTTCTTTAGGCCGGACAGAGCAAGCCTGATCAAGGCCACCCGCCCCTTCGAGCGCTTGAGCATCGATTTTAAGGGGCCCCTCCCGTCCTCTGACCGTAATGTGTACTTCCTCAACATCATTGATGAGTACTCCCGTTTCCCCTTTGCCTTCCCCTGCCCAGACATGACCAGTACCACGGTCATCAAATGCCTGAACGACCTCTTCGCCTTGTTCGGGTTCCCGAACTATATACATAGCGACCGGGGCTCATCCTTCATGAGCGAGGAACTTCGCCAGTTCCTACTAGCGAGAGGTATTGCTGCAAGCAGGACCACCAGCTACAACCCCCGAGGGAACGGCCAGGTGGAAAGAGAGAATGCGACTGTCTGGAAGGCCGTCCTCTTAGCCTTAAAGTCTAAGGGCCTCCCAACCTCTCGCTGGCAGGAAGTCCTCCCGGCAGCGCTGCATTCCATCCGGTCACTGCTTTGCACGGCCATTAACGCCACCCCCCATGAACGAATGTTTGTTTTCCCCAGGAAGTCGACTATGGGAACCTCGCTACCAACATGGCTGACTTCTCCGGGGCCCGTCTTGCTGCGAAAGCACGTGAGGGCCCATAAAACGGACCCCCTGGTCGAGAGGGTGGACCTCCTGCACGCCAACCCCCAGTACGCCTATGTGGCATACCCAGACGGGCGGGAGGACACAGTCTCCTTACGAGACCTTGCACCCTCGGGCACCCCTGAGACACCACCGTTACCCCCCACCACCCCCCCAAATCCAGCCCAGGTAGACGGCATGCCGGAATCCCACGAGCCTTCGCCGACCATGCAGACACCAGCATTAACATCGGATACTGCACCACTGCCGCCGCTGCTGCGCCGATCAGAAAGACTTACGAGGCCTCCGGACAGACTGACATACCCGAACTGGTAGCACACTTCACCCTGCCGGACTCAAATTTAAACAAGGGGTGAATGTGGTAAACCACTTTTATCGTTCACTATCGGTACACTATGGTTATCACTGTTTATATCGTTACACTATGGTTATCACTGTTTACACTGTAGTATCACTACACAAGGTCACCTCTTGTCACGCTGTTATACCTGGGCTGACCACAGCCGACTCCGCCCATGGCTCCGCCTGCTTGCCCAGGTATAAAGGTGGTCGACTGGCTGGTATTCCTCCTTGTTGGACCCGATCACCCACGAGGGTGGGCTCTGTTATTTAGCCAATAAAAACCTATAGTTACTATCTTAACTCGTCGCTTTTCATTGGATGAATTGATAAGTATATCACACCTTAAGAGATGTACTACTTTCTCTGGCTGCTGTATACGTAATACCGGTGGTGACCACCGGTATATAAGTACTGTGCAGTAATATTGTATTTAGTATAGTCCTGACCTCCAACTAGTAAAGACCTGTTGAACTTTATTCTTGTAGTCTGTGTCAGTAATTAATCTTAATACAACTGGAACACACAGACTTAACACTCTCCTGGTCCGATCTGGTCGGGCCTTGCCTCGCTCCTGCTTTTGTACTGCCGCCTCGGTGCTCTCCTGGTCCGATCTGGTCGGGCCTCGCCTCGCTCCTGCTTTTGTACTGCCGCCTCGGTGCTCTCCTGGCCCGATCTGGTCGGGCCTCGCCTCGCTCCTGCTTTTGTACTGCCGCCTCGGTGCTCTCCTAGTCCGATCTGGTCGGGCCTCGCCTCGCTCCTGCTTTTGTACTGCCGCCTCGGTGCTCTCCTGGTCCGATCTGGTCGGGCCTCGCCTCTCTCCTGCTTTTGTACTGCCGCCTCGGTGCTCTCCTGGTCCGATCTGGTCGGGCCTCGCCTCTCTCCTGCTTTTGTACTGCCGCCTCGGTGCTCTCCTGGTCCGATCTGGTCGGGCCTCGCCTCTCTCCTGCTTTTGTACTGCCGCCTCGGTGCTCTCCTGGTCCGATCTGGTCGGGCCTCACCTCTCTCCTGCTTTTGTACTGCCGCCTCGGTGCTCTCCTGGCCCGATCTGGTCGGGCCTCGCCTCTCTCCTGCTTTTGTACTGCCGCCTCGGTGCTCTCCTGGCCCGATCTGGTCGGGCCTCGCCTCTCTCCTGCTTTTGTACTGCCGCCTCGGTGCTCTCCTGGTCCGATCTGGTCGGGCCTCGCCTCTCTCCTGCTTTTGTACTGCCGCCTCGGTGCTCTCCTGGTCCGATCTGGTCGGGCCTCGCCTCGCTCCTGCTTTTGTACTGCCGCCTCGGTGCTCTCCTGGTCCGGTCTGGTCGGGCCTCGCCTCTCTCCTGCTTTTGTACTGCCGCCTCGGTGCTCTCCTGGTCCGACCTGGTCGGGCCTCGCCTCGCTCCTGCTTTTGTACTGCCGCCTCGGTGCTCTCCTGGTCCGATCTGGTCGGGCCTCGCCTCTCTCCTGCTTTTGTACTGCCGCCTCGGTGCTCTCCTGGTCCGACCTGGTCGGGCCTCGCCTCTCTCCTGCTTTTGTACTGCCGCCTCGGTGCTCTCCTGGTCTGACCTGGTCGGGCCTCTCCTCTCTCCTGCTTCTGTACTGCCGCCTCGGTGCTCTCCTGGTCCGATCTGGTCGGGCCTCGCCTCTCTCCTGCTTTTGTACTGCCGCCTCGGTGCTCTCCTGGTCCGATCTGGTCGGGCCTCGCCTCTCTCCTGCTTTTGTACTGCCGCCTCGGTGCTCTCCTGGTCCGATCTGGTCGGGCCTCGCCTCTCTCCTGCTTTTGTACTGCCGCCTCGGTGCTCTCCTGGTCCGATCTGGTCGGGCCTCGCCTCTCTCCTGCTTTTGTACTGCCGCCTCGGTGCTCTCCTGGTCCGATCTGGTCGGGCCTCGCCTCTCTCCTGCTTTTGTACTGCCGCCTCGGTGCTCTCCTGGTCCGATCTGGTCGGGCCTCGCCTCGCTCCTGCTTTTGTACTGCCGCCTCGGTGCTCTCCTGCTTGTATCGAAAAGGTAACCCGAAATGACCCGACACTGTCTCGGGTATATTATTTGACGGTGAAGGGATGGCCAGCACATGGCGACTCACTGTTGCCAGCATTCTCGACAAGGAGAGAACAGCTGTCAGTGTGCCGGGGGACCTTGATGTGTGGCTCCTGAGTAGTAATTCCACCCAAGTTAAGGGATAGAGTGCTCAATGAGCTTCATGAGGGTCATCTGGGAGGGGTAAAAATGAAAGACTAGCCTGGGCTTATGTGTGGTGGCCGGGAATCGATAAACAAATCGAGGACCTGACTAAGAGCTGCTCAGGATGCCAGAAAGGCCAAAATGCACCACCACAGGCCCCTCTACACCCATGGGAGTGGCTCTCATCTCCATGGCAACGGGGTGCATATTGATTTTGCTGGTCCATTCTTGGACTCAATGTTTTCAATAGCCGTGGATGCGCACTCGAAATGGCCTGAGGTCATCAAAATGTCCTCCACCACCACGGAGAAAACTATTGCAGTCCTACGGACCATTTTTGCCAGGAATGGCTTGCCAGAACAGATTTGCTCTGACAATGGACCACAGTTTGTGTCCGAAGAGTTCCGGAAGTTCTTGAAAAAGAATGGGGTAAGGCATTACACATCCGCCCCGTATCATCCAGCCAAAAATGGATTGGCTGAGAGGTTCGTACAAACATTTAAGAAGTCAATAAAGGCTATGTACAATGACAACATTCCGCTGCAGCACAAGGTGGGCAATTTCCTGTTCGCCTACCGGAATGTGACACATGCAGTCACCAACCAGGCCCCAGCCATGATGTTCTTTAACCGAAGGTTAAGATCTCGCCTGGATTTGCTCAGACCAAACGTACGAAGAGATGTTGAGAGTAAGCAATTCCAGCACATCCATGAGAAGCCAACAAGGAGCTTCAATGTAGGGCAGCCAGTCTTGGCCCGCGACTACCGAACAGAAAAATGGCAGCCAGGAACGACATGCACACGGCAGGGCCCACTAATGTACACAGTGGACGTTGGGGAGAGCATCATGAGACGCCATGCTGACCAGATCCAAGAGTCACAGGAACAAGTCAACCCCATGCCTCGCCCATACGTACCTGGTGATGAACCCGACATACAGGTAGCATCTACCCCAGAAACAGTAGCATCGGAAGCTGATGAACCAACCAACAACAGGGGGCCAGAATCGCCTCCGCACCAAGAGCAAGATACTCGGGAAAGGCGCTATCCAGAAAGGATCAGGAAGCCTCCCCAAAGACTGAATATATAAATAGACTATTTTCAGCTAATGTTGCATGTTAAAAGTGTTAATTGTAATTAGTTTGATATTTAATTGTTAAATGAGTGTTATGGTACTGCTAATCTAAAAGGGGAGGAATTGTAATGTATATACCTTTAAGGGGGGAACTATGGTTTACAGCTCATGTATACTGCAGTACCGGCAGTGACCACACCTGTATATAGCACTGAGTCGTAATCTGTACAGATCAGTTCCAGTGTGAGCCACGTTGAGTAAATACCTGTTGTACCGTTCTCCGCAGTCTGTGTCTTATTATACACGGACGCAACAGAACCGCCCAACTGTCTGACTCAGAGGTGAGAGTGCTACCACTGAGCCACAGCTCAGCGCAGTCGAATGCTGGAAATCATCAAATGAAATCCCTGTAACTTTCAAAGATAAGTACATAATAAATGAGAAGCTGTTTTGTGGCTACATGTGAAAAAAATGATATATATATAAGCTCTGTGATTCACAAGATCAAAAACAGATTCCAACGAAGAAGGCTCCTCGGCCTATTTGATCTCATCCTTCCAGAATACTGGACCTACTTATATTTCCATTACAGTATCCAGCTGTTTGTTAAATAAGACCAGTGTCCTGCTCTCAATCACCCTTCCTGGTAGCCCACTCCATCTGTTGCCCACCCTCTCTGTAAAGAATCATAGAATCGTACAGCACAGAAGGAGGCCATTCGGCCCTTCGTGCCTGTGCCAGCTCTTTGAAAGAGCGATCCATTTAGTCCCACTCCCCCTGCTCTTTCCTCATAGCCCTGCAAATTTCTCCTTGTATCGGTCTCAAACTTGCACCTTCGCAACCCTGCCCCCTGCCTTAGCATGTCTGAAAGTATTCCTCTGATGCCACTTTCTCCTCTCATCCTGACAAGTCTCCGGTGGGAATGCATTCCCATTCCAAAGCTGTTCTCCTGATTCCATCCAGTGGCTTGATACACTAGCCAACCGACGTAAGGGCCAGGAATTACACTCCCGTGTGTCGAGGTGCGGAGGGAGGGGAATGTGTTGGAAAACCAGGTACAAGCAGCCTGCGCCCTTGCGGCGCTGATTTGCCCTCGGCCTCGAGTTTGCCAAGGGCCCTTCGTTGGCGAGAGTTGGGGAGTGGGGGCGCGGAAAGCTGGCTCGGTTCCATGGAGCACTTCCACCGGCAGGAGGGCCGGTAGCCAGAGGACACAGATTTAAGGTAATTGGCAAAAAACTCCAGGGTGGAGCTGAGGATAATTTTTTTTACGCAGCGAGGTTTTGTGATTTGGGATTCACTGCCTGAAAGGGTGGTGGATGTGATTTCAATAGTAACTTTCAAAAGGGAACTGAATAAGTAGTTAAAAAGGAAAAGTTGGCAATGGGGAAAGAGCAGGGGAGTGGGGCTAATTGGACAGCTCTTTCAAAAAGCTGGCACAGGCACGATGGGCCAATGGACTCCTCCTGTGCTGTATGATACGATGATGTTATGTTGGGAGCCTGTACATAGTTAACGCCTTACTTCTCATGATAACAACAACAAATAACATTTATATGGTTCCTTTAACATAGTAAAACTAGACAGACTGGATGCAGGGAGGATGTTTCCCCTGGCTGGGGGGTCTAGAATGAGGGGTCACAGTCTCAGGTTACGGGGTAGGACATTTAGAACTGAGATGAGGAGAAATTTCTTCACTCAGATGGTGGTGATCCTGTGGAATTCTCTACCACAGAAGGCTGTGGAGGCCAAGTCACTGAATATATTTAAGAAGGAGATAGATAGATTTCTAGACACAAAAGGCATCAAGGGGCATGGGGAGAGAGCGGGAATATGGTATTGCGATAGAGGATCAGCCATGATCATACTGAATGGCGGAGCAGGCTCGAAGGGCCGAATGGCCTACTCCTGCTCCTATTTTTCTATGTTTCTATGTTTCTAAAATGTGTCAAGGCACTTCACAGGAGCAATAATCAAAGAAAATTTGATACCAGGCCACATAAGGAGATATTAGGACCAGAGATAGGTTTTTGGGAGTGCCTTAAAGGAGGATGGACAGGTAGAGGGGCAGAGAGGTTTATGGAGGGAATTCCAGAGCTGAGGGCCTTGGCAGCTGAAGGCGTGGCTGCCAAAGGTGGAGCGGTTAAAATCATGAATATGCAAGAGGCCAGAATTGGGGGCTGCAGTGTATGTACTTTGCAGAAGGAACTATATTCTGCAGCCCCTGTATACTGCAGTACCAGTAGTGACCACCCCTGTATATAAGCCTGTGTAGTAACTTTTGCATAGTAGTTCCAGGTTGTCGCCACTCAGTAAAGACCTGTTATAACCAACTCCTGCAGTCCGTGTCTCAATTACACACGGACATAATACTGGCGACGAGCAGATCCGAACTTACCTACAGTCTGCACCTCCTCATGGGGATCCATCCCTGAAGTGAAGTTATCAGAGGTCGAGGCCAGAAGAAAAAAAAAATCAAACGAACAGAAGAAACGGGCGTCGACCGTGGGCATCCGCCTTTGATTCATCGGCATTGAAGATTTGCAGGAGAGGCTGTCGAGAGCGGGGCTTGGTTATCCTGTCGATGGTGTTTCAGCTAATCGGGCTGGTGGCAGGTAGTACACTGATCCTTCCTGGGCTGCGGCAGTCTAGAGCTCGATCGGGTGGCTTTTCAACAGGGCCGAGCAGCGTTGTCAGGAAGAGCAGAGAGAGAGAGGGTGGCGCACACAGGGTGCTACGAAGCCGGGCAGCGTACAGACCCGAGAAGAGGGAGGCAAGTGTCCCGCAGGGTTGTTCCGACAACGGGGAATTAATAAAAATCAAACGCGCAGAAAGCCGCGAGGAGCTGCAGTTTGCCACGGGAACCGCGGAGAGCGGCGTTAGCAGCAGCGCGGGGGGAAGTGCGCGAAGACCATAGGGCGTCGCCATCAAGGCATAAAACGCCAGCAACAGCGCTAACAACAGCGGAGAAGACAGAAAGCGCGGGAGGCGCCATTTTGTTAAATCGGGGAAGAAGGCAAAGCGCAGGAGGCGCCATCTTAGATTTCCAAGATGCCAAAGACTGGCAATATCACTGCCTTCGATAAGGCAATAGAAGACTGGACCACGTATGTGGAAAGAGTCGAAGTATATTGCGAGGGAAACGGAGTAGCCGATGAGAAAAAGGCATCGGGACTGCTAAACTTAATGGGCGCAAGAACGTACGGCCTATTGCGGGACCTGATTACTCCAGTCAAACCGATGGCGAAGAGTTTTAACGAAATTGTTGCTATCCTACAGGAACACCTAAATCCTACACCGCTGCTGATAGCAGAAAGATTTAAATTCCACAGGAGAAATCTGCATAAAGATGAGAGCAATGCTGATTACCTTACGGGACTACGCAAGCTATCAAAGCACTGCCAGTTCGGAGCAGGACTGGCAGATACCCTACGGGACAAATTTGTCTGTGGACTCCTGAGTGAAGGAACCCAGAAGAGGTTACTCTCAGAGAAAGAGCTGACGCTAGATAAGGCTTTCAGCGTGGCAATATTGTACGAAACAGCAGCAAGGGGAGCTGCGGAAATTCAGCAAAAGCCACAGGAATACGGCACCCACGAAATGACATGGGGATTTGAAAAATGTTATCGCTGTGGCAGAACAACCCATGACCAGAAGGACTGCTGGTCCAAGGACAAAATATGCAGGCAATGCGGAAAGATGGGACACATTGCACGAGTTTGCAGGTCTGGGAAGAAGACTAACGACAACAAAAAGGCTACTAAGGAACAGTACAGGAAAGTACAAAAGATGACGGACAGTAGTTCCGAAGACCAGATGAGCGATAGTGAATCCGGGAACAAGAGACTAAGCTGTCTCAAACTTCACAATGTAATCACAAAAGAGGATCACCGAACCATTTGGGTCACCCTCACGATAGCAGGGTCCCAATTCAAAATGGAATTGGATACAGGATCAGCTCTGACCGTCATGAATCGACGAGACTACGAGTGGCTATTCTCACACATACCCTTGAAAGAGACATCCATTGTCTTGAAGACGTATACGGGGCAAAAAGTATACCCCAGAGGAAAAATAAGGGTGCCTGTCAAATACAACGGCAAGGAAACTCAGAAATTGTATCTGTACATACTGCAAGATGGTGGACCACCGTTATTGGGACGTGAATGGATCAGAAAGATAAGTTTAGACTGGCACTCCATTCAGGCACTGACGGTGGCTGGTAAAAAGGATAACGACGTCACACCTGGACGATTGTCAACAATCTTAGATAACGCCAAAGAGGTATTTCAACAAGAACTGGGAACTCTTAAAGGCGTAACCGCCTCGATAAAAATAGAAGAGAATGCAATTCCCAAGTTTTTTAAAGCAAGACCGGTACCATATGCCATTCGCCCAGCCGTCGAAGCAGAGCTGGAGAATCTGGAGAATGCAGGCGTGTTATCTAAGGTAGACTGGAGCGAGTGGGCGACACCCATCGTTCCTGTCATGAAGAAAACGTTGAACAATAAGTCTGAGGAGCCAAGAAAGGTTCACATCTGTGGGGACTTCAAGGTGACGGTGAACCCAGTCCTTCACACAGTACAATATCCTCTTCCGAGGATAGAAGATATTTTCGCCTCACTATCTGGAGGGAAGCGTTTAACAAAAATTGACCTAGCACAAGCATATTTGCAGATGGAGGTTGAAGAATCCTCTAGGAAGTATCTCACGATAAACACTCACAAAGGTCTTTACCAGTATAATCGACTGGTATTCGGCGTAGCATCAGCTCCGGCGATATGGCAAAGAGCGATGGAACAAGTCCTGCAAGGGATTCCGGGGACTCAGTGTTACTTGGACGACATCCTAGTGACAGGTGAAAATAACAGTGAACACCTTGCCAACCTAGAGCAGGTGCTCACTAGACTAAGAGAACATGGGCTACGAGCCAATCGCCCCAAGTGCGAGTTTTTTAAGAAACAGATATCGTATTGTGGCCACGTGATTGATGAAGAGGGGTTACATAAGTCCCCTGACAAAATTGAAGCAGTAGTTAAGGCTCCAGCGTCTGAAAATGTGTCGCAACTGAGGTCATTCCTCGGATTGGTGAATTACTACCGTAAGTTTTTGCCGAATTTGTCCACAATTCTGTACCCACTGAACGCCCTACTACAAGCCGGAGTAGCATGGAAATGGAGCGATGAATGTAAGCGGGTCTTTCAGAAGAGTAAGGACCTCATCACTTCAAGGGAAGTATTGGCTCACTACAACCCATCACTACCGATAAGACTGGCGTGTGATGCGTCTCCCTACGGCATTGGAGCGGTACTGTCACATAAATTCCTTGATGGTTCAGAGAGGCTGATAGCTTTTGCGTCACGCTCATTAACTTCAGCCGAGCGTAACTACGCCCAGATTGACAGAGAGGCCCTCAGCCTGGTGTGGGGGGTGAAGAAGTTCAATCACTACCTGCACGGTCAGAAATTTACTCTACTAACTGATCATCAACCTCTTGTCTCCATTTTCAACCCTCAGAAGGGCGTACCGATAATGACAGCACCACGGCTACAGAGGTGGGCCCTTTTCCTAGGGGCACACCAATATGACATCGAGTACAAACTAACTAAACAGCATGGGAATGCTGATGGATTGTCGCGCCTACCGTTGCCGACGGTGGAAGAAGCACCTGCAGTGGATCCGGTGGAGATATTCCACTCGACCATAGTCGAATGTCTCCCTGTGACGAATGCAAACATAGAAAAGGAAACACGAAATGACCCGACACTCTCCTGGGTCTATGATTTAACGGTGAAGGGATGGCCAGCACATGGCGAACCACTGCTGCCAGCATTCTCGCCGAGAAGAGAACAGCTGTCAGTGTGCAGAGGAACCTTGATGTGTGGATCCAGAGTAGTAATTCCACCCAAATTGAAGTATAGAGTGCTCAATGAGCTTCATGAGGGTCATCTGGGAGGGGTAAAAATGAAAAACTTAGCCAGAGCGTTTGTGTGGTGGCCGGGAATCGATAGAGAAATCGAAGAGATGACCAAGAGCTGTACAGGATGCCAGAAGGTCCAAAACGCCCCACCACAAGCCCCTCTACATCCTTGGGTGCGGCCCTCATCTCCATGGCAAAGGGTGCACATTGATTTTGCTGGTCCATTTATGGACTCGATGTTTTTAATTGCGGTGGATGCACATTCAAAGTGGCCAGAGGTAATAAAAATGTCCTCAACCACCACAGAAAAAACTATCACAGTCTTACGAACCATATTCGCCAGAAATGGGCTGCCTGAACAGATTTGCTCCGACAATGGACCACAGTTTGTGTCTGAAGAGTTCCGGAGGTTCTTAAAGAACAATGGTGTTAAGCATTACACATCCGCCCCATATCATCCAGCCACCAATGGATTGGCTGAGAGGTTCGTTCAAACATTCAAGAATGCTATCAAGGCAATGTGTAATGAAGATATACTCCTACAACACAAGGTGGACAACTTCTTGTTTGCCTACCAGAATGCGACACATGCGGTTACCAACCAAACTCCAGCCATGATGTTCTTCAATCGAAGACTACGATGCCGCTTGGATTTGGTTAAGTCAAACATCAGAAGAGATGTGGAGAACAGGTAGTTTCAGAATATGAATGAAAGGCCGACCAGGAGTTTTAAGATAGGTCAACCAGTTTTGGCCCGGGACTACCGCACAGAGAAATGGCAGCCAGGAACGATCTGTACACGGCAAGGACCTCTAATGTATACCGTGGACGTTGGAGAGAGCATTGTAAGATGCCATGCTGACCAGATTCTAGAGTCACTGGAAAACGTCAATTCCACACCACGATCCGATACACCTGGTGATGAAACTGAAGTACCAATTGCATCTACCTCAGAATCGGTGACTTTGGAAGCAGACGAACCAAACAACGACGTTGATCCCGAATCAACTTTGCCAGAAGAACCTGATACCCTAAAGAGGCGTTATCCAGACAGAATCAGGAAGCCTCCTCAAAGACTGAACTTATAATTGCTTAACTTCAACTAATGTATCTAGCAACTGTAATTGTAAATATGTTATTTAATTATTAATCGAATGTTATGTACTGTTTAGCTAAAAGGGGCGGAATTGTAGTGTATGTACTTTGCAGAAGGAACTATATTCTGCAGCCCCTGTATACTGCAGTACCAGTAGTGACCACCCCTGTATATAAGCCTGTGTAGTAACTTTTGCATAGTATTTCCAGGTTGTCTCCACTCAGTAAAGACCTGTTATAACCAACTCCTGCAGTCCGTGTCTCAATTACACACGGACATAATAGGGGCGCGCAGAGATCTCGGAGGGTTGTAAGGCTGAAGGAGGTTGGAGAGATAGGGAGGGGCGAGACAAGCCACTGTAGTTCAACGAGCACAGGGGTAATGAATGAACGTGAATTCGTGCGTTCAGGATATGGGCAGCAGAGTTTTGGATCAGCTTAAGTTTACGGAGGGTGCAAGGTGGAAGGCCGGCCAGGAGAGCATTGGAATAGTCAAATCTAGAGGTAAAACAGGCATGGATGAGGGATTCAGCAGCAGATGAGTTGAGGCAGGGGCAGAGACAAGCAATATTATGGAGGCGAAAGCAGGCGATCTTGGTGATGAACAGGATATGGGTTCGGAAGCTTAGCTTAGGGTCAAATAGGATGCTGAGCTTGTGAACAGTCTGGTTCAGTCTCATAGGCCAGAATTCTCCCTACCTGGGCGGGTCCGGTGCGGGCGGTGACCATGGCGGATCGCGACCCCATTGCTGGCTCCATCCCGCTGCACAAAACAACTTTACATCAATAGGGCTTATTAAGTCCAACCTGCACGTTACCAATTAAATGGTGCGGGTCTGCTGACGTCACCCATGACGCGTTTTCAGCCGGGATATTTAAAAAGGCTGTGGCCACATTACATTTGAAGGTTAATCTAAAATAGTGCAGTCAGTGCGCTACAGCATTGGAGTGTTGCAAACACTTTGGAAATGACTGAACAGAGGCAGAGGGCTGCACCCAGGTTCTCAGATGACTCCCTCCATTTGACTGTGGAGGGAGTCATAGCACGCAATGGGCAGAAGAGACCTCCCAGGAGACCGAAACAGCTTGGTTGGAAATTGCAGAGGAGGTGAACAGCAGGGATGTGCTGAGGAGGACCTGGGTGCAGTGCTGGAAATGTTTCAATGATCTCATTAGATCAGGAAATGTGAGTGCAAAGCCACACTCACCTTCATCCTGCTGTGCCTCTCATCACATCCCCATCACTCTGCCTTCCCAACCCTACTCCTACACTTCATTACTCACACCAACATACCTTGTCCATCCACCCATCCCTCCCTCTCTATCTACATTATCACATCCCTATTTGACTAGCCACCCCTCACACTCACCCTCATCCTCGTGCAATCATACCAACTAACAACACACAAGGAGGCCACTTGGCTTTGGCACCCCACTCCATCATAGTCTCCGTCTCAAGATGTAACCCATCCATTCCTTATACTCATTCAATCACTCTCACTCAAGCTTCTCTTCTTTCCTTCCTTGCAGGAAAAGAGAGCCCACAATAAGAGGGAGAGTGAGAGAACTGTAGGTAGCCCTCCATCCACCTTCACAACCGTAGAGGAGGTTGTGTTAGAAATATCTGAAGTTGCCAAGCAACTGGAGGTGGGAGGCAGAGCGAAGGGGACATCGCAGCAACCTGGTGACAGAATTACATCTCATACAGTTACATGGCATTCATCAGTCACTCATATGGTCATCATGTGCATAATGGTATCTGTACCCATTCTTCATATGACATTTCTAACTCATCTCTTTACTCTCCCACAGGTCCATAAAGAGCTCCCCCACCCCCCACACCCACCACCCCCACTGTCCAGGAGGAAGAGGAAGAGGACTCCTCAGAGGAGCCTCCAGCCTCTGAGGGCGCAGCCTCACCAGACATATGTGCATTCAGCACCAGCGCAGATACGCACATCTGGGTGGGTCCCACGTGACATAGAGTAGTGTTGTCACCTGGTGCCTCACAACTCACAAGTAAGCAAGAGCAGATGGTGGAGACAGGGACAGCAGTGGAGAGTCCTTGCCGGAGGGCACAGGATGCTCCCAGCCCTGCTCAGCTGCATGCGGGCGCTGAGCCTCGTGGCCATCCAGAACGAGGGCGATCCTGGAGGTGCAGGAAGAAGTGCAGGAGGTTCTGTCAGGTTTTGCAACCACGATGTCTGCAAATGTTCAGAGAATGGAGGAGTCCATCTCCAACATGAGCACCACCGTGTCGCAGGTGATGGCGACTGTAGGCTCCTCCATGGATAGAATGACCACCTGCATGGAGCAGCTAATGTACCACTCACAGGAGCACATGGTCTCTATGGAGAATAGATGGCAGAGGCTCATAGACTTCCTCTCTTGGAGGGATGTCAGCGTGGACGTGGGTCCTCATGGCCCCACTGATTTGCAGCAAGGTGCTCTCCAGCTCCTTGGCAGCAGGGAAGTGAGCAGGCTGCCTCTACCTCTACTGAAGCCACAGGGGTAGCACCTTGTAGGAGCACGCGGAAGAGAACGATGACATGCAAGTAGATTGACAAGGTTAGCCACTTGGGTGTCTAATCCAATGTTTATGTAAAGTTTCCATTAATGTGCTGTTGTAGGAGTCTCTGCACTCCTAACAAAGAATCTATAACTTACTGGAAGTTAACAAACTGAATTTATTGTCTAAGATCTTTACAAAACAAGAAACTACAGGAGAAGCTCAAAACAGGTCTTTTCTCTTTCAATCCACACGAGGACTGGCTGGCCCCGCCCTCTACCTCTGACGTCATGACGTCATCACGTTTCCCGCCGAAGGGGACGTCACGTGACCCACGTGATGACGTCATCGCGTCAGATCGCGATGTTGTCGATCTAGCTCTGTTTAACCAGAGCCAACTTGAAAGGTAATAACATTGGTTACAGACAATTAATGCTAGAGGTAATAACATTGGTTACAGACAATTATGTAAGTCACTGTAAGAGTCTCTTAGTGGTTTTGCCACACTGTCAAACATAAAAATCTTTATTTTCAACACTTTCCGGCCTTGGATAGATTTGTGTACACCTTTGGAAGTGGTTTAGTGAGTTGCAGTGACTGGTGAGACATAGCAGTACCTCCAGCAATGGTGATGAGTGTGAAAGAAATGGCTTGGTCATTGTAGGGATGTTTTATGGTGCTGGTGTGGGGTGGTACCAACCTGACAGCATGAATACAGCGTAAAGTGAAGTAAATCTGGCCATGATGAGGCCATCCCTGGCCTCCTGGGCAGCAATGTACTCAGGTGCTGATGCCCTGTGTCCTGTGCAGCATCAGGTGATTGCAAAGAAGGTCGGTGGCGTTGTTGCTGGTGCTGCTGGTGTTGGGGCTGATCGTAGTCAGATTCTGAGGACCAAGGTGAGAGAGTATAAACGGTACCCATGCTGATGGAATAGATGGCAGGTGAAGTAGAGATGACAGAAGCGAGCTGGCAATAGTGAGAGAAGTTCTTCCAGTGAGGTGGCCCTGGATGGAGACATTGCTGGAAAGACTTGTAGCCTACAGACAGCTCAATCTGTGCTGGCAATGCAGTCAGCAACAGCTTCTGTCTGAGGAAAGTGATCAGCTCTCAGGTGGGAGCTTTTATAGTACATTTGATGCAGTCAAGTAATCAGCTGGATCAATGGCCACTCAACTCCCACCTCAGGTTGACAGACGTGGTCCATGAGCAGCGCGCGTCCCGTGGGCATCCAGTGAAATTGGAAAGGGAAGGTGAAGACAGTCGCACCCGAAGGAAAGGCCCATGGGGGCAGGAAGACGGCGGGTTCCTGACCCGCTGCAAGAAATTTCAACTTTCCCACCTGACCTGCCTCCGACCACGTCCGCACGGGACCCCGGAAACTGGAGGAAATTTCTGCTCATCCAATACCGGATGGCAGACAAGCAGCATGAAAAATAAGAGGAAGTGGTGGGTTCAAGAGAGTTGGTGGTGAGGTAGAGCTGGGTGTTGTCAGCGTATATGTGGAACCTGATCTGGATTTTGCCAGGCTGTCGGTGCAGGAGATAACCCCCAAACAGGGTCTACAGACAGAGGATCAGCTACCTCGACATGAGTGCCAAAGGCGGCTACGACTTTCGTGAGAGGTAGTGGGTGACATCTGCGCAATGGTGCAGCAAGACCTGGAGTCCAGAGGAGCAGGTGGACACCCCTTACCAGTGGCCATCAAAGTCGCCACCGCACTCAAGTTTTTTGCTTCAGGCTCATTCCAGGGATCGGCAGCAGACATCAGCGGCATCATACTGTGCCAGTCTAGTGTGCCTCCACTATTCAGTCCACCAGACCAACTTAACGGATGGCTGCTTGGAGACAAGGGCTATCCCCTGAAGACGTGGCTAATGACGCCTTTGAGGAGCCCATCCAACGAAGCTGAGGAGATCTACAACTACAGCCACATTTCCACCAGATCCATAATCGAACAAACCATCGGCTTGCTGAAGATGCGCTTCAGATGCCTGGATAGGTCAGGTGGAGCCCTGCAGTACTCAGCAGCCAGGGTCTCCAGAATCATCGTGGTTTGCTGTGCACTTCACAACATGGCACAGCGTCGTGGCTTGCAGATTCCTGAGGACCAAGTGGCTCCTCACATATCCTCCTCAGATGAGGAGGAGGAGGAGGAGGAGAGCGAAAACAAACATCTTGCAGAGGCCGATCAACCAGCGGCAGCAGTGCGCGAGAACATTGCTGCCCGGGATGCAAGGAACGCACTCATCTTGGCCAGATTTGCTTAGCCTAGCCAATCATGCACTTTTGCCTCACAGCTTTTTACCAGAGCATCGACAATGGCCAAGAACCAGTGGATTCCACCACTCTGACCACCATACTGACAATTGCAAGTAATCCTAAGCCCTCAATGTGGAAGCCCCATTAGCAATATGACACACACCACAGCTGCACCAGTTGCCATCAGAATTTTTATTCACAATAACCAACTGATGGTATTTAAAAAATAAACACAACATTTCACCCAAGTGACGACCCTTGTGACTATTTGTGCAGTATCTTTCTCTTACGCGTGCTCCTACATGGTGCTTCCCCTGTGGCTTCAGCAGATGTGAAGGCCCCTTGCTCACTTTCTTGCTGCTCCTGTCTCGACACCTTTGGCGGGCTTCGTCTGGGGTTGCGAACCTGTGAGGGCTCGGCAACAGTCTGCTGCTCATACGGCTGTGCAGGGGTTGAGACGCTGATCTCAGTTTGGTGGGGACTCTGGTGAGGCTCTGACCGAGGGCTCTGCAATGGCATGGAAGTGTGAGCACTTGGAGAGGAGCCCCCACTTCCTTGTTCTCTGCCACCAACATCCCTCTCATGGGTCAGGTCCACCTCAGCGCTTGCAAGTGGCTTGAGAGTACCTTGCTGCACATCACGGGGGCCATGGGGACCCGTATCTGCACTGGCAGTCCTACTCAGAAGGACTTCCATGAAGGTCTGGTATCTCTGCTCAATAGCTGACCATCGCTCCTCCAGAGATGTCAGTCTATTCTGAACACCCATCATGTTTTCTACACTCTGGTGACTTAGCTCCTCCATGGCCATAGCCATCCTCTCGTCTACTGTAGCCATCCTTTCCACGGAGGTTGCCATCCTTTCCATGGTGCTGCGTTCATGCACCAATGACTCCACAAAGGCTCTGCTCATGTTTGCGATGGACTCCTCCATTCATAGAAACATAGAAACATAGAAGATAGGAGCAGGAGTAGGCCATTCGGCCCCTTGAGCCTGCTCCGCCATTCAATGCGATCATGGCTGATCATCCAAATTCAGTACCCGGTCCCTGCTTTCTCCCCATACCCCTTGATCCCTTTAGCCTTGAGAAATATATCCAACTCCTTCTTGAATATATTTAATGAATTGGCCTCTACTGCCTTCTGTGGTAGAGAATTCCACAGGTTCGCCACTCTCTGGGTGAAGAAATTCCTCCTCATTTCTGTCCTAAATGGCCTATCCCTTATCCTTAGACTCTGACCCCTGGTTCTGGACTCCCCCACCATCGGGAACATTCTTCCTGCATCTAGTCTGTCCAGTCCTGTCAGAATTTTATAAGTTTCAATGAGATCCCCTCTCATTCTTCTAAACTCCAACGAGTACAAGTCCAATCGACCCAATCTCTCCTCATACGTCATTCCTGCCATCCCAGGTATCAGCCTGGTGAATCTTCGTTGAACTCCGTCCATGGCAAGAACATCCTTCCTCAGATAAGGTGACCAAAACTGCACACAATACTCAAGATGTGGTCTCACCAAGGCCCTGTACAACTGCATCAAGACATCCTTGTTCCTGTACTCAAACCCTCTTGCTACGAAGGCCAACATACCATTTGCCTTCTTAACCGCCTGCTGCAACTGCATGTTTCCCTTCAGCGACTGGTGCACAAGGACACCCAAGTCTCGTTGCACTCCCCCTTCTCCCAATCTATTGCCGTTCAGATAATAATCTGCCTTCCTGTTTTTGCCACCAAAGTGGATAACCTCGCATTTATCCACATTATATTGCATCTGCCATGCATCTGCCCAATCACCCAACCTGTCCAAATCATACTGGAGTTTCTCGGCATCCTCCTCACAGCACACACGCCCACCCAGCTTGTGTCATCTGCAAACTTGGAGATATTACATCTAGTTCCCTCGTCTAGATCATTAATATATATTGTGAATAGCTGGGGTCCAAGAACCGATCCCTGCAGTACCCCACTAGTCACTGCCCGCCACTCAGAAAAAGACCCGTTTATTCCAACTCTTTGCTTCCTGTCTGCCAACCAGTTCTCTATCCAAGTCAGTACCTTGCCCCCAATCCCATGTGCCTTAACTTTACACGCTAATCTCTTATGCGGGACCTTATCGAAAGCCTTCTGAAAGTCCAAATACACCACATCCACTGGTTCTCCCATATCTATTTTACCAGTTACATCCTCAAAAAATTCCAGTAGATTAGTCAAGCATGATTAACCTTTTGTAAATCCATGTTGACTTTGTCCGATCCTGTCACTGTTTTCCAAGTGCTCTGCTACTACATAGAAACATAGAAACATAGAAGATAGGAGCAGGAGTAGGCCATTCGGCCCTTCGAGCCTGCTCCGCCATTCAATGCGATCATGGCTGATCATCCAATTTCAGTACCCGGTCCCTGCTTTCTCCCCATACCCCTGGATCCCTTTAGCCTTAAGAAATATATCCAACTCCTTCTTGAATATATTTACTGAATTGGCTTCTACTGCCTTCTGTGGTAGAGAATTCCACAGGTTCACCACTCTCTGGGTGAAGAAATTCCTCCTCATTTCTGTCCTAAATGGCCTACCCATTATCCTTAGTCTGTGACCCCTGGTTCTGGACTCCCCGACCATCGGGAACATCATTCCTGCATCTAGTCTTTCCAGTCCTGTCAGAATTTTATACATTTCAATGAGATCCCCTCTCATTCTTCTAAACTCCAGCGAGTACAAGCCCAATCGACCCAATCTCTCCTCATACGTCATTCCTGCCATCCCAGGTATCATTCTGGTGAATCTTCGCTGAACTCCTTCCACGGCAAGAACATCCTTCCTCAGATAAGGCGACAAAAACTGCACACAATACTCAAGATGTGGTCTCACCAAGGCCCTGTACAACTGCAGCAAGACATCCTTGTTCCTGTACTCAAACCCTCTCGCTACGAAGGCCAACATACCATTTGCCTTCTTAACCGCCTGCTGCACCTGCATGCTTACCTTCAGCGACTGGTGCTCAAGGACACCCTGGTCTCGTTGCACTGTTCCTTCTCCCAATCTATTGCCATTCAGATAATAATCTGCCTTCCTGTTTTTGCCACCAAAGTGGATAACCTCACATTTATCCACGTTATATTGCATCTGCCAAGCTTTTGCCCAATCACCCAACCTGTCCAAATCATACTGGAGTTTCTCGGCGTCCTCCTCACAGCACACACGCCCACCCAGCTTTGTGTCATCTGCAAATTTGGAGATATTACATCTAGTTCCCTTGTCTAGATCATTAATATATATTGTGAATAGCTGGGGTCCAAGGATCGATCCCTGCGGTACCCCACTAGTCACTGCCTGCCACTCGGAAAAAGACCCGTTTATCCCAACTCTTTGCTTTCTGTCTGCCAACCAGTTCTCTATCTAAGTGAATACCTTGCCCCCAATCCCATGTGCCTTAACTTTACACGCCAATCTCTTATGCGGGACCTTATCAAAAGCCTTCTGAAAGTCCAAATGCACCACATCCACTGGTTCTCCCTTATCTATTTTACCAGTTACATCCTCAAAAAATTCCAGTAGATTAGTCAAGCATGATTTACCTTTTGTAAATCCATGTTGACTTTGTCTGATCCCGTCACTGTTTTCCAAGTGCTATAGCTCTTTTATAATGGACTCTTGCATTTTCCCCACTACCGATGTCAGGCTTACCGGTCTATAATTCCCCGTTTTCTCTCTACTACGTTTTTTGAATAGTGGGGTAACATTAGCTACCCTCCAATCCATGGGAACTGTTCCTGAGTCTAAAAAATTTTGGAAGATGACCAGCAATGCATCTACTATTTCTAGGGCCACTTCCTTAAGTACCCTAGGATGTAGATTATCAGGCCCTGGGGATTTATCGGCCTTCAATCCCATCAATTTCCTTAACACCATTTCCCTACATATACTGATTTCTTTCAGTTCCTCCCTTTCATCAGACCCTATGATCCCCGACATCTCTGGGAGGTTATTTGTGTCCTCCTTTGTGAAGACAGAACCAAAATATGTATTTAGTTGGTCCGCCATTTCTTTGTTCCCCATTATAAATTCCCCTGATTCTGACTGCAAGGGACCTACGCTTGACTTCACCAATCTTTTTCTCTTCACATATCTATAGAAGCTTTTACAGTCAGTTTTTATGTTCCCTGGAAGCTTACTCTCATACTCTATTTCCCCCCTCTTCATTAATCCCTTTGTCCTCCTTTGTTGAATCCTAAACTGCTCCCAATCCTCAGGTTTGCTGCTTTTTCTGGCCAATTTGTATGTCCTCTCCTTGGATCTTATGCTATCCCTAACTTCCCTTGTTAGCAACTGTTGATTCAACATTTTTGTTTTATTTTTATGCCAAACAGGGATGAACAAATTCTATAGCTCATCCATGCGATCTTTAAATGTTTGCCATTGCCTATCCATCGTCAACCCTTTGAGTAACATTCCCCAATCAATCCTACCCAACTCATGCCTCATACCATTGTAGTTTCCTTTATTTAAATTCAGGACCCTAGTCTCTGTGTCAACTACTTCACTCTCCATCTTAATGAAGAATTCTATCATATTATGATCGCTCCGCCCCAAGGGGCCTCGCACAACAAGATTGCTAATTATTCCTTTCTCATTACATAATACCCAGTCGAAGATGGCCTGATCTCTCGTTGGTTCCTTGACATATTGGTCCAGGAAACCATCCCGTATACACTCCAGGAATTCTTCCTCCACAATATTGTTACTAATTGGGTTAACCCAATCTAGATGTAGATTAAAGTCACCCATGATAACTGCTGTGCCCTTATTGCATGCATCTCTAATTTCCTATTTATTGCCATCCCCAACCTCCGCATTACTGTTTGGGGGTCTGTATACAACTCCCACTAACTTTGTCTGTCCCTTGGTATTTCTCAGCTCTACCCATACAGATTCTACGTCATCAGAGCTAATATCCTTCCTTACAATTGTGTTAATCTCCTCTTTAACCAGCAATGCTACCCCACCTCCTTTTCCTTTTTGCCTGTCTTTCCTGAGTATTGAATACCCCTGGATGTTGAGTTCCCAGCCCTGGTCACCCTGGAGCCATGTTTCTGTAAAACCAATCATATCATATCCGTTTACATCTATTTGCGCAGCTAATTCATCCACCTTATTACGAATGCTTCTCGCATTAAGACACAAAGCCTTCAGGCTTGTTTTTTTAACACTCTTCGACTTTTTAGAATTATTATTTACTGTGGCCATGTTTGATTTAAACCCTTGATTACTCTGACTGCCACTTTTGCTTTTCTCCTTTTTGTCTTTTGCTTCTATCCTTGTTTTCCTTTCCTCTGTCTCCCTGCACAGGTACCCAGCCACCTGCCATTTTAGTTTAAACCCTCCCCCACAGCACTAGCAAACACTCCCCCCTAGCACCTCGGTTCCAGTCCTGCCCAGGTGCAAACCGTCCATTTTGTACTGGTCCCACCTCCCCCAGAACCAGTTCCAATGTCCCAGGAATTTGAATCCCTCCCACTTGCACCATTCCTCTAGCCATGTATTCATCTGAAATATCCTTCTATTTCTACTCTGACTAGCACGTGGCACTGGTAGCAATCCTGAGATTACTACCTTTGAGGTCCTATTTTTTAATTTACCTCCTAACTCCCTATATTATGCTTTTAGGACCTCATCCCGTTTTTTACCTATATCGTTGGTACCTATATGCACCACGACAACTGGCTGTTCACCCTCCCTTTCCAAAATGCTCTGTAGCCGCTCCGAGACATCCTTGACCCTTGCACCAGGGAGGCAACATACCATCCTGGAGTCTCATTTGCGGCCGCAGAAACACCTATCTATTCCCCTTACAATAGAATCCCCTATCACTATAGCTCTCCCACTCTTTTTCCTCCCATCCTGTGCAGCAGAACCACCCACGGTGCCAGGAAGTTGGCTGCTGCTGCCTTCCTCTGATAAGCCATCTCCCTCACCAATATCCAAAGCGGTATATCTGTTTGAGAGGGGAATGGCCACAGGGGGCCCCTGCTCTACCTGCCTGCACCTACTACTCTGCCTAGTGGTCACCCATTCTCCGCCTGCCTGTGCATCCTTTACCTGCAGTGTGACCAACTCCCTAAACGTGCTATCCACGACATCCTCAGCATCGCAAATGCTCCATTATGCATCCATTTGCAGCTCCAGTGCCGCAATGCGGTCTGCCAGTAGCTGCAGCTGGATACACTTCCCGCACACATGGTCGTCAGGGACACAGGAAGTGTCCCTAATTTCCCACATAGGGCAGGAGAAGCATACCACAGCACCGAGCTGTCCTGCCATGTCATACCCTTTAATTAATTCAAATTAAATTAAATCAAATCAATCCGACCAATTACACTACAATTAAATGATATACTCAAGGGCCCTTGTTTAACAGCAGCCCCCGCTACACAACAGAGACCCTAGAAACTATAAACCACAAAATTTAAGTTTGGAAAAAACAAGAAAGAGAGAAATACTCAACAACCAATCACTTACCTGCTTCCTGGTGACGTCACACTTCGATTACTTTTTACTTCTCTCTCACGCTCTCGGAGATCTGAGATTGGTAAGACTACCTGCGCCTCGGGCTCGCCTTTTATCGCCGTCGCCGCCTCGCCGCACCTCCCAGGTCCGCACTGCCGCCGCCGCTGCTGCTGCTGTGGGGCCTACCCACGCCTCGGGGTCGCCTTTTATTGCCGCTCCTCCGCTGCTCCTCCCAGGTCCGCACTGCCGCCGCCGCTGCTGCTGCTGTGGGGCCTACCCACGCCTCGGGCTCGCCTTTTATCGCCGCTCCTCCGCCGCTCCTCCCAGGTCCGCACTGCCGCCGCCGCTGCTGCTGCTGTGGGGCCTACCTGCGCCTCAGTCTCGCCTTTTATCACAACTGCCGCCTTGCCGCTCCTCCCAGGTCCGCACTGCCGCCGCCGCTGCAGCTGCTCTGGGGCCTACCTGCGCCTCGGGCTCTCCTTTTATCGCTGCCGCCGCTCCTCCCAGGTCCGCATTGCCGCTGCTGCTCCACACTCACAGCGACCCTGGAGACAAAACCTGCCAGAGACTCCTGCACCTGTTCCTGGAGTTCCTGTTCTTCTGGATGGACCCAGAGGCAGAGGATCGACATGCAGCTGAGCCAAACTGGGAGAGTCCTGCGCCCTCTGGCTAGGACTCTCCACTGCTGTCCCTGTCTCCACAATCTGCTGATGCTCACTTGTGAGCTGTGATACACCAGGTGACAACACTACTCTATCTCGCGATGGTCCCACCGAGGTATGAGTGTCTGCGCTGGTGCTGGGTTGGCTGAATTCTGCTGATGCTGTGCCCTCAGAGGTTGCAGCTTCCTCTGAGGAGTCTGGAGGCTCAGGCTGTTCCTCCTGGATAGTGGGGACTGGTGCTTGCGATAGTCCTGTGGGGCAGTAAAGGAAAGGGTCAGAGATGTGAGGCCAAGGTTACATGCACATTGCATCTTGCAGATGATCATAAGTCCATCTGTTAGAGCATCAGAATCATTATCAGCGACTCATGCAATGTCAATGAGAGAGATGAAAAACTATTCTGTCACCAGCTTTCTCTGATGCACCCGTCTGTCCGTCCCCCACTTGCGCATCGCCCTCGAGTCCCACGATCTCCAGGACCACCTCCTCCCAAGAGGTGAGGTGGGCTACTGAGGGTGGCCCTCCCCCTGTCCTCACTCTTTCCCTCTTATTGTGAGCTCTCTTTTCCTGCAATGTGGGAGACAAGTGCAGTTTGAGTGAGAATGAAGGAGTGAGTATAGAGAATCCATAGCATAGATGCTTAGAAGGAGACAAAGATGGAGTGAGGTGGCAAGACCAAGGGCCCTCCCTGTGTTTTGTAAGTTGTTTTCATAGCATCACAGTGATAGGGATTGTGAGGGCTGCATAGTCGAATAGTTAGGTGAATGTGACCATAGAGAGAGAGAGAATGGGTAAGGGTGCAGGGATGTCAGTGTCAAGTGGGATGTGGAGGAAGAGATTGCTGAAGCTGAGTGCTGGTGAGGAGAGGCAATGGGGAACAGATTGAGGGTGATGGCAAAGTCATACTCACTTTTCCAGTGCACAGAAGGTCACGAAACTTCTTCCTGCACTGAAGCCAGGTTCTGCGGATTATCAACAACGAGTTGACCTCCTGGGCCACCTGGATCCACACAGCCTTCGTCTGCTGGGGAGGCTTCTTCCTCCCTGAAGAAGGGAAGAGCACCTCCTTACTAGTTCTTGCTCCCTCCACCAAAGCTTGCAGGGCGACGTCATCAAATCTGGGAGCAGACTTAGGTCTCCTGCTGCTCATTCTGCCTCCAGGTCCCTCTCACTGCAAAGGCCAAAAGGTTGGCAGTCTGCAGAAGAAGCAAGGCTTCTTGCAGACCGTAAATGCAGCAGCAATGATGACATCATCGGAGGCGAGTTTCAGACTGAAAAAACTAATTGGGCCATGGGTTCCCACACGCTGGAACTCAATTGCCCAATTATGTGAAAATCACATCAATCTCCCACATCGATTTGGAATCGAGTGGATAACACGAAAAGCGGATGACACGACCCCAGCCCGCCCCAATGACAAAATCCAGCCCGATGTGTTTTCGGATGATGTCGCCGAGGGGCAGCATGTATATGAGAAATAGGAGAGGGCCAAGGATAGATCCCTGGGGGACTGCAAACGTCACAGTGCAGCAGTGGAAAGAGAAGCTATTGCAGGTGATCTTCTGGCTACGGCTGGTTAGACAGGAATGGAACCAGGCGAGGGCAGTCCCACCCAACTGGATGACGGAGGAGAGGCATTGGAGGAGGATAGTGCGGTCAACCGTGTCAGAGGCTGCAGACAAGTCAAGAAGGATGAGGAGGGATAGTTTACCAAGATCACAGTCACAAAAGATGTCTGTTGTGACTTTGATAATGGCCATTTTAGTGCCATGGCAGGATTGGAAGCCTGATTGGAGGGATTCAATCATGGAGTTGCAGGAAAGATGGGCACGGATTTGGGAGGTGACAACACATTCAGGACTTTGGAGAGGAAAGGGAAATTGGAGAAAGAGCAATAGTTTGCATGGACAGAGTGGGGTCAAGGGTGTGTTTTTTGAGCATGGGGTAATGATGGCAGATTTGAAGGGGAAGGGGACAGTACCCGAGGAGAGGGAACCGTTAACAATATCAGCTAACATGGGAGCCAGGAAGGGAAGTTGGGTGGTCAGCGGTTTGGTGGGAATAGGTTCGAAGTGAGCCTGATGGACAAGTTGAGCTCAGAGAGGGCATGAGGGGAGATAAGAAAGAAACTAGAGAAAGACACGAGTTCAGGGCTAGGACAGGGGGAAAATTTAGAGGAAGTTTGGCCCGGTGGGCTAGGGAAAGGGAGGGAAGTGGCAGAGGCAGCTGATCGGATGGTCTCAATTTTAGTGACAGAGAAATCCATGAGCTCCTTGTACTTGTTGTTGGAGGTGAGAGTGGAGGGGGCAGAGGAGAGGAGTTTAAGAATATGGTTTGTAGTGGAGAAGGGAAGCCAGGGGTTATCTTTGCAATCCAGGATGATCCTAGATTAGTGAGCAGTTTTAGCTAAGGAGAGCAGGACCCAATAATGCTTTACCTGGTCCAGCCAGATCTGGCAATGAATGGCAAAATCAATTGTCCGCCATAAAAGTTCAAGTCTGTGTCTCTTGGACATAAGGGACTGGAGATGGGGGACATACCGGGGAACGACCAGGATGAGAGAGAGGTTTTAGTGGGGACAAGGGCATCAAAGGTGGAGGTGAGTGTATGATTGAGCAGATTGATGCAATTATCCACAATAAGCTCACGAATGGCAAGGGCCTTAATCACAAGTGAACGGACACCCTGAAGGGAGATGCAGAAAGTGGAGGCAATAGCTGATCTGCTGGCAGAGTCCACAGGATCAGCGTTGGGAGGGGTGAATGGGACGTGAAGGAGGTTGGCAAGATTAGCCCCCAGCAGGCACGCCGGGCGGGAAGGCCGGTGAGAAAGTAGGATGGGACAGTTGGGGTTGCTGCTCATCAAGAGGCAGCGATGAGTGCCTCGATGGGCCCTTCGGAGAATTCCAACTGAGGCACAGAGGCAAGCTGTGGGATTATCTAAGAGGAAGTCAAGCCTGGGACAGCGGCAAGAAAGTAGGCAGGTCGAGGAGTGATGAAGGGTTGGGATAGGGATTTGGGGGGACTGAGTACCCAAGAAGGGAGAAGTGAAAGGGGGCATGATGACAGGAGAGCAGGGCCTCAGAAGGGTAAAGATAAGAAGGAAAAATGGGGAAACAGAAATGATGTGCTTTGGTCCGGAGTGGCAGCTAAAACGCGGATGCGAATGGACACAAGGAAACTCAAGTTACATACGCATGGTTACAAAGCAAGATTTGGATAGATATGTCCTGGTAATAAATGGATAATAGAGAGGAGACAATAGTAAGGAGTCTAAAGTTAAAGTCAGAGGTCCCGGGCAACGTTTCCCTTAAGCTGCGTGGCTGCGCAGTGGTCTGGAGAAAACCACGCCTGTGTGAAAATTTGAATGGTTCATGTAGCCAGTTAAAGGGACTGCGCACCCAAAAATTAGAGGGAGCATTAGTTCCGCTGTGGGATAAATTTGACGTAGATAGGGTGGAGTCAGCTTTGAGTATTCAGGAACTGATGGTCCAGGTTCAGAGGCAGGTGTGGAGGGCATGTGAATCCAGAAGCTATTTGAAGGGTAGAGTATCAGAAGACACACTGCTGAAGGCATTTCCATGGGAATGAAGATCCAGGAAGTACGCAGATTTGATCGCGGGGCAGATAGCGGTGTGGAAGTTGGAGGTCACCATAAGATCTAGAGGGGGCGGAGAAATGGACTACAGCCTAGGAGAGTGAAATTCAGGCCAGGACCCAGACTGTAGTAAAATAAAGCTGAAAAACCATCCCTGTATCTGTCCTATCATCTCTAATATATGAGAACCACTTTCCTTTGACATTCAATGGCATTACCATCACTGGATCCCCGACCATCAACATCCTGGGGATCGCCATTGACCAGAGCTCAACTGCACCAGCTGCATAAATGCCGTGGCTACAAGGGAAAGTCAGAGACTGGGTATTCTGCAGTGAGTAGTTCACGTCCTGACATCCAAAGCATTTCCACCATCTATAAAGCACAAGTCAGGAGTGTGATGGAATGCTCTCCAATTGCCTGGATGAGTGCAGCTCCAACAACACTCAAGAAGCTTGATACCATCCAGGACAAAGCAACCCGCTTGATTGGCAACCCATCCATCACCTCAAACATCCACTCCCTCCACCACCGGCGTACCGTGGCTGCAGTGTATAGTATCTACTGGACACACCGCAACACTGCAGCCAAGGCTTTTTCGACAGCACCGCCCAAACCAGCGACCTCCACCACCTAGAAGGACAAGGGCAGCGGGTGCATGAAAACACTATAACCTCCAGGTTCCTCTCCAAGCCACAAACCATCCTGACTTGGAAATATATCGCTGTTCCTTCATCGTCACTGGGTTAAAACCCTGGAACTCCCTCCCTAACAGCACTGTGGGAGTACCTTCACCACACGGACTGCAGCAGTTCAAGAAGGCGGCTCACCACCACCTTCTCAAGGGCAACAAATGACGGGCAATAAATGCCGGCCTTACTGGTGATGCCCACTGAGAATGAATATTAAAAAAAACTCTGAGGTAACTTTGAGCAAAATGGCTCTGTGGGAATTATCCAACAAGGCGGCAAGCTGTTTAACTGTTTATGAAATGATTAGAGTGTGCAGGTCCTACATGATATTAAATTAAAAATTCCAGGAGAATTGGCCCAATAATAAGCCGCCTTTGGAGGGAAAATACCAACTGCAGCTCAAATCTGCTTCAAATTTCCCAGGTGGGTCCTATCTTTGTGTAGGCAGGCAGTGCAGTAAAATGGCACTGTGTGGTTGCCAACTCCTGCTGGGCACCCGCCGGGTTTAATTCCACCGTGGGTGTTCGGTGCAAGCTGGTGACAGAGGCCGCCTGAACCCAAGTTACTGCCGTTTGTCCGGGAGCAGAGTTACAGCCAATTCTGTTGGGAGCCCTTAAACACTGCTGGGATGCCTAGAAATGCATCTTTTATATAAAAGCTCCCCTCCTTCCACTACCCCCCACACACCCCACCTCGCATCATCCCCCCGCTGCCCTCCAGAAGCAGTTGGCAAATAAAATCGTGCTGCACATTGTCATAACTAATGTGCAATGGACAGGGATGAAATTCCTCTGCTGGCCTTTCTAATGAAGACGTTAACTGGGTAATGCTTGGTGGAATTGGTGGGTAGTGGAAACCCATTTGAATGTGTTAACACATTGGGGGAAAAATTCAGTTGGTTGCGCCTCCCGTTAGCGCCTTAAGAGGGCGCTAACGGGATGCAACGCAACTAGCGCCCGGGCGCGGCACTGCCCACGCCCCCCGCAAAATTCAGCGGGAGGTTAGTGGTGGCGCTAACCGGTAGCGCCCTGCGGTGCTGCGCCGCTGGCGATGACATCATTGGCGTGCGCAGCATCCCGCTCATGCCCCGGCCACACTCTTTGGGAGCGCCCCCTGACTTACCGCCGGACGCTATGTCCGACGGGGTCAGGGCGGCGTACCTGCGGCCGGGGAGGCGCAATTTAAAGGCTAGGTGCGGGGCGGCCATTTTTGCTGCTGGCCGCCTGCTAGCACCTGCCTGCGCTCCCGTCCCAGACCTCCTGAAACTCCCCCCCCCCCCGCCCCGCGGAGTGCTGGCTGCGCTCCAAGAGCCCAGCACTTCTCTTGGGTGCCGGGCTCTTTTGCCTGCACTCCCGATCCCCGGGGGCCCAGCTGCACAAGGCCCCTCCCCTTTAAGAAGGGGAGGAAGGCCTGCAATATCGCAGCATGACGTGCCGCAGCATGTGGCGCTGCGGCACATAGCGCCGCAATAGTGACTCACAGCGCCCCAAGAGCGATGCGGGGCACTTCCAGTAGCGCCCCGCTTCCCTCTTGGGGCGCAACCACTCATTATCCGGCACGGGGATGCTAATTTTTCCGGGGCGCTACTTTTAGCGCCCCGGCGAAGTTAGCGCCCCAATTGGGGTGCTACTCAATATTTAGCCCATTGTTTATTGATGTCGCGCAGCACAATATTAACTCCCTGATGCTCATCCCTATGAAACTATGGCCCAGAACTTGCAACAAAATAGCGGTGTCTGAATGGCACACACCGTTACTAATGAGCAAATCAGCCAGCAACTTGTGGTGAGGAAGAACTGCCCTGTGAATTGCGAATCGCCACAAGTTGCTGGACGATTTGCGTTGCTCCTCCGCTAGCCTCGCGAAAACGGCATCTCGCGATTTACCTCACCGTGATTTCCATGAAGTTGTTGCATTTGCACATTAATTACCCATTAAACTCGCCACAGAAAGTTAGGTCTATTAATTATCAGCATAAGTACCCTTTTAGGGGCGTGACCATTGTTACTGACTGCCAATCAACCTCTTGCCAAGGTTTCAGGTTTTATCAAATATCAAATTTTCAATTAAAAAAAATTCTTTCTTTTCCTTTCTGTCCCTTTTTTCTCTCTCAATCCAACCTTTCATTCCCTCGTTTTATTTTTCTTTCTGTATCTGATTTGACTTTAATTCACCCTCCTTCTCAGTGCTTCCTCTGTTTCTTTCTCAATCCTTTAATCTCATTGGTGAAGAAGATATCCTGTTGGTCCCGTCGTTGACCAAGGTCTCAGATTGTTGCTCTCGCGCAATCAGCTCGATCTTCCAGCAACTTTGTGGGCAAAATATTTTTGAGCTGAAGGGTGCAAGAGCAAGACTAATTAACCAGCGCGCCACAAAATGCCAGCTGCTCCAGCAAATTCTGGGCCAATGTGTTGCCTTGAATCAGGTAACATGGGGTGGTAGGGCGGGGGAGGAGGGGGTGGAATTGCTGCAGTTACTCCAGCTGTGTATTCAAACGGAATGTGTTACCAATGTCACTGCCCATAGCAACCAGGGCAATCATTCCCAATGGCTCAAATGCAGCACCTTGAGCTGGGCGTTAACTCTTCGCTTCACTGCAGACGGGAATGATGATTGCACCCAATTCTCACTTCAATAGTTAAATGAGCATTTCTCTCAGCAGTCAGCCAGGGGAAAACCCTGACTAGCTCCTTCCTGCCGGTGGTTTAGAGAAGAATGGCTGACCAACGCCTGCTGAATCTGTGCTAATTGCCCGGGGAGAGGGACGAAATGTTCACTTTACTGACATTCTGGGAACGCACCACTTGGATGAGCAAATTAAAATCGGCAATAAACTTGGGAAATCATGCCACTAAATGTTCAAAATTATGAGGGCTTTCGATAGAGTAAATAAGGACAAACTGTTTCCACCGGCAGGAGGGTCGATAACCAGAGGACATAGATTTAAGATAATTGGCAAAAGAATCAGAGGGGGAGATGAGGATTTTTTTTTTACTCAGCGAGTTATTGGCCCAGAAATTCAAGTCAGAGGCTTCCCGCGGGTGCAAGCCTCCGACCTGCACTTACTTAGCGCGCCGGCCGTTGTGCTGTAGGCCCGCGTGGGATTCCATTCCTGGGCCTGCTCCAACTGCCGGCGTGCAGTGCTTGCGTATCCCAGGGGCGCAGTTAGTTCGATGCGTCCCCTGGGATCACGTGGGCCATGGAGAGCCAATGGTAGCAGGGAATCTGTATTCATAGATTTGATAGGAAGACCTGTCAAATCTATGAATACAATTTAGCCCCAAAACATAACTAAAACTTCAAATAAATTTTAAAAAAACATCACATTTTTAAAATAACTATAAATTACATAAAATAACTATTTTAAACAACAATTTAAATTTTTGAAAAAATTAATTACAGTTTCTAACAGGGCTAAAAATAAACTTACCTTTCTTTAAAGTATTTAAAAATAATAAACCTGTGGAAAAAATGTTTTAATTTTTCTTAATTCACCACTTACCTTGTTAAAAGCAGGCCTTCAACCTGTCCATAATGTTCCTATGTCTGTCATTCATTGCTGAAGCCCCGGTGTGGGTGGTGAAAGCCTCTAATTTGGCCCTCCAATTACAGACAACTCGGCGTGTCATTTCCAACTCTCAGCAACTGGAAGGCCGGACAGAAGGAAAACCATAGAGCTCACTCGTCCAACTCCTTGATGGTCTGTGGTGGAATTACAAGGGGCGATCTCGTCCAGTGGAGATTCACCCCTGGCATTGGGCCTCGATTGGGAATGTGTGAATTCACTGACAATCCAAATATGGATTCCAAATTCCAAGTCAAAATATTCCAGCAATGCAGCTTTAAATATGAAAACCTACAAACTGGAAATGGAGAGAATTTGTATCCTCTCTTACACACTCAAGTGTTTTAGAACTCCATAAGCTCAGTACCGGCTGCAGTTGACGGCTCAACATCAGGAAGCATTAATTTCTCCATTAATCAATAAGTTCTCACTTGAAAGCCTAAATTCCTTCTGAATGCCACCAGCTGACATTTAATCACACGCTTTCGGTCAATAAATGACTTCTGGGAAGCAATGGAAGGTCCACACACTGTGTTAGACAAGCTAACAACTCTTTGGTTCTAATTTATGCCGTAAAACATACTTCAATGATGAAGTCTCCTGAATAAGTAAAATGAACAGGAACCAGCGTAGTTTTATTGGCTGATAACCACGACTGAACATATATTCAACTGTCCTGCCAGGCCGAAGGGCCTCTTATTATTCTGTCGCAATGAAGTGTGTCCCATTATACAGCACAAAAGTAATGCCTGCGATTTCGTTGCTAGTCGGTAATGAAGGGAAATAAGAATGGAAAATGCTGTAAATACATAGCGGTTCGGTCACCATCTAGCAACAACAACAACTTCCATTCATATCACGCCTTTAATGTAGTAAATCGTCCCATGATGCTTCAGAGGAGCGTTATAAGACAAAAATTTGACACCGAGCCACATAAGGAGAAATTAGGGCAGGTGACCAAAAGCTTGGTCAAAGAGGTAGGTTTTAAGGAGCGTCTTAAAGGAGGAAAGAGAGGTAGCGCGGCGGAGAGGTTTAGGGAGGGAATTCCAGAGCTCAGGGCCTCAGCAACAGAATGCACGGCCGTCAATGGTTGAGCGATTATAATCAGGGATGCTCAAGAGGGCAGAATTAGAGGAGCGCAGATATCTCGTTGGGTTTGTGGGCTGGAGGAGATTACAGAGATAGGGAGGGGCGAGGTCATGGAGGGATTTGAAAGCAAGGATGAGAATTTAAAAATTGAGGCGCTGTTTATCTGGGAGCCAATCTAACAGAGAAAAGACAAGGTGTAAGATTTCAGGAATGGGACACCTTCCTTGACCAGGTACGTCAAGATATGCCTCCAGATGCTGACTGACCTGCTGCATATTTCCAGCATGTCCTGTGCGTTTTTATTTTTCAGATCTCCTCCAGCATCCACTTTATGCCCTAGACAGGTTCCAAAAGGCGGATTCCTCGATCGAGCAATCCTGGCGAGGAGCAATGCTTGAACGGGAGCCATTCGGTCCCTCGGGCCTGCTCCACCATTCAATTAGATCATGAACAATCTGCACCTCAACTCCATTTTCCTACCTTTGGTCCATATCCCTTGATACCCTTCTTCTTCTTAGGCAGTCCCTCGGAACCGAGGATGACTTGCTTCTACATTAAAAATGAGCTCACAGGTGACTGATTAGTCCAATGCGGGACCTACAGTCTCTGAGTAGAGCGCTTGTTTTGGGAGTCTCATATCGGACATGCGGACAATGTGACCCGTCCATCGGAGCTGACTGAGCGTGGTCAGAGCTTCGATGCTGGGGATGTTGGCCTGAGCAAGAACACTGACGTTGGTGCACCTATCCTGCCAATGGATTTGCAGGATCTTGCGGAGGCAGCGTTGCTGGTACCTCTCCAGTACTTTGAGGTGCCTGCTGTCCATGGTCCATGTCTCTGAGGCATACAGCCTGATACCCTTACCTAACAAAAATCTATCGATCTCAGTCTTGAAAGCGCCAATAGTCCCAGGATCCACAGGATTTTTAGGGGAGAGTAAGTATTCCAGAATTCTGCTACCCCTTGTGTGAAAAAGTGCTTCCTGATTTCCATCCTTTATGGCCTAGCTCTAATTTTAAGATTATGACCCCTCAAGATAAGAGCTCACGGGGTTGGGGGTAATATATTAGCATGGATAGGGGATTGGCTAACTAACAGTAAACAAAGATTCGGGATAAATGGATCATTTTCTGGTTGGCAAACTGTAACTAGTGGGGTGCCACAGGGATCAGTGCTGGGGCCTCAACTATTTACAGTCTATATTAATGACTTGGATGAAGGGGCCGAGTGTACTGTAGCCAAATTTGCTGATGATACAAAGTCAGATGGGAAAGCAAGTTGTGAGGAGGACACAAAGAGGGCGATTTTCCCAGCCCCGAGGAGGCGGGTTTGGAGGCGGGACAGTCGGCAAACTCGCAAAAAGTGAGGGAGGGTTCGGAACCAGCCTCCAACCCGCCTCTGCGCAATTTTGCCAGAGGCTGGTTTGGTGGGTGCGATTCGGCCCCGCCTCCATCAGTCGGGAGAGGTAGTTAAGACCCTTAAATGGTCATTTAGGGCCTCTATAATCCTATTTTGACAGGTCTTTGTTATTTTGCCACATTTTGTGCATCTTGCACGACCCTCCTAAACCACGCCAGCTGATCCTGGCGGGTTGAACATAAGAACATAAGAAATAGGAGCAGGAGTAGGTCATACGGCCCCTCGGGCCTGCTCCGCCATTCAATAGGATCATGGCTGATCTGAATCTAGACTCACGTTCACTTCCCTGCCCTCTCCTTGTAACCCCTAATTCCCTTATCTGCTAGGAAAATGTCTATCTCCATTTTAAATTTATTTAATGTTGCAGCTTCCACAGCTCTCTGGGGTATCAAATTCCATAGATTTACTACCCTCTGAGTGAAGAAGTTTCTCCTCATCTCAGTTTTGAAAGGGCAGCCCCTTATTCTAAGATTATGCCCCCTAGTTCTAGTCTCACCCATCAGTTGGAACATCCTCACCGCATCCACCCGATCAAGCCCCCTCACAATCTTATATGTTTCGATACGGGGTTACGGGGATAGGGTGGGATGTGTGTTGGTGTAGGGGTTACGGGGATCGGTTGGGATATGCGTCGGTGCAGGCTCGATGGGCCGAAATGGCCTCTATCTACACTGTGGGGTTTCTGTGATTCTGTGATTCTGTGAAGATCACCTCTCATTCTTCTGAACTCCAATGAGTAGAGTCCCAACCTACTCAACCTTTCCCCATACGTCAAGTGGGTGGCCTCCTCACAGCTGCAGCTCCACCATTAAAACGGAGCTTTCATCAGGGAGCAGTTGCAGGTGGCAGAACTTTTGTTCCACAGGTCTTTCAGCACTTTTAGCAGGCCTACCAATGCCGGAGGTGCTGCAGCTTGTATCTCTCAACTGTGGGATCTCCTTGGAAGAACCTCGCCCCGCTTGGACTGAGCGCTTCCCCAACGGTGGTATCTGTCAGCAGCATGGGAACCACTTATTTCCTTTCACCATGGACCTCAGATTCAGATGAGGAGCAGCCATGACAGCAGCAGAACCAGGCAGCTCAGCAGCAACAGTAGCAGGAGCGCCAACCTCCTGCTCACCCACCTGATGCTGCACAGGGCAGAAGGCGCCTGCGCATGGAAGAACGTCGCCGCAGGAGATACCCTCCTCTCAGGGTTTACAGACAGAGGATGAGCTACCTCAACATGACTGAGCAGCCGTGCCAAAGTAGGCTGAGACTTTCGCGAGAGGTTGTTGGAGACATCTGCGGACTGCTGGACACCCCTTACCAGTGGCTGTCAAAGTCACCATCGCACTTTCTTGCCTCAGGCTCCTTCCAGGGATCATCAGCAGACATCAGCAGCATCTCCCAGTCGGCCGCCCACAGTTGCATCATGCAGGTTACCGATGCCCATTCGCAAAGGTGCACAATTACATCCACCTCAAGGGATCAAGCAAATGTAACCGCACGTTCAGTTGGCTTTGCAAATATGGCAGGTTTGCCAATGGGGCAGGGCGTCATAGGCTGCACACATGTGGCCCTTAGGGCACCCCATCACAACCCAGCTATCTTTGTCAACCGCAAGGGTTTCCACTCCCTCGATGTACAGCTGGTGTGTAACCACAAGAAGGAGATTTTGCATGTTTGCGCGAAGTTCTGTGGTAGTTGCCATGACACGTTCATCCTGTGGAACTCTAGTGTTCCTCCGCTCTTCAATCTGCCAAACCAACTTAACGGATGGCTCCTTGGTGTCAAAGGCTACCCCCTGAAGAAGTGGCTAATGACCCCAATCAGGAGGCCAGCTAACGAGGCTGAGGAACGCTACAATGCCAGCCACATTTCGACCAGGTCCATCATTGAGCAAACCAATGGCTTGCTGAAGAAGCGATTATGCCTTGACAGATCAGGTGGAGCCCTGCAGTATTCAGCAGCCAGGGTTTCCAGAATGGTCGTGGTCTGCTGTGCACTGCACAACATGGCACAGCGTCGTGGCTTGCAGCTTCCTGATAAGCAAGTGGCTCAGTTCATAGCCTCCTCAGATGAGGAGGAGGATAAGGATGAGGAGGAGGAGGACCGAGCGGCGGCGTATCTACCAGCAGCAGCGGCAGCACACGAGCACATGGCTGCCCTTGATGGAAGGGATGCATTCATCCTGGCCAGATTTGCACAGGTTGCCCATTGTGGCACATGTGCTTGGCTCCTTCTTAACATGACTCTCTGGCCTCCTTTCACTCTGACCACCAACCTGACCATGCAAGTGTTGCGGAGCCCGTAATGTGGAGCTGCCTAAGCCGAAATAGCAGATGCCATCACGCCAACAGTTTGCCATCACCTAATTTTAATACATTCACACAGGGATGGCATTTCATCAATAAACAGAAACAATCACTCAATCACAGATCTGGAGGTTATATCCCTTGCCAGCTGGACCCACACAGCCTTGGTTTCTTTGGGAGGCCTCTTCCTCCCAGATGAGGAGAAGAGCACCTCCCTGCTAGCTCTCGCACCCTCAACCAGCATACCCAGTGCCTCATCCAAGAACCTCGGGGAGGCCCTTGCCTTGGAGCTGGCCATTCTTTAATGAGATAAACGTTTGGAGGTGGTGCAGCATCGACCAAAAACCAGTGAAATGAGCAAAGGCAGCAAGCAGTCCTTAAATGAAGCTGGATAAGTGACCGTCAGCAGAGGCGAGTTTCAGTCCCAAAAGACTAATTGGCCCAGGGGAACCCACACCTCTGAAATTAACTGGCCAATTAGGGGAAAATCGCAAATTTTTCCCACCTGACAGTGCAGGCGGGTTTGGAACCCGACCAAACCGAAACCTGCCTCTAATGGGAAAATCGTCCCCTTGGTCTGTATTGCTAGGGGGATGGAGTACAAAAGTCTTGCTACAACTGTACAGGGCGCTGGTGAGACCACACCTGGAGTACTGCATGCAGTTTTGGTCTCCTTATTTAAGGAGGGATATACTTGCATTGGAAGCAGTTCAGAGAAGGTTCACTAGGTTGATTCCTGAGTTGAAGGGGTTGACTTATGAGGAAAGGTTGAGCAGGTTGGGCCTATACTCATTGGAGTTTAGAAGAATGAGAGGTGATCTTATTGAAACATAAGACACTGAGGGGGCTCGACAAGGTAGATGCAGAGAGGATGTTTCCCCTCGTGGGGAAATCTAGAACTAGGGGGCACAGTTTCAGGATGAGAGGTCACCCATTTAAAACGGAGATGAGGAGGAATTTCTTCTCTCAGAGGGTCATGAATCTTTGGAATTCTCTACCCCAGAGAGCTGTGGAGGCGGAGTCATTGAATATATTCAAGGCGGAGAGAGACATATATTTGAGCTACAGGGGAGTCAAGGGTTATGGGTAGTGGGCGGGAAAGTGGCATTGAGGCCAAGATCAGATCAGCCATGATCTTATTGAATGGCGGGGCAGGCTCGAGGGGCCGAAGGACCTACTCCTGCTCCTATTTCTTATGTTCTTATGTTCATTCTGGATTCCTCCACCAGAGGAAATAGTTTCTCCCTATCTAGTCCATTGAATCCTTTTAACATTTTAAACACCTCGATCAGACCACTCCCTCAATCTTCTAAACTCAAGGGAATACAAGCCAAGTTTATGCAACCTGTCCTCATAATTTAACCCTCTAAGACCTGGTATCATTCTGGTGAATCTGGTACATCCACAGAACAGTATAGGCTGGTAAGATGAGTTGGAGTGTGTTTGTTGAGCCATCCCCTGGTAGAACCCATCAGCTCTCTGGTAGCATAATCTCCATCCGTAATACAATACAAATGATGCCAGTTCTGTATCGGCAAATCAGCTTGGTTCAGCGGGTAATACTTGTGCCTCTGGTTTGGAAGTATTATGAGTTCAAGGCCCACTCGCAGACTTTAGTATATAGCAACAACTTTTATTTATATATTGTATTGAAGATGACTCCTGGGCTGGCAGCTCCTCACTGAGCTACTTTTCTCTTCAACTGTATCCGTGGTCATCCACTGCCATCCTTTGCCCTTTCTTCCTCCAATCCCCTTTCTTCCATTGCTTAAGATACTCTGCCTCTGATAGTGAAGGCATTTCCGCCCAAACTACAAGTTCAAGCTACAAGTTTGAAGCTCCCCTGCAGAGTCCACTGCCCAACCCCCAACCCGGCGTGTCTTTGTCCTCACTGAGCTCCTTCAACTGCCGGAACTCTGCTGAAACTTGACTTCCATCACTGGATTCCCCGCGAACAGGACTTCGTTGACGACACGGTTTGACTCAATGGCTGTGACTGTGCTCTGCTTTTCAGTCGCTTCAAGTCTTATGCTGCTGAATTCTTTTGTCAAATTGGTTTCCGATCTCCTGGACTTCTCTGGACATCTAGACTACGTTTCTGCTTTGGACTACACTGGATTACACTGTGTAGGATTCACAAAATTCCCACACTTCCCAAGTTATTAATAAGGAACCCTGAAGGACAAGTTATTAAAAGGGCTACCCTAAAAGAAAATGGCTTTGGACTTTATGGCAAAACCTGCAAGGTTAAAGCAGGACCCTGCAAACAGCATGTCAAGTTCAAAGCTTAAAACCTGACATGCCTGGGCCTGTGGGAGACAGCTCTGATTTGTTATTTCAAAACTAGACAATGAAGGAGACAGAACACGCATTCTTCCCTTTAAAACAAATCAACTCAGGAAGAGACTTAATCTTGCACAAAACCTAAAGCCCATCAAGACTATGCGTATATAATCGCTTACAGTTCGAACTAGCTACCAAGTCAGGAAGACACCGATTTATATTATGCATAACAAACACCCAAGACGTTAAAGCCATTTAGCAACGGGACAACCGCCCCAAACCCAGTTAAGCTGAATGGATATAATTGTGATGAAATATTCCATTCACCACTGCCTGTGACTGAGATCGGTTTCAGTGTCATTTCCCTTCCCCCAGACCTCATTGTATTGTGTACTGGAATGTGCTGTATTGTATACTGGAATGTGCTGTGTGTAGGGCTCCGCCCATACCTGGCCCCGCTTGTAAGCTAGCTTCAGTCTGGCCTCAGTCTCCAGAAGGAAGACATCTCTCTCTCTTACGTGTTACTTTCTAAGTTAATAAAAGCCTTGTTTTTGTTCTGCTAACTTCGAGTCTTGGAATTATTGAGGCACATCAATTTTATTAACTTATTTTTCAACACTATGGATCAACTCCTGAAACCCGAACGTTTGGATTTGGATCAACATGCTCCGGACGCATCAGCATGCTTCGGACACTGGTTTGAGTGTATGGAATTCTTCCTGGACAATTCCGCAGCCGTCAAAGACGCTACGGACGCTGCGAGGATGAGACTCGGAATTCTGCGGAATTGGGTAAGCCACCGGGTTTACCCCCTCATCCAAGACGCCGAGACGTACCTGGCCGCCTGCGACATCTTAAAGGCGCACTACCAGCAGCCTACGAATGAGGTGTATGCTAGGCACCTGCTCGCTACCCGCGCACAGCGACCTGGGGAATCGGTGGAGGAGTTCCTAAGCACCCTGAAAATGCTTGGCAAAGACTGCAAGTGCCGAGATGTAAAAGCCGCAGTGTACACTGACGAGCTTGTTCGCGATGCCTTCATCACAGGCCTCAGCTCCACTTACATCCGGCAAAGACTGCTGGAAAAAACGGGGTTGGACCTGAAACAGGCTGCGGACACCGCGCGATCCCTGGATGTGGCCCAGAGAAACTCGGACGCCTACTCTTCAGCCCGCCGTCCACGCCGCCACGTGTGCACCGAGGGCACCGCCATCATGGAAGGCACCTTCCCCGCCTGACAGCCCGACACCGGCTGGGCCCCGCTCTCCCCCCAGAAGCCCTACGACAGCCGCGACGCGTCAGGGACCCAACTGCTACTTCTGCGGGCAGCCAAAGCACACCAGAAACCTGTGCCCGGCGAAAGGCACCACCTGCTTTAAGTGCGGTAAGAAGGGGCACTTCGGGAAGGTGTGCAGAGGGAACCCCGCCGGAAAACCAACCGCCGGAAAACCCGCCACCGCCGCGTGTGCGCCGTGGGAGCGGCCATCTTGGACGCCATCTTGCCCGACCTCGTGGGGTCCGCCATCTTGTGAGCAGACAGCGTGGACGCCATCTTGTATCGATCAGGGCCCTACAGTGGCATCGGTCACAGTGGACCAGACCAGGCCGCACCCGCTATCCAGATCAATGGTGGACATCGAGGTAAACGGGTGCCGGGTTAAATGCTTAATTGACAGTGGAAGCACGGAGAGCTTTATCCACCCAGAACTGGCACAACAACTCTCCCTAAAGGTGGTCCCTACTCAGGGTACCATCTCTATGGCTGATAAAACCCAGACATCGACCATTCTGGGTTACTGCACGGTACAATTGTGCGTTAACGGAACTGTATATGATAATTTTAAAGTATTAATCATGAAGAACCTATGTGCGAGCGTGATCTTGGGCCTGGATTTCCAGAGCAACCACCAAAGCATCACGCTCAAGTACGGTGGGTCCCAGCCGCCCCTCACAGTGTGCGGTCTGGCTACCCTGAAGGTAAAGCCGCCTTCGCTATTCGCGAACCTTACCCCTAACTGCCGGCCAATAGCGACCAAAAGCAGGAGGTACAGCTGGGAGGACAGGCGGTTTATCGCGACCGAGGTAGACAGGCTCCTGAAAGAGCGCATTATTGAACGCAGCAACAGCCCGTGGCGCGCCCAAGTGGTAGTGGTAAGGGGTAGCGAGAAGAAACGGATGGTGATCGACTATAGTCAAACGATCAACAGGTACACCCTACTAGACGCCTACCCGCTACCCCGCATATCAGAAATGGTGAACCAAATCGCCCAATACCGGGTGTTCTCCACCATCGACCTCAAGTCAGCGTACCACCAGCTCCCTATCAGACCAGAGGACCGCCCGTACACCGCCTTCGAGGTGAACGGACGCCTCTACCAATTCCTCAGAGTCCCCTTTGGGGTGACGAATGGGGTCTCGGTCTTCCAGAGGGAGATGGACCGCATGGTCGATGACCACCACTTGCAGGCAACCTTCCCCTACCTCGACAACGTCACCATCTGCGGTCACAACCAGCAGGATCACGACTCGAACCTCGAGAGGTTCCTGAAAACCGCACAAAAACTCAACCTCACCTACAACGAGGACAAGTGCGTTTACAACACCACGCGCCTCTGCATACTAGGCAGCGTGGTGGAGAATGGGGAAATCGGGCCAAATCCCGACCGATTGCGCCCCCTACGGGAGCTGCCCCTGCCCAACACTCCCAAAGCCCTGAAAAGGTGCCTGGGGTTATTTTCTTATTATTCCCAATGGGTCCCCAACTACTCCGACAAAGCCCGCCCCCTCTTGAAAGCATCCTCTTTCCCGCTCTCTGCTGAGGCCCACGCCGCCTTCAAAAGCATTAAGCAGGATATTGAGTGGGCCACGCTACAGGCAGTGGACGAGAACACTCCATTTCAAGTGGAAAGTGATGCGTCTGACTTCGCCTTGGCGGCCACCCTCAACCAGGCGGGGCGGCCCATAGCTTTCTTCTCGAGGACCCTCCAAGGGCCCGAGATCAGACACTCCTCCGTGGAAAAGGAGGCCCAAGCCATCGTGGAGGCAGTGCGCCACTGGCGCCACTACCTAGCCGGCAAATGCTTCACCCTACTTACCGACCAGCGGTCGGTAGCGTTTATGTTCAATAATAAACAGAGGGGGAAGATTAAAAATGATAAGATTCTTAGGTGGCGGATCGAGCTCTCCACCTTCGAGTACGACATCATTTACCGGCCAGGGGCCCTTAACGAATCCCCTGACGCCCTCTCACGAGGGACGTGTGCCAGCGCCACCGGGGATCGGCTACAGACCCTCCACAACGACCTCTGCCACCCAGGGGTCACGCGGCTGTTCCATTTCATAAAGTCCCATAACTTACCCTACTCGATTGAGGAAGTTCGGTCCCTGACCAGGAACTGCCGCACTTGCGCTGAGTGCAAGCCTCGGTTCTACCGCCCAGATAGAGCCCACTTAATCAAAGCTACACGGCCCTTTGAGCGGCTCAGCTTAGATTTCAAGGGCCCCCTCCCGTCCGTCGACCGCAATGTTTACTTCCTGAACATTGTGGACGAATACTCCCGGTTCCCATTTGCCTTCCCCTGCCCAGACATGACCAGCGCCACGGTCATTAAATGCCTCAACAGCCTGTTCTGCCTGTTCGGTATGCTGAGCTACATCCATACGGATAGGGGGGCGTCCTTCATGAGTGAAGAGCTACGCCAGTACATGCTGTCCAAGGGGATCGCCACGAGCCGTACCACCAGCTACAACCCCCGGGGTAACGGCCAAGTGGAGCGAGAGAACGGGACAGTATGGAAAGCAGTCACTCTAGCTCTAAGGACCAAGGGCCTCCCTATCTCCCGCTGGCAGGAAGTCCTCTCGGATGTGCTCCATTCGATACGGTCGCTATTGTGTACGGCCACTAATACCACGCCTCATGAACGAATGTTTGTCTTTCCCCGGAAATCCACCTCAGGCGTATCCATGCCGTCATGGCTCTCCACCCCAGGTCCGGTACTCGTGCGAAGGCATGTGAGGGGCCACAAGATGGACCCTCTCGTGGAGCCAGTACACCTACTCCACGCCAACCCCCAATACGCATATGTCCGGCACGCCGACGGAAGGGAGGACACCGTGTCCATAAAAGACGTCGCCCCAGCCGGCATCGACAACAACCACGGCAATAGTGGCAACGACGATCACAGCAACTCTTACCCACCCACTACTCTTTCATCACCCCCGGAAGAACACCGACCAACGGCACCCCCCACCAACTACCCCTCCAACAACCCTGGCGGCACCCCCGGCAGAGACCCAGGAGGCTACCGGGGACACCCAGCCGACACCCGCGGCACCGCAACAGCCACGTCGGTCGCAGAGGACTATCAAACCCCCGAACAGACTAAATCTATAGAAGGGGTGAATGTGATGAAATATTCCATTCACCACTGCCTGTGACTGAGATTGGTTTCAGTGTCATTTCCCTTCCCCCAGACCTCACTGTATTGTGTACTGGAATGTGCTGTATTGTATACTGGAATGTGCTGGAATGTGCTGTGTGTAGGGCTCCGCCCATACCTGGCCCCGCTTGTAAGCTAGCTTCAGTCTGTCCTCAGTCTCCAGAAGGAAGACATCTCTCTCTCTTACGTGTTACTTTCTAAGTTAATAAAAGCCTTGTTTTTGTTCTGCTAACTTCGAGTCTCGGAATTATTGAGGCACATCAATAATTACCTTAACGAGCCCGCCAAAAGACGTTAGTGGGAGTGGTATATAGACCTCCAAACAGTAATGCGGAGGTTGGGGATGGCATTAAAAGGGAAATTAGAGAAGCGTGCAAAAAGGCACAGAAGTCATCATAGGTGACTTTAATCTACATAACGCAACCGGCTTAACTGACAGGCTTCCAACTGTCAAGAAACCCCTATTGGTGAGCATAATCCCTGGCCCCTTTTAGTGCAATTTAGTTAGGTATTTGGGGTGGGACAAGGGTAGGGGGATTATTAATGTGATTTTCCCTCGTTGTGCCGTGTGTTCCCCATTCTTAATTATGTGTACTCTTGAATGCCTGTAACCATTCCAGTAATCTAAGTGTAATTGTTATAATTTTATTGTGACTCTAATAAAACGCAGTTTTCTTGCACCAAACCAGTTGTCTACTCCAATTTTGTATCGCAGCCTGTACCTAAGTCCAGAGTCTAGAACCAGAGGGATGTGGGAGTGATTCGAACCGCTCAGAGCAGTCAGAGGCAAAAGCTGACTACACAGACACCACCCCCTACAACTGTGAGACTTACCTGCTGTGTCTCTATTTCTGCGGCTAAAAGATTTTTACATTTTAAACTGTGGCTGTGACTCTGCTGAACTGGTTCAACTGGTTTTTCAGCTCTGTGGGCTTCTAGGTAGCAGCTGCTGCTTCATTTGCTGTCGGTGGCTTGTTCTACTGGTTTTCAGCTTTGCTGGTCGCTGGCTTGTGGTTTTATTTTTTCTCCATCGCTTTTCTCCATTGATGATCACGGTGATCACATTTGCAGTAAGTGTTGGTTGCTCGAGGAATTCCGGCTCCGTGTTGAAGAGCTGGTGTCCGAGCTTCAAACACTGAGACACATCAGGGAGGGGGAGAGTTACCTGGACACTGTGTATCACGAGGTATTCACACCAATTAGATTAATTAATTCAGATGTAGTCCGTGGCCAGGGTCAGGATGGTGTGACTGGAAGTGAGGCAGGTACGGGGATCCAGGAGGTAGTGTTGGAGGAGCCGCAGCCCTTGCACTTGTCCAACAGGTTCGAGGCTCTTACTCCCTGTGAGGATGGGAACAGGGACTGCGGGGAGGATGAGCAACCTGGCTACAGCACCGTGGAGCGGGGGGCCATTCAAGTGGGGGGAGTTAAAAGAAATGTTGTAGTGGTAGGGGATCGTATCATTAGGGGGATAGATAGAGTTCTTTGCAGCCGAGAGCGAGAGTCCCGAAGGCTGTGTTGCCTGCCCGGTGCCAGGGTTAAGGACATCTCCTCTGGACTGGAGAGAAACTTGGAGTGGGAGGGGGAGGATCCAGTTGTCGTGGTCCATGTTGGTACCAATGACATAGATAGGACAAGGAAGGAGGTTCTGCTGAGGGAGTTTGAGCAGCTAGGGGCCAAATTAAAAAGCAGAACCACAAGGGTACTAATCTCTGGGTTATTACCTGAGCCACAAGCGAATTTGGCTAGGACAAATAAAATTAGAGAGTTAAATGCGTGGCTCAAAGACTGGTGTGGGAGAAATGGGTTTTGCTTCCTGGGACACTGGCACCAGTACTGGGGCAGGAGGGAGCTGTTCCGTTGGGACGGGCTTCACTTGGCCAGTGCTGGGACTAGAGTCCTGGCGGATCATATAACTAGGGCTGTAGAGAGGGCTTTAAACTAACTAGCGGGGGGGAGGTTCCTAGAGAGCAAATAATACAAATGACAACAGAGAAGGTCATAGACTTAGGTAGCAGTGGGGAAATTAAAAACCAGAGCGTGTCAGGAAGGGGCAGAAGGTATGGAGTAAAAGGTAAAGTAATAAAAAGGGCAAAAGCAGGAACTAAGTGTCACAAAACATCTTTGAAAGTTCTCTATCTGAATGCATGTAGCATTCGTAACAAAATAGATGAGTTAATGGCACAAATATCTACATATGGGTATGAGCTTGTGGCCATTACAGAAACATGACGGCAGGGTGACAATGCCTGGGAATTAAACATACCAGGTTATTTAGCGATCAGGAAGGACAGGCAGGAAGGAAGGGGAGGTGGGGTGGCTATATTAATAAAGGAAGGAATCACTGTAATACAGAGAAATGATATTGGGTCAAAAGATCAGGATAATAAAACAGTTTGGGTGGAGGTAAGGAATAATAAGGGGAAAAAAACACTAGTGGGCGTAGTCTATAGGCCTCCGAATGGTGGCAACTCTGTTGGACGGAGTATCAATCAGGAAATAGTTGAGGCTTGTAATAAGGGAACATCTATAATTAAGGGGAATTTTAACTATCATATTAATTGGACAAATCAAATTGGGCAGGGCTGCCTTGAGGATGAGTTCATTGAGTGTATTAGGGATGGGTTTCTTGAGCAGTATGTAACTGAACCGACCAGGGGGCAGGCAACCTTAGATCTGGTCCTGTGTAACAAGACAGGATTAATTAAAAATGTCCTAGTAAAGGATCCCCTTGGAATGAGTGACCATAACATGGTTGAATTCCATATTCAATTAGAGGGTGAGAAGGTTGGATCTCAAACAAGCGTGCTAAGCTTGAATAAAGGAGACTATGAAGGTATGAGAGCGGAATTGAGTAGAGTGGATTGGGAAAATAGATTAAAGGGTAAGACGATACATGATCAGTGGTGTACATTTAAGGAGTTATTTTACAACTTCCAAAAAAATATATATTCCACTGAGAAGAAAAGGGTGTAAAAGAAAAGACAGCCATCCGTGGCTAAGTAAAGAAATTAAGGATAGTATTCAACTAAAAACAAGGGCATACAAGGTAGCCAAATCTAGTGGGAGGATAGAGGATTGGGAAAACTTTAAAAGACAGCAAAAAATAACAAAAAGATTGATTAAGAAAGGGATGATAGATTATGAAAGTAAATTAGCAAAAAATATAAAAACAGATAGTAAGAGTTTTTATAGTTATATAAAAAGAAAAAGGGTGGCTAAAGTAAATGTTGGTCCCTTAGAGGAAGAGACCGGGAAATTAATGGTGGGAAATATGGAGATGGCAAAAACACTGAATGAATATTTTGTATCAGTCTTTACAGTAGAAGACACTAAGAATATCCCAACACTGGATAAACAGGGGTCTAAAGGGGGGGGAGGAGCTAAACACGATCAAAATCACTAAGGAAGTGGTACTCGGTAAAATAATGGGACTCAAGGCGGATAAATCACCTGGACCTGATGGCTTACATCCTAGGGTCTTGAGGGAAGTGGCAGTAGGGATTGTGGATGCATTGGTAATAATTTTCCAAAACTCCCTGGACTCGGCAAAGGTCCCGGCAGACTGGAAAACTGCTAATGTAACACCCTTATTTAAAAAGGGCAGTAGACAGAAGGCTGGAAACTATAGACCGGTTAGCCTAACATCTGTGGTAGGTAAAATTTTGGAGCCCATTATTAAGGAGACAGTAACAGGACATTTGGATAATCATAATTTAATAGGACAAAGTCAGCATGGTTTTATGAAGGGGAAGTCATGTTTGACAAATTTGCTGGAGTTCTTTGAGGAAGTAACATATAGGGTGGGTAAAGGGGAACCAGTTGACGTAGTGTATTTACACTTCCAAAAGGCATTTGACAAGGTGCCACACAAAAGATTATTGCTTAAGATAAAAAATCACGGGATTGGGGGTAATATTCTGGCATGGATAGAGGATTGGCTATCTAACAGAAGGCAGAGAGTTGGGATAAATGGTTCATTCTCAGACTGGCAATCAGTAACTAGTGGTGTTCCGCAGGGGTCAGTGCTGGGTCCCCAACTCTTTACAATCTATATTAACGATTTGGAGGAGGGGACCGAGTGTAACATATCAAAGTTTGCAGATGATACTAAGATGGGAGGGAAAGTAGTGAGTGAGGAGGACATAAAAAACCTGCAAGGGGACATAGACAGGCTAAGTAAGTGGGCAGAGATTTGGCAGATGGAATACAATATTGGAAAGTGTGAGGTTATGCCAGGAAAAATCGTAGAGCAAGTTATTATCTTAATGGCAAGAAACTGGAAAGTACTGAAGTACAAAGGGATCTGGGGGTCCTGGTGCACAAAACTCAAAAGGTTAGTATGCAGGTGCAGCAAGTGATTAAGAAGGCCAATGGAATGTTGGCTTTCATTGCTAGGGGGATAGAATATAAAAATAGGGAGGTATTGCTTCAGTTGTACAAGGTATTGGTGAGACCACACCTGGAATACTGCGTACAGTTTTGGTGTCCATACTTAAGAAAGGACATACTTGCTCTCGAGTCAGTACAAAGAAGGTTCACTCGGTTAATCCCGGGGATGAGGGGATGGACATATGAGGAGAGGTTGAGTAGATTGGGACTCTACTCATTGGAGTTCAGAAGAATGAGAGGCGATCTTATTGAAACATATAAGATTGTGAAGGGATTGGATCGGGTGGATGCGGGGAGGATGTTCCCGATGATGGGTGAAACTAGAACGAGGGGGCATAGTCTTAGAATAAGGGGCTGCTCTTTCGAAACTGAGATGAGGGGGAACTACTTCACTCAGAGGGTGGTAGGTCCATGGAATACGCTGCCCCAAAAAGCTGTAGAAGCTACATCATTACATAAATTTAAAACAGAAATAGACAGTTTCCTAGAAGTAAAGGGAATTAAGGGTTATGGGGAGCGGGCAGGAATTTGGACATGAGTCTAGGTTTGGATCGGACATGGCCCTGTGGGTAGCGGAGCGGGCCCAGGGGCCATGTAGCCTGATCCTGCTCCTATTTCGTGTGTCTAATTCTGTTAGATTCAGGAGATGGTTCTATGATAGTGGATTGGCGGTTAGGATCAGATCAGCCATGATCTTATTGAATGGCGGAGCAGGCTCGTGGGGCCGATTGGCCTACTCCTGCTCCTATTTCTTATGTTCTTATGTTGGTCTAGGATGACCTCCAACTTGCGTCAATGTAGCCATCATCTCTCTGCACAACTACCGTCTCTCATTCCTATGGCAACAACCTCCATTCTCGAACTCTCTACTCTTCAAATAGCTTCTGGACTTCACTCGCCTGCTTTGGACAGCGGTTCGTCGATGCTCCGTGTTGGCTCCAGTCCTGTTTATGTCAGCTTAGTCCTTCCACGGGACCTCTGGCTTTGACCCTGGTCTCCCTACTATTGTCTCCAACCTATTCCCTGCTACCAGGAAATATGTATCCCATTAATTACTACATTTAAACAGGCCTATGTAACCAGAGCTTTTCCCCCGTGTCCATTCATGTGCGTACTTTGGCTGCCCCTCCTGACCCGAGCCATTCAATACTTTTCCACTTTGTCCCCCTCTTTTCCTTTTCTCTCTATCCCTCCCGGACCGCTCTCTCCTGTCGTCATGCCTCCTTTCATCCCTCCTCTCTCGGATACACTGCCCTCCCAAACCCACACCGCAATCCTTCATTACTCTTCGGCCTTCCTACTCTCCTGCTGCCGTCTCAGTCTTGACTCCCTCTTAGATAAGCCCACAGCTCCCTCTGTGCCTCTCTTGGCATCCTACGAAGGGCCCATCGAGGCACTCATCGCTGCCTCCTTACGAGCAGCAACCCCAACTCTCCCATCCTACTCTCTCACCGACCTTCCTGCCCAGCGCGCCCGCTGGGGGCTAATCTTGCCAATCTCCTCCCCATCCAACTTATCCCCCCCCAGCGCTGCCTCTGTGGACACTGGCAGTGGGCCAGCCACCCGCTTGGCATCTACCTCCAGAATGTCCATTCACTTGCAAACAAGGCCCTTGCCACCCATGAGCTTATTGTGGATGGTTGCATCGACATCATGGCCCTGACGGAAACTTGGTGGAGGGATGGTGACATCTTACCCTTAACTGAAGCCTCCCCGCCTGGCTAAACCTTCCACCACTTGCCCCACTCACTCTTGGCTGGCCTCCCACATTCTACCCTATGTAAACTTGAGGTGATCCAAAACTCGGCTGTCCGTGTCCTAACTCGCATCAAGTCCCGTTCACCCATCACCCCTGTGCTTGCTGACCGACATTGGCTCCCGGTTCAGCAACGCCTTGATTTCAAAATTCTCACCCTAGTTTTCAAATCCCTCGCCCCTCCCTATCTCTGTAATCTCCTTCAGCCTCACAACCCCCCGAGATATCTGCGCTCCTCTAATTCTGCCCTCTTGAGCATCCCTGATTATAATTGCTCAAACTTTGGTGGCTGTGCCTTCTGTTGCCTAGGCCCCAAGCTCTGGAATTCCCTCCCGAAACCTCTCCGCCTCGCAACCTCCCTTTCCTCCTTTAAGACGCTCCTTAAAACCTACCTCTTTGACCAAGCTTTTGGTCACCTGCCCTAATTTCTCCTTATGTGGCTCACTGTCCAATTTTTTGTCTTATAATATGCCTGTGCAGCGTCTTGGGACGTTTTAATGTGTTAATGGCACTATGTAAATACAAGTTATTGTTGTTGTTGTTGTTGTTGGTTTAAGGCCCACTCACAGGGCTGCATTTTCATTGAGGAGGCGGGTCGGAGGTGGGAATACAGCTTTTGGGGTTGTAGTCCCCCCTCCATCGAGTTGTGGCCAGCCCACGTGATTTTGACTTGATTGACCTTGTTAAGCCCGCCCAGTGGGCTCAGCAGGCCAATTAAGGGCCACCCGGCAACAGGTGACGTCACAGATTGACATTTCATCTGTCAAGACCTTTTGTCAGATGAAATATCAGCGTTTCACAGCTGTTTGAAGCTGTCAAACACTGACAATCTGTACTCCAAGTTAATTCCTTCCTCTTAGGATGATTTAGAGATCTCTCCAGAACAGAAAGCTGAATGTTGCCATTTTTGACAGATCGCGGCCATTCTGCTTTCTGTGCCGGTGAGATGAGGGATTCCCGAGACCTGAAGGAAGGAAGGCTGTAAAGGTAAGTAAAACTTATTTAAACACCTTAAACACAACAAACACACTTACCTCTTCACTCATGCACCCATCACTCACCTAAACACCAGACATCTCGACCCCTCCAAGCCCTTCATCCCAACGGCCTGCCTCGCTAACTTGGCGTGGTTTGGAGCCGTCGGAAATCCCACACTTCACCACTAAAAATAGGGATTAGGCTAAAAACTGCCTGTTAACTAACTACCTGTTAACAGGCAGTTAATTGGCACTATTCCCCTTCCCGCCTCGGGGAGGCGGGTCCCAGCGTGGGTCAGGTATCTGCCTCCTTTGAAACTGGCATGGAGGCGGGTTGGGGCGGGATGGGCCCGTGCCCCCCCGATTTCAAGATTTTAACCCCCCACACGCCTCCAATCCTGCCTCCACGGCTCAATGAAAATCCTGCCCACAGACTTTAGTATATAATCTAGGCTGACATGCCAGTGCACTGCTGAGGGTGTGCTGCATTGTCAGGGATACTATCCTCTGGATGTAATATTAAGAGTTTAACCTTAAACTTAGGCCCTGTTTCCGTGGTGCATATTGGGAAACAAAAGCAGGGAGCTCTCCTAACCATCTCAACCAACAGATTGCAAAAAGCAAATTAACTGGCAGTTCCTCTCATGTGATCTTGCTGTGTACAAAGCAGCTGCCTCTTTACTGTAGCCACTTTAATTCATTGTGTGTGAAGCGCTTTGAGATGTTCCTGAGATGGGGCTTGTAGTGTATGTACCTTTAAGAGAGAACTACTTTTACAGCTCCTGTATACTGTAGTACCGGCAGTGACCACACCTGTATATAAGCCTTGAGTATGCCTCTGTACCCCAGTCTTGAGACTACCCTACTCCAGTAAATACCTGTTGATTGTTAAGTTACAGCATCCGTGTGGTTATTGAAAAACATCATACTCTCAGAATCACGGATCTAACAGTGGCGACGAGTGTTGATTCGAATCTACCTGCAACCCTGCATTTCCCTTCGAGGATTCGCTCCGGGAGGGCGGTGGAAGAAAGTCGAGGCCAGAAGCACGGGCGTCGACCACGAGCAACCGCCCAGTCATCCGGCAGAGAGTGAACATCGCAGGGCAGGCTGTGGAGAGCCGGGCTTGGTTCCCCAGCCACGACGATCAGCAACAGACTGACGACAGGTACAGCGCAGACCCTTCCCGGACAGCGGCGGCTGGAGCCGACCGACGGCGGAGAGAAAGTCAAGCAGCGTCGACGGGGTAAGACAGAGAGTGAAGCGCACAGGGCGCAGCCGGGGGTTGAAAATCGAGCGGTGTCGAGGAAAAACAAAACGGAAAGAGAGAGGGTAAAGCAGCAGCCGGGCTCAGGACTGAGCGGCGGAAACGGGAAAGGCGCACAAAAAAAAAGAACGCGCAGAGCACAGCCAGGGCTCAAGGGCTGAACAGTGTCTGCGGGGAGAAGAAGGGAGAGCGCGGGAGACGCCATTGAGCCACGGGGAAGAAGGAAGAACGCGGGAGACGCCATTTTTAGAAGCCGCAGCGGAGAAGAAGGGCGAGCGCGGGAAGGAAGGAAAGCGCGGGAGACACCATTTTGTGCCAGCGGAGAAGAAGGGGAAACGCGGGAGATGCCATCTTTGACAGTTAAATCACACCCAGGGATGCCGAAGAGTGGCAGTATCTCTACGTTCGACAGTGAAGTTGAAGATTGGGCGACATATGTGGAACGTATTGAGGTGTACTGCAGGGCGAATGAAGTGCCAGATGCTAGGAAAGCACTGGTTTTGTTAAATTCCATGGGTGCAAAAACTTATGGGTTACTGCGAAACCTAATAACCCCAGAGGAGCCTGTGAACAAGAATTTCGAAAGCATAGTAGAAATCCTACAGGACCACTTAAACTGCACACCGCTGCTGCTAGCAGAACGATTTAAGTTCCATAAAAGGAAACAACACAAAGACGAAAGCAATGCTGAGTACCTAACGGAACTGCACAAGCTATCGAAACACTGCCAGTTTGGAGCGGGACTAGAAGATACGTTAAGGGACAAGTTTGTGTGTGGGCTGCAAAGTGAAGGAACCCAGAAACGGCTTCTATCAGAAAAGGATCTTAAGCTGGACAAGGCTTTCAGTATGGCAGTATCACACGAAGCAGCCGCAAGGGGCGCTGCAGAGATACAACGGAGACCACAAGAATATGGCACCAATGAAATGTCCTATGGAACAGGGAAGTGCTATCGCTGCGGCAGAACAACACATGACCAGAAGGATTGTTGGTTCAAGGACCAAGTGTGCAGACAGTGTGGGAAAGCAGGACACATAGCAAGAGTCTGCAGGTCTGGGAAGAAAACCAACAGTAAGAAATCTCCACAGGAGAAGTACAAAAAGGTACACCAGGTGATGGACAGTAGTTCAGACGAACAGAAAAGTGACACAGACTCCGGAAGCAAGGAGCTGGGTTGTCTGAAACTACATAAGGTAACCAAAATGGAGGATCACCAAACTATCTGGGTTACACTCAAGATAGACGGAGTCCAAGTGAAAATGGAATTGGACACAGGATCAGCCCTAACAGTCATAAACCAAAGGGACTACAAGCGGCTATTTTCACATATACCCTTGAAAGCTACAGAGATTGTCTTGAAGACGTACACGGGGCAAAAATTCTACCCCAAAGGAAAAATAAGGGTGAAAGTGATATATAAAGGCCAGGAAATACCTAAAATGGATATATATGTATTGCCAGATGGAGGACCACCACTGCTAGGACGTGAATGGATCCGGAAGATACAATTAGATTGGCATTCCATACAGGCACTGAAGGTTGAGGTCAAAAAGGATGACGACGTCACACCTGGACAACTGTCAAAAATGCTAACTGACGTAAAAGAAGTGTTCCAGGAGGGACTCGGAACACTAAAAGGCGTAACAGCAACGATTAAAATAGAGGAAAATGCAAGCCCAAAGTTTCTTAAGGCCAGACCAGTGGCTTATGCGATCAGACCAGCTGTCGAAGCAGAGCTGGAAGGGTTGGAATGTTCAGGAGCACTGTCCAAAGTAGACTGGAGCGAGTGGGCTACACCCATCGTTCCTATAATGAGAGGTTCGTACAAACCTTTAAGAAGGCGATAAAGGCCATGTGCGATGATGAAATTCCACTACAGCATAAGGTGGACAATTTCTTATTAGCCTACCGAAATGCGACACATGCAGTTACCAACCAGACCCCGGCCATGATGTTCTTTAACCGAAGGTTGCGATCTCGTCTGGACTTGCTTAGACCAAATGTGCGAAGAAATGTTGAGGATAAACAATTCCAGCACATCAATGAGAAGCCGACAAGGAGCTTCAATGTAGGACAACCAATCTTGGCCCGTGACTACCGAACAGAGAAATGGCAACCCGGAACGATATGCACACGGCAGGGGCCATTAATGTACACAGTGGATGTCGGGGAGATCATTGTGAGACGCCACGTTGATCAGATCTTAGCGTCACAGGAACGAGTCAACCCCATGTCTTGCGTACCTGGGGATGAACCCGACATACCGGTAGCATCTACCTCCGAACCACTAGCAGTGGAACCCGATGAACTAACCGATGAAAAGGGGCCAGAATTGCCTCTGCACCAAGAACAAGAACCTCAGGAAAGGCGCTATCCCGAAAGGATCAGGAAGCCGCCCCAAAGACTGAATCTATAAATGGACTATTGTTGTTCAAATGTACATGTTAAAGTGTTAATTGTTATTTGAATATTATGGGTACTACTAATCTAAAAGGGGAGGAATTGTAGTGTATGTACCTTTAAGAGAGAACTACTTTTACAGCTCCTGTATACTGTAGTACCGGCAGTGACCACACCTGTATATAAGCCTTGAGCATGCCTCTGTACCCCAGTCTTGAGACTACCCTACTCCAGTAAATACCTGTTGATTGTTAAGTTACAGCATCTGTGTGGTTATTGAAAAACATCATACTCTCAGAATCACGGATCTAACAGGGCTGTGTCAATACAAGCCTTCCTTTCTTTGCAACACAACCTCAGCTTGTCATTTCACCTTCATTAAAAAATAATAACGGTCTCCAAAAACCTTACCTCTTGGTCTTATAAATGTTTCCGAGATGTATCACACACCAGCGAGCATACACAGGGATTGCATTTATAGGCGGCTATCTGGGATTTTAAATGCTGCTTTCAGAGGGGGTGAAAAGTAATGGTCGCTGAGAAAACAGATACGTTCAAGCAGAGACTGCCCTTGTGAAATAACAGTTCAGAGTCAAAGAAATGTGGCTCCCTCACGCAGCTTGAATGCTCTGACACATTGCTGCCTTGCTCTAAGGTAGTCAATCATGTCGATCCTGCCTACGCGATTTTCTTAGAAGGTTAACATCTTGAAATGATCGCAAACATGGGGGCATTAAGGGAATGGACACACGAATCACTGGAGCTGAAAGACGCAGAAAGCTCAGCTAGTGATCCTGAGATTGCTGCAAAGATTGGAGAACACATCTAATATACGCTCAGCAAAACCGTCTTGCTTGTCTGTTTCTTCCATAGCTACTCTCAATAAGTGATGTGGAAGAAGGGGGGAATATGTTCGAACATTGACCCGGTGGTGCAGTCAATGCTTGACGAATGCTGCCATTTAATGGCCTGCTATAGCAATGATGATTGTTGGTCAGCACGTTCAATCCGGTGGAAGCCTCTCCAGCCCCTCAGTTCCGCTTTGTCGAGCAGACAAGCAGCCTCTGCCTGTCATTATCCTTGGAATGCTTCAAAAATGACAACCTCATCCATCATTATCTCGAACTAGATTTGCACTTATGCCTCCTTCTGAAAACTGGAAATTGCCTATTTTCCTCCTGAACAGATACACAGTTAGTGATCACCATGGCAGATACTACTTTATACTTCACTAGGTAGCAATCTTATGGGGCAAGAGCCTCCTTCTTAACTCTTAACGCAAGAATGACAAAAGGGCCATTTTTCGGTTGTCTGAGGACATGAGTGGTACGGGCAAGGCTGAATTTATTGCCCGCCACTCGTTGCCAGATGGAATAGGAGCAGGTTGTTCCCACATCCCCCAATAACATGAGTTACGGAAACATGGCTCCAGGGGGACCAAGGCTGGGAACTCAACATCCAGGGGTATTCAATATTCAGGAAAGATAGGCAAAAAGGAAAAGGAGGTGGGGTAGCATTGCTGGTTAAAGAGGGGATTAACACAATTGTAAGGAAAGATATTGGCTCTGATGATGTGGAATCTGTATGGGTAGAACTAAGAAATACCAAAGGGCAGAAAACCTTAGTGGGAGTTGTATACAGACCCCCAAACAGTAATGCAGAGGTTGGGGATAGCATTAAAAGGGAAACTAGAGAAGCGTGCAATAAGGGCACAGCAGTCATCATGGGTGACTTTAATCTACATATAGATTGGGCTAACCAAATTAGTAACAACACTGTGGAGGAGGAATTCCTGGAGTGTGTACGGGATGGTTTCCTGGACCAATATGTCGAGGAACCAACTAGGGATCAGGCCATCTTAGACTGGGTATTATGCAATGAGAAAGGATTAATTAGCAATCTTGTTGTGCGAGGCCCCTTGGGTCAGAGTGATCATAATATGATAGAATTCTTCATTAAGATGGAGAGTGAAGTAGTTGACTCAGAGACTAAGGTCCTGAATTTAAATAAAGGGAATTTTAGGGTATGAAAAGCGAGTTGGGTAGGATTGATTGGGTAATGTCACTCAAAGGGTTGACGGTGGATAGGCAATGGCAAACATTCAAAGATCGCATGGATGAACTGCAGAATTTGTTTATCCCAGTTTGGCATAAAAATAAATCAAAAAAGGTGACTCAACCGTGGCTAACAAGGGAAATTAGGGATAACATAAGATCAAAAGAGAGGACATATAAATTGGCCAAAAAAAGCAGCAAACCTGAGGGTTGGGAGCAGTTTAGGATCCAACAAAGGAGGACAAAGGGATTAATTAAGAGGGGGGAAATAGATTATGAAAGTAAGCTTGCAGGGAACATAAAAACTGACTGTAAAAGCTTTTATAGATATGTGTGAAGAGAAAAAGATTGGTGAAGTCAAGCGTAGGTCCCTTACAGTCAGAATCAGGGGAATTTATAATGGTGAACAAAGAAATGGCAGACCAATTAAATACATATTTTGGTTCTGTCTTCACGAAGGAGGACACAAATAACCTCCCAGAGATGTCGGAGAATACAGGGACTAATGAGAGGGAGGAACTGAAAGAAATCAGTATTTGTAGGGAAATTGTGTTGGGGAAGTTGACGGGACTGAAAGCCGATAAATCCCCAGGGCCTGATAATCTACATCCTAGGGTACTTAAGGAAGTGGCCCTGGAGATAGTAGATGCACTGCTGGTCATCTTCCAGAACTCGATAGACTCTGGAACAGTACCCATGGATTGGAGGGTAGCTAATGTTACCCCACTATTCAAAAAAGGTGGCAGAAAAAAAGCGGGGAATTACAGACCGGTAAGCCTGACATCGGAAGTGGGGAAATGCTAGAGTCCATTATAAAAGATGTAATAGCAGAGCACTTGGAGAGCAGTGACGGGATCGGATAAAGTCAACATGGATTTACAAAGGGTAAATCGTGCTTGACTAATCTACTGGAATTTTTTGGGGATGTAACTAGTAAAATAGATAAGGGAGAACCAGTGGATGTGGTGTATTTGGACTTTCAGAAGGCTTTCGATAATGTCCCGCATAAGAGATTAGCTTGCAAAATTAAGGCACATGGGATTGGGGGCAAGATATTGACTTGGATAGAGAACTGGTTGGCAGATAGAAAGCAAAGAGTTGGAATAAACGGGTCATTTTTGAAGTGGCAGGCAGTGACTAGTGGGGTACCGCAAGGATCGGTCCTAGGACCCCAGCTGTTCACAATATATATTAATGATCTGGACGAGGGAATTGGATGTAGTATCTCCAAATTTGCAGACGACACAAAGCTGGGTGGGAGGGTATGCTGTGAGGAGGATGTCGTGAAACTCCAGTACGGTTTGGACAGGTTGGGTGATTGGGCAGAAACATGGCAAATGCACTATAATGTGGATAAATGTGAGGTTATCCACTTTGGTGGCAAAAACAGGAAGGCAGATTATTATTTGAATGGTAATAGATTGGGAGAAGGGGAAGTGCAAAGGGACCTGGGTGTTCTTTTGTACCAGTCGCTGAAGGTAAGCATGCAGGTGCAGCAGGCGGTTAAGAAGGCAAATGGTATGTTGGCCTTCGTAGCAAGAGGGTTCAAGTACAGGAACAAGGATGTCTTGCTGCAGTTGTACAGGGCCTTGGTGAGACCGCACCTTGAGTATTGTGTGCAGTTTTGGTTGCCTTACCTGAGGAAGGATATTCTTGCTATGGAAGGAGTGCAGCGAAGATTCACCAGGCTGATACCTGGGATGGCAGGAATGACGTATGAGGAGAGATTTTATCAATTGGGCTTATACTCACTGGAGTTTAGAAGATTGAGAGGGGATCTCATCGAAACCTATAAAATTCTGTCAGGCCTGGACAGACTAGATGCAGGAAGGATGTTCCCGATGGTCGGGGAGTCCAGAACCAGGGGTCATAGTATAAGGATAAGGGTTAAGCCATTTTGAACTTAGATGAGGAGGAATTTCTTCACCCAGAGAGTGGTGAACCTGTGGAATTCTCTACCACAGAGGGCGGTGGAGGCCAGTTCATTAAATATATTCAAGAAGGAGTTGGATATATTTCTTAAGGCTAAAGGGATCAAGGAATATGGGGCGAAGGCAAGGACAGGGTACTGAATTTGGATGATCAGCCATGATCTCATTGAATGGCGGAGCAGGCTCGAGGGGCCGAATGGCCTACTCCTGCTCCTATCTTCTATCTATCTATCTATGTGAGCCAGTTGGGCTTTTACGATAATCCTGCTGCTTTTATAGCGCCAGTTGTAGGGGGTGGCGTGTGGTGGTGTTGTTGGCGCGTACATACGCCCAGTCAGTTATGCCTCTGACTGTTTTGTGAGCAGTTCGAATCGCTCCCACGCCCCTGGGTTCTAGACACCAGACTTAGGTACAAGGCGGCGGTACAGAGAAGGCTCGAGTAGACAGGTGTTTGGATGCAAACAGATCCAAGATTTTATTGAAGAGGAAAAACTTACTTAATACTATTATGTCCGTGTATGATTGAGACACGGACAGCAGGAGTTGAACAAAACAAGTCTTTACTGATTGAAGTCAATCAGGAAAACTAAAACTACAGAGGCTTACTAGCGCCTTTTATACAGGGGTGGTGACTGCCGGTACTGCAGTCTGAGACCAGTTATTCTCTTAAAGGTACATACACAACAATTCCTCCCCTTATAGATAAACAGTACATAACATTCATTTAACAACTAAATGATAACTAATTACAATCACAATTACGGTTGCTAGATACATTGGTTAAGTTTAAGCAATTATAAGTTCAGTCTTTGAGGAGGCTTCCTGATTCTGTCTGGATAATGCCTCTTTGGGGTATCAGGTTCTTCTGGCAAGGTTGAGTCGGGATCAATGTCGTTGTTTGGTTCATCTGCTTCCAATATCACTGATTCTGCGGTAGCTGCAATTGGCACGTAGATTTCATTGCCAGGTGTATCAGATCGTGGTGTGGAGTTGACGTTTTCCAGTGACTCTAGAATCTGGTCAGCATGGCGTCTTACAATGCTCTCTCCAACGTCCACGGTATACATGAGAGGTCCTTGCCGTGTACAAATCGTTCCTGGCTGCCATTTCTCAGTGCGGTAGTCCCGGGCCAAAACTGGTTGACCTATCTTAAAACTCCTGGTCAGCCTTTCATTCATATTCTGAAACTGCCTGTTCTCCACATCTCTTCGGACGTTTGGCTTAACCAAATCCAAGCGGCATCGTAGTCTTCGATTGAAGAACATCATGGCTGGGGTTTGGTTGGTAACCGCATGTGTCGCATTCTGGTAGGCAAACAAGAAGTTGTCCACCTTGTGTTGTAGGGGTATATCTTCATTACACATTGCCTTGATAGCCTTCTTGAATGTTTGAACAAACCTCTCGGCCAATCCATTAGTGGCTGGATGATATGGGGCAGATGTGTAATGCTTAACACCATTGTTCTTTAAGAACCTCCGTGTTAAGTCTGTGTGTTATAATGAGAATTACTACACAGACCACAAGAGTAAATTTTAACAGGTCTTTACTAGTCGAAGGTCAGGGCTGAACTGCCCAATAAATCATTACACAGCACTTATATACCGGTGTGGTCACCACCGGTATTACAGTATACAGCAGCCAAGATAAAGTAGTGCATCTCTTAAAATAGTTCTCTTAAAGGTGGAACGGTTACATACACCACAATCCTCCCTTTTTAGCTTAACAGTATATATTCCCCATTAAACATAACATAATAACATATATACACAACTTCCTGTAAAAACAGTTCACAGATTCAGTCTCTCTGGAGGCTTCCTGACTCGGTCCGGATAACGCCTCGGTGGTGTAGTAGCTTTCGGTGGTGTAGTAGGTTCTTTTGGCAAGGTCGATTCGGCTTGAATGCCAGTGTCGGGTTCATCTGGTTCCAGTATCACCGGATCGGAGGTAGATACTATGGGTATCTCTGCTTCATCATTAGGCGTATAAAGTTGTGGTGTAGATTGTCCCTTTTCGGATGACTCTATGATCTGGTCAGCATGGCGCCTTATTATGCTTTCACCAATGTCCACGGTATACATCAGCGGTCCTAGTCGTGTGCAAATAGTTCCAGGCTGCCATTTCTCGGTACGGTAGTCCCGGGCCAAAACTTGTTGACCTATCTGGAAGGTTCTAGTTGGCCTTTCATTCATGCCTTGAAATTGCCGGTTCTCTACGTCCCTTCTGATGTTTGGCTTGATCAAATCCAGCCGGCATCTTAGTCTTCTATTGAAAAACATCATGGCGGGAGTTTGGTTTGTAACCGCATGTGTTGCATTCCTGTACGCAAACAAGAAGTTATCTACCTTATGTTGTAGATTTATGTCTTCATTACCCATGGCCTTTATGGCCTTCTTGAAGGTCTGGACAAACCTTTCAGCTAAACCATTGGTGGCGGGATGGTATGGGGCGGACGTGTAGTGCTTAACCCCATTGTTTTTTAAGAACTTCCTGAATTCTTCGGACACAAATTGTGGTCCATTATCAGAACAGATCTGTTCCGGCAGGCCATTCCTGGCAAATATGGTCCTTAATACTGTGATGGTTTTTTCCGTGGTGGTGGAGGACATCTTTATTACCTCCGGCCACTTGGAGTGTGCATCCACCGCGATTAAGAACATTGAGTCCATAAATGGACCAGCAAAGTCGATATGTACCCTTTGCCATGGAGATGATGGCCACTCCCATGGATGTAGAGGGGCTTGTGGTGGGGCGTTTTGGACCTTCTGGCATCCTAGACAGCTCTTGGTCATTTCTTCGATGTCTCCATCGATACCTGGCCACCACACAAACGCTCTGGCTAGGTTCTTCATTTTCACTCCACCCAGATGCCCCTCGTGAAGCTCCTTTAGCACTTTATGCTGAAGTTTGGGTGGAATCACCACTCTGGATCCACACATCAAGGTTCGTCGGCACACTGACAGCTGTTCTCTTCTTTGCGAGAATGCTGGCAACAGTGGTTCGCCATGTGCTGGCCATCCCTTCACCGTTAAATCGTAGACTCGTGAGAGAGTCGGGTCATTTCTCGTTTCCTTTTCAATGGTAGAATTTGTTACTGGTAGACATTCCACTATGGTTGAGTGGAACATCTCCACTGGGTCCACTGTAGGCGCCTCTTCTACCATTGGCAACGGTAGGCATGATAAACCGTCAGCATTCCCATGCTGTTTTGATCCTTTGTATTCTATGTCATATTGGTGTGCCCCTAGGAAAAGGGACCACCTCTGTAGCCTTTGCGCTGTCATAATGGAAATGCCCTTTTTAGGGTTGAATATGGATACCAACGGCTGGTGGTCTGTCAGCAGTGTAAACTTCTGGCCCTGCAGGTAATGATTAAACTTCTTTACTCCCCACACCAGGCTGAGAGCCTCCCTATCTATCTGAGCATAGTTGCGCTCAGCGGAGGTCAATGATCTGGATGCAAATGTGACTGGCCTTTCCAAGCCATTTGGCAACTTGTGTGAGAGTACTGCTCCAATACCATAAGGAGAAGCATCACAAGCTAAACGAATAGGTAGCGTTGGGTTGAAATGAGCCAACACTTCCTCTGAGGTGATCAATGCCTTGCTTTTGCGAAAGGCCTTCTTACAGTCCTCGCTCCACTTCCATGGCACTTCTTTCTGCAAAAGAGCATTCAGCGGGTGCAGCACCGTGGATAGATTTGGCAGAAACTTATGGTAATAGTTAATCAACCCTAGGAACGACCTCAACTGGGATACATTTTCCGGAGCGGGAGCCTTCACAACAGCTTTGATCTTGTCAGGTGATTTGTGCAGCCCCTCCTGGTCAATGACATGACCACAGTACGAGATCCGTTTCTGAAAGAACTCACATTTCTGGCGATTAACTCGAAGTCCATATTCCTTCAATCTGGTGAGCACCAGTTTCAAATTTGCAAGGTGTTCCTCATCGTCATCTCCTGTAATCTGGATATCGTCCAAGTAACATTGAGTGTTTGGAATTCCCTGTAATACCTGCTCCATGGCCCTCTGCCAAATTGCTGGAGCCGAAGCCACTCCAAAAACCAGTCTATTATATCGATACAAGCCTCTGTGCGTGTTGATTGTGAGATACTGGCGCGACTCTTCCTCAACTTCCATCTGTAAGTACGCTTGCGCCAGGTCTATCTTGGTGAAGTGTTTCCCACCAGACAATGAAGCAAAGATATGCTCAATCCGCGGAAGCGGATATTGCACCGTGTGAAGCACCGGATTAACTGTGATCTTGAAGTCTCCACAGATGCGGACCTTCCCCGGTTCCCCTGGCTTGTTACTCGATGAACGCTTCATGACGGGAACAATGGGCGTGGCCCACTCACTCCAGTCCACCTTAGACAGTACTCCTGAACGTTCTAGCCCTTCCAGCTCAGCTTCCACAGCAGGTCGTATCGCATAAGGTACCGGTCTGGCTTTGAAAAATTTTGGGTTTGCATGTTCTGCAATCTTGATTTTTGCCTTAATTCCTCTCAGTGTTCCCAGTCCCTGTTGGAACACCTTTTTAGCCTCATCCAATATTCTGGACAATCGTTCAGGTTTGACATCTTTTTTTCCGGAATCTACCGTTATTGCTTTTAGGGAGTGCCAGTCCATATTTATTTTCCTGATCCACTCCCGTCCCAGAAGTGGAGGACCTCCCTCAGGTAGTACATATATGTCCATTCCTTGGTGTTCTTTGCCCTTGTGTATCACCTTGACTTTTATCTTTCCGATGGGGTATACTCTTTGCCCCGTGTATGTCTGCAATACTATCTCCATATCCCGTAGGGGAATATGTGTGAATAACCTTTTGTAATCTTGCTTATTCATGACCGTCAACGCCGATCCGGTGTCCAATTCCATCTTCACTTGGACTCCTGCTATCTGCAGTGTGACCCAGATAGTTTGTCGGTCAGCATCCTTACTCACACTGTGAATTCTCAGACTACCCAGTTCCTTGCTGTTGGAGTCTGAATCCGAATTCTGTTCATCCAAACTCTTCTCAGCCACCTTATGTACCTTTCTGCACTTTTCCTGCGGTGACTTTTTGTTGCTGGTCTTCTTTCCTGACCGGCATACTTTAGCTATGTGACCAAGCTTGCCACATTTTCTACATTCCTGGTTTTTAAACCAGCATTGGTTCTGATCGTGTGTTGTCTTTCCACAACGATAACATTTCGTTGTACCCAAAGCCATTTGATCTACGCTGAGTACCGCTGCCTTCAGCTGCATTTCCGCAGTGCCTCTCGCTGCGGCTTCGTGCGATGCTGCAATAGTGACAGCCTTATCAAGTGTAAGATCATTCTCTTCAAGCAGCCGCTTTTGTGTTCCTTCTTTCGACAATCCACACACAAATTTGTCTCTCAGTGCCTCTGTCAGGCTTTCCCCAAACTGACAGTATTTCGCTAGCTTATGCAGTTCAATTAAATACTCCGCGTTGCTTTCCTCTTTCAGTTGCGTTCTCGCATAAAATTTTAATCGTTCCGCTAACATCAGCGGTGTGGGGTTCAAATGATTCTTCAGGACAGCAACAATATTAGCGAAAGTCTGATCCACCGGTTTAGCTGGTGATAGAAGATGCTTCAATAGCCCGTATGGCTTCGCACCCATTGAGTTTAGTAAGGTTAGTGCTTTATCTTCATTTGATATTTTATTTGCCTTACAGTATATCTCTATGCGTTCTACATACGTGGCCCAATCTTCAACATCGGGATCGAAATCGTTGATGTTACCACGCTTAGGCATCCTCGCAATCTTCTTGAGAAACAAAAAGAATTTTTTTTTTTACAAAATGGCGGTTTCCCGTGCTTGTCTTCTTCCCCCGCCTACGAAAATGGTGGCTTCCCGCGTTTGCCTTTCTCCCCCGCTGGCTGTAATGGCGATTGCCGTATTGCTGCGTTCGCCCTCCCCAGCGGTTCTCAAATCGTGCCTCCCAGCCCCTCTTGCAGTCCGGTCCTTTCCCCCGGCTGCGGCTGAGTTCTCCGCGGTTTTTTTATTTTCTCCCGCGCCTTACGCTGTCCCAGTCGCTGCGCCTCGCGGCCTCGGTAGCTGCCCGGCCTTTCTCACCGGTCGCGGTCGAGCTCGCTCTCGACGCTGTTGCGTCTCCCAGCCCGCTTGCAGCCCGGTCTTTTACACCGGCTGCGTTTGCATTCACCGCGGCTCCCATGCCTTACGCTGCCCCAGTCTCAGCGCCTCTGGCCCCGGCTTCTGTCCGGCTCTTTTCCCCGGCCGTGGTCGAGTTCTCTGCCCTTATATCCTCCGTTTTTCCCTTCCCTACTTCACAGCCAACGTGGCCGACTTGCTGCTCGTCGCTGATCGGCTTACCCACCACCGTGATAGAAGGGATGATCACTGCCTGTTGCTGATGGAAGGCTTCGTGTCAGAATTCTTCCTTTGCTCTGCAGACCCGAGTCTTTTCTCAGCAGAATGATGAGGGCGGATGCCTCTTCTCGACGCCCGTTAAACTGCCTTGGATGTATCTCTGCCGCAGGGTAAGATCGTACTCATTGCCACTGTTAAGTCTGTGTGTTATAATGAGAATTACTACACAGACCACAAGAGTAAATTTTAACAGGTCTTTACTAGTCGAAGGTCAGGGCTGAACCGCCCAATAAATCATTACACAGCACTTATATACCGGTGTGGTCACCACCGGTATTACAGTATACAGCAGCCAAGATAAAGTAGTGCGTCTCTTAAAATAGTTCTCTTAAAGGTGGAACGGTTACATACACCACACTCCGGAACTCTTCAGACACAAACTGTGGTCCAATGTCAGAGCAAATCTGTTCAGGCAGCCCATTCCTGGCGAATATAGTTCGTAAAACTGTGATAGTTTTTTCCGTGGTGGTTGAGGACATTTTTATTACCTCTGGCCACTTTGAATGTGCATCCACCACAATTAAAAACATCGAGTCCATGAAGGGACCAGCAAAATCAATGTGCACCCTTTGCCATGGAGATGAGGGCCACTCCCATGGATGTAGAGGAGCTTGTGGTGGGGCGTTTTGGACCTTCTGGCATCCTGCACAGCTCTTGGTCATCTCTTCGATTTCTCTATCGATTCCCGGCCACCACACAAACGCTCTGGCTAAGTTCTTCATTTTTACCCCACCCAGATGACCCTCATGAAGCTCATTGAGCACTCTATCCGTCAACTTAGGTGGAATTACTACTCTGGATCCACACATCAAGGTTCTTCTGCACACTGACAGCTGTTCTCTTCTCGGTGAGAATGCTGGCAGCAGTGGTTCGCCATGTGCTGGCCATCCCTTCACCGTTAAATCATAGACCCGTGATAGTGTCGGGTCATTCCGTGTTTCCTTTTCTATGTTTGCATTCGTCACAGGGAGACATTCGACTATGGTCGAGTGGAATAACTCCATTGGATCCACTGCAAGGTCTTCTTCTTCCACCGTCGGCAACGGTAGGCGTGACAATCCATCAGCATTCCCATGCTGTTTAGTTCCTTTGTACTTGATGTCATATTGGTGTGCCCCTAGGAAAAGGGACCACCTCTGCAGCAGTTGCGCTGTCATTATCGGTACGCCCTTCTGAGGGTTGAAAATGGAGACGAGAGGTTGATGATCGGTTAGTAGAGTAAATTTTTGACCGTGCAGATAGTGATTGAACTTCTTCACCCCCCACACTAGGCTGAGGGCCTCTCTGTCAATCTGGGCGTAGTTACACTCGGCAGAAGTTAACGAGTGTGACGCAAAAGCTATCGGCCTCTCTAAACCATCAAGGAATTTATGTGACAGTAACGCCCCAATGCCGTAGGGAGACGCATCACACGCCAGTAGATCGGCAGTGCTGGGTTGTAGTGAGCCAATACTTCTCTTGAAGTGATTAAGTCCTTACTCTTCTGAAAGGCCCGCTTACAGCCATTGCTCCATTTCCATGCTACTCCCGTTCGTAGCAGGGCGTTCAGTGGGTGCAGAATTGTCGACAAATTCAGCAAAAATTTATGGTAGTAATTCACCAATCCGAGGAATGACCTCAGTTGCGACACATTTTCAGGCGCTGGGGCCTTAACAACCGCTTCAATTTTGTCAGGGGACTTATGTAACCCCTCTTCATCAATCACATGGCCACAATACGATATCTGTTTCTTAAAAAACTCGCACTTGGGGCGGTTGGCTCGCAGCCCATGTTCCCGTAGTCTAGTGAGCACCTGTTCTAGGTTGTTAAGGTGTTCACTGTTATCTTCACCTGTCACAAGGATGTCGTCCAAGTAACACTGAGTCCCCGGAATCCCTTGCAGGACTTGTTCCATCGCTCTTTGCCATATCGCCGGAGCTGATGCTACTCCGAATACCAATCGATGATACTGGTAAAGACCTTTGTGAGTGTTTATCGTGAGATACTTCCTAGAGGATTCTTCAACCTCCATCTGCAAATATGCTTGTGCTAGGTCAATTTTTGTAAAACGCTTCCCTCCAGATAGTGAGGCGAAGATGTCTTCTATTCTTGGAAGAGGATATTGTACTGTGTGAAGGACTGGGTTCACCGTCACCTTGAAATCCCCACAGATGCGAACCTTCCTTGGCTCCTCAGACTTATTCTTTAACGTTTTCTTCATGACAGGAACGATGGGTGTCGCCCACTCGCTCCAGTCGACCTTAGCCAACACGCCTGCCTTCTCCAGATTCTCCAGCTCTGCCTCGACGGCTGGGTGAATTGCATATGGTACCGGTCTTGCTTTGAAAAACTTGGGAATTGCATTCTCTTCTATTTTTATCGAGGCGGTTACGCCTTTAAGAGTGCCCAGTTCTTGTTGAAATACCTCTTTGGCGTTAGCTAAGATTGTTGACAATCGTCCAGAAGTGACGTCTTCATCTTTTTTACCGTCCGCCGTCATTGCATGAATGGAGTGCCAATCTAAGCTTATCTTCCTGATCCATTCACGTCCCAATAACGGTGGTCCACCATTTTGCAGTATGTAGAGATACAATTTCCGTATTTTCTTGCCGTTGTATGCGACAGGCACACTTATTTTTCCTCTGGGGTATACTTTTTGCCCCGTATACGTCGTCAAGAGGATGGATGTCTCTCTCAAGGGTATGTGTGAGAATAGCCACTCGTAGTCTCGTCGATTCATGACGGTTAGCGCTGATCCTGTATCTAATTCCATTTTAACTTGGGACCCTGCTATCGTGAGGGTGACCCAAATGGTTCGATGATCCTCTTTTGCGATTACATTGTAAAGTTTGAGACAGCTTAGTCTCCTGTTCCCGGATTCACTATCGCTCATCTGGTCTTCGGAACTACTGTCCGTCATCTTTTGTACTTTCTTGTACGGTTCCTTAGTAGCCTATTTGTTGTCACTGGTCTTCTTCCCAGACCTGCAAACTCGTGCAATGTGTCCCATCTTTCCGCATATTTTGTCCTTGGACCAGCAGTCCTTCTGGTCATGATTAGTTCTGCCGCAGCGATAACATTTTGCAAATCCCCGAGTCATTTCGTGGGTGCCGTATTCCTGTGGCTTTTGTTGAATTTCCGCAGCTCCCCTGGTTGCTGCTTCGTACGATACTGCCATGCTGAAAGCCTTATCTAGCGTCAGCTCTTTCTCTGAGAGTAACTTCTTCTGTGTTCCTTCACTCAGGAGTCCACAGACAAATTTGTCCCGTAGGGTAACTGCCAGTCCTGCTCCGAACTGGCAGTGCTTTGATAGCTTGCGCAGTTCTGTAAGGTACTCAGCATTGCTCTCATCTTTATGCTGAGTTCTCCTGTGGAATTTAAATCTTTCTGCTATCAGCAGCGGTGCAGGGTTTAGGTGTTCCTGTAGGACAGCAACAATTTCGTTAAAACTCTTCGCCTTCGGTTTGGCTGGAGTAATCAGGTCCCGCAATAGGCCGTACGTTCTAGCGCCCATTAAATTTAGCAATACCGATGCCTTTTTCTCGTCGGCTATTTCGTTTGCCTCACAATATACCTCGACTCTTTCCACATACGTGGTCCAGTCCTCTGTTGTATTATCAAAGGCAGTGAAACAGCCAGTCTTCGGCATCTTGAAAATCTAAAATGGCGCCTCCAGCGCTTTGCCTTCTTCCCCGATTTAACAAAATGGCGCCTCCCGCGCTTTGCCTTCTTCCCCGCTGATTAAGATGGCGCCTCCCGTGCTTTGCCTTCTTCCCCGCTGTTGCTAGCGCTGCTTTCCACGGTTTCCATTGTAACCTGCAGTTCCTCACGGTTTCCTGCGCGTTTAATATTTCTTTCTTTTAAATTATTTTCCCATCGTGGAACAACCCTGTGGGACTCTTGCCTCCCTCTTCTCGGGTCTGTACGCAGCCCGGCTTTGTAGCACCGGCCGCGCCCTGTGTGCTCCACCCTCTCTCTCTCCTCTTCCCGACAACGCTGCTCGGCCCCGTTGCAAGCCACCCACTCGAGTTCGCAACCGCCGCAGCCCAGGAAGGATCAGTGTACTACCTGCCACCAGCCCGATTAGCTGAAGCACCGTCGACAGGAACCAGGCCCCGCTTTCAACAGCTTCTCCAGCAATCTTCAACTCCGCTAACACAGGGGCGGATGCCCACGATCGACGCCCATTTCTACTGCTTCTTTTTTCCTTCTGGCCTCGACCTCTGCTCATTTCGCTGCAGGAATGGATCCCAGGAGGTGGTGCAGACTGTAGGTAAGTTCGTATCTGCTCGTCGCCAGTATTATGTCCATGTATGATTGAGACACGGACAGCAGGAGTTGAACAAAACAAGTCTTTACTGATTGAAGTCAATCAGGAAAACTAAAACTACAGAGGCTTACTAGCGCCTTTTATATAGGGGTGGTGACTGCCAGTACTGCAGTCTGAGACCAGTTATTCTCTTAAAGGTACATACACAACAAATACAATCTCATGGAAAAGAATTACTAGTGTACACTTCTACCGCAAAAATTACAAGAGAATCATAATAATACTTATACTTATGCAGGGAATGGGGAACACACGGCACAGCGAGGGAAACCAATGATCTTAACAATCCCCTTATCCTTGTCCCACCCCCTATACCTAACTAGATTAAACTATGAGGGGTCAGAACTTTATGCTCACCAATTAAAAGGTTTGTTAGACTCAAAACAGCGGTTGGGTTCGGGGTTCGCTCTTGGTGCTCTCTGGAGCTTGTCGTCGTCACGTGGTCTCCAGGCACTGCAAGGGCGCTGTCCGGGTTCGTGTACCCCAAAGTTAAAGGGGTCGATTTTCCCAAAGCTGTCGGGAAGAAGGCGGGACTACAACTTTCGGGTTTTAGTCCTGCCTATTTCGACGTCCGGCCAATCCTCGCGATTTTCCCTTGATTGACCTTGTTGAGCCCGCCCAGCGGGCTCAGCAGGCCAATTAAGGGCCACCCGGCAAAAGGTGACGTCACAGACTGCAATTTCATCTGTCAAGAGGTCTTGACAGATGAAATATCAGTGTTTCACAGCTGTTTGAAGCTGTGAAATACTGACAGTCTAAGTTCTAACATGAGTCCTTCTGCACAGACTCAGATAGAACTCTCAGCAGCACTCAAAGCTGAAGGCTGTCACTTTTCACAGATCGCAGCCGTTTAGCTTTAAGTGCCGGCTGAGTGATGGGCTCCTGATGGCTACAGGAAGAAAGGCTGTGAAGGTAAGTACAGGTAAGTAAAAGTTCTTTACACACTTTAGACACACCAAACACACTTACCTTTGCACTCATGCACCCATCACTCACCTGAGCGCCGACATCGCGACCCCTCCAACTCCTTCAACCCGACGGCCCGCCTCCTCGAACCTGGCGTGGTTTGGAGCCATCGGGAATCCCACACGAAACCCCTGAAAATAGGGATTGGGCTAAAAACTGCCTGTTAACTACCTGTTAACAGGCAGTTAATTGGCACTAATTCCTTCCCGCCTGGTTTCGGCGGGTCCCAGTGCGGGGTGGGTACCCGCCGCCCCTGAAAGTTGCGTGGAGCGGGGTTTTGGGTGGGATGGTGGCAGGACCCCCAAATTCAGGATTTTCCACCCCCACACGCCTGAAACCCCGCCTGACGGCTCCACGAAAATCGACCCCAACATCTCTGTTTGGGTACTTTACCTTGCAGGGATGGTTCTTCGTCGACAGCGGCCAGTTTGAGTTGGTGTGCAGATATTCGAAGGTCGGCCGAGGCTGAAGGCCCGATGATTCGAAACCACCCGTTGTTTAGCCTTCTCCGGCCGGTCTGCCCCTCGGTGGTTTTCCCTTCTCCCCTCGTCGCGTCCCAACTCGCCTGGCCTGAATCTGTCCTTGCCCGCCCGACCCGGTGCCGGGGCAGTTCCAGATGGAGTGGGAAAAGGGCACGGGCAAAGGCCAGGGGGTAAGTGTGGGACGGGGAAAGAGCGGCAGCCACGAGGGCGAGGGGCCGAGGAGCAGCACCAGCACACCAACCAACGAACGCACCTGATGATCTCAGACACCAACAACCAACAACCAACTTCCTTGCTACCCGAGGGGGCCTTCAATTATACCTTCGTCGAAAACCCTTATCTGCGCGCCAAATCAGGTTAGTTCTTTGTCTTAATCTTGGCGGGCTATTTTAAATAATGGTAGCAATCCATATTAACTAATTTTGGATGGCCGGTAATCGCACCTACCGGCCCGATAATTGACTTGTATTGTCCTAAAAGTTTCTTGATGTGCCTTGTCCAGCCTCGATGGCTCGGTTAATCTGTTTCTGATAATATATGCAGACTGCTAGATGGCCTTAACTATAGGCCTAAACTGAATTTAGATTTGCCTCCAATTCGGTCTAATGCATAATTCAGAGTCCTGTCTGGGTCCAAAATACAAAGTTTCTCTTCACAGAAAGCCTGCAGCCTTAGTTTTGATTTCTCCCAAGCGTTGCAGAATCCATTTTGGAATCCCACAGGCTTTCTGCCACGAGGCATGGACGCCATCTTGGGTACCCTTTTTAATTTAAAATGTCCACGCAGGGTCCCGTTTATTAATAACAGCCTTCGGGGAAATGCAGAAATGTTGTGAATCTTACATTCCCCCTGTGATACTAAAACTTGCTTGAAGTATCATACATTTAAAATGAACACAAATTTTCTGACCCTCCATAGTCCACCTTCCCCTATAATTACCTATCTAGCATACCCACGACACATGCACTTCCCATTCCGTGAAAATGTAGAGTACATCAGCATACAGAGAGTAAAATTACAGACTTTACACACTCATCCAAGCATGGAGGGGGTCTAATACCCCTGCACCACTTGGTACACATATTACTTATTAAACCGCGTCGCAACAGAAAACAACAAAAGAAAAACCTTTAATTAAAAATAACAAACACAAAGAAACAACAATTCTTTAATCAAAATACAGGGAAAGAAACTTAAATCGGCGTATCTCCTTCCACCTTTACATAATGTTCTTTCCAAATCATCTGGTTTCGGAATTCTGACCACCGACCTTTTCCCTTACACTGAACACAAACTAAATACAGGTAGACTATCCCTTATCCGAAAACCTTGGGACCAGCTGTGTTTCGGAATTTGGAATTTTTCGGATTTCAGAATGGTATATTTATTATGGGACTGGGAAACACTGAACATTAAATTAATTTGGTAATTAGTATTTGTATTTAATATAAATTTTAAAAGTTCAGGCTACCTCTTGCGACTGTTCCGTGTCTCATTCCCCTTCCTGCTTCTCTGTGCTGCCGCTCCCAGTCTGTTTACAGCTCCCCCTGCTCCGTATCTGAATTCCTTGACTTAGTGGGGGTCTGGGGCTCGACTGCCGCCGCCAGTTGTGGGAAAGCCGGATATCGGCTGACTCCTACGCTAAGCTGGCCCGCAAATCAGGTCAGAAAAGAGGCAGCATGCAGGAATTCTTGTTCTGGGCCCTGGAGGACCACTCCTGCTACTCTAGGGCCCACAAAATAAAAATGTTAAATTTGCTGAGCCAGTTTTTGAACAGCCTCTAGCATGCTCTTTAATGACCGCTGGTTAGACCGCTTAATGTCTGACGCCTCACACCTGCGTGGGTCAAGCATCGCCCGCGTCGGGTCATGTTTGGCGCCACTCGGGTCATGTCGTGCGCACGACTTACGCTCCACGAAAAAACTTTCGGTTTTCAGAGGTTTTCGGTTTTCAGAAGTGCAGATAAAGGATAGTCTACCTGTACAACACTATCCCTAACTGGCAAACCACGAGAATGTGGGAAGCCAGTCTAATCCACGAAGGGACCTCTATATTACAGAAAAGGTTCCACCAGGGTGGAGTCACAATATCCAATATCTTCGTCCCTATCTCTACTGTTTTCTGTTCGAGTGTATAAAAATGTTTCTGCGAAACTATGACGGCTTTGAGTATTTTGGTCAGATGTTCAGGGAGAGGGGGAATTTCGTAGCCAAAGTGCGCTACGTACTTTTGCAAATCCGTAAAATTCTCCTTCACAGTGAGGTGAACAGTGGAGGGTTCAGGAATGGGGACAATTCGCTCCTGGGCCACTTGAACTTCTGCCTTGGGTTTGAAACAGAAACTGCTGTCACTAACCGGACACCAGCTATGCTGTCCATGCTGGTAGTGGGACACGCCAGTGGTGACACAATATATCCCACCCCCTATATATGCTACCTGCGGGGGAACATGGCCTTGTGCCATTGCCTCCATGGTACAATTTATAGGCTTCGCGTCAGCAGCTCTGAACCCACACTGCGCTTTTGAAAAGGCATTCAAGTGCTGCGGACACAGGATTATGTGTGCTCCCCGGCTCCAGCACCCTGGGAGGTCAGTACCTGTCATAGCGTGCTCCCACTTAATGACGTAAGGCGGGACCGCTGTGAAACGAATGTGTGAACCCCCTTGAATGACTCCAATGTTCTCAACCCTGTATACCGGCGTGGGTCGGGCTGTCCTACCCATGACCAGCATCCTAACTACTACTCCCATGATTGTGTGGTTGGACCGCCCACAATCCACGGGGATTGGATAGGCTTCAGAGGCTAGCCGGAGTTGGCACGGGCTCAATGCATTCTCAAAAGGGTGGAGGGCTGCAAGGTGCTTGTTGCTGATCCAGGAGGGGACCAAACCTTGTTTTAAATCCTCCAGATTACTGCGGCCCTCACCCAGTAACCACGCCCCGTATAACATGCACACTTCATTCTGCACAGCTTGGTCAGAAGCATTTCTGTCCTCCCTTATGAGAGCATTTATCGTCTTTGCGTGCTTTTCCAACTCGGCTATGATCTCCTTTAAATGGACCGTCATGGCCTGGTCCTCGTGCAACTCCGAGCCCACTACCTTGTTCTCATCCAGTAATATCCTCTTTAACTGTGTTTTTAAACCATTTATCTGGGTCAGCAGCTCTATGTCATCCAAGCTGTTGATGACAGAGGACCCAATATTAAACGCAGTAAAAAACATCATTCCATACTCCCCTTCTTTGTCTCCCTACATTACCCAGAAATTCTCGGTGTGTGGTGGACAGATCGGTCTTGTCCACGTGGGCAAAATCGATCTCATAAAACTTCTTGAACATATCCTTTAATAGGGCCTGGTATAGCTGCTCTGTTTCTTTGGGGCACCACTCCGGTAAATGTACCTCGGTGAGATTTAAAATCACGGAGGCCACCGCGTAGTGTAACCCCTGGTACAGCATCTGATCGGTGGGGGCTAGTACCAGCCCATTCCCTGGTCCCTTGGTGGTGGTGGGGCAATCTTCCCTGGATAACCTCGCCGCCTGCGCTGTGGGCAGTGCACGAGTTCAGTGGCATTGACTGGGATCTGGGTGTATGGGACTGCACACACCTTCAGGCTGGTATCCCACTTCATCCCCCCCCCGGTGTCGTGCCACTGCCGGTGGAAAATGATGGATATGCCTGCGGGGCAGACCGTCTCTGACCCCCACATACAGATGTAAATCCCTTGATCCGGTTCCCACCACTTGTCCCAACACATGCTTAGTCCTCCATGAGTCCCGGTAATTGTCCGATGGGTGTAGTTTCCCAACCGTTCCTGTTGTGTATGTACCTTTAAGAGAGAACTACTTTTACAGCTCCTGTATACTGTAGTACCGGCAGTGACCACACCTGTATATAAGCTTTGCGCATGCCTCTGTACCCCCAGTCTTGAGACTACCCTCCTCCAGTAAACACCTGTTATTTGTTAAGTTACGGCCTCCGTGTAGTTATTGGAAAACATCATACCTTAAAGATCACGGATCTTACAGTGGTGACGAAATCAATTCAAATTCACCTGCAGCTCTGCTTCGACGGCAAGGATTCAAAGATTCAATCCCTTCAAGGATTCGTTCCGGGAGGGCGGTGGAAGCAAGTCGAGGCCAGAAGTATGGGCGTCGACCATGAGCAGCCGCCCAGTCATCCAGCAGAGAGTGAACATCACAGGGGAGGCTGTTGAGAGCCGGGCTTGGTTCCCCAGCCACGACGATCCAGCAACAGACTGGCAACAGGTACAGCGCACACCCTTCCCGGACAGCGGCGGCTGGAGCCGACCGATGGCAGAGGAAAAGCTGAGCAGCATCAACGGGGTAAGAGAGAGGGTGAAGCGCGCAGGGCGCAGCCGGGGGGGTTGGAAACCGAGCGGCGTCAAAGAAAAACAATCGGAGAGAGAGGGGGTAAAACAGCAGCCGGGTTCAGAACCGAGCGGCGGAAACGGGAAGGCGCACAGGATAACGCGCAGAGCACAGCCAGGGCTCAAGGGCTGAACATTGTCCGCGGGGAGAAGAAGGGAGAGCGCGGGAGACGTCATTGAGCCACGGAGAGGAAGGGAGAGCGTGGGAGACGCCATTTGTAGAAGCCGCAGCGGTGAAGAAGGTCGAGCGCGGGAAGGAAGGAAAGCGCGTGAGATGCCATTTTGTGCCAGCGGAGAAGAAGGGAGAGCACGGGAGACGCCATTTTTGATAGTTGAATCACACTCAGGGATGCCGAAGAGTGGCAGCATCTCTACGTTCGACAACGAAGTCGAAGATTGGGCGACATACGTGGAACGTATTGAGGTGTACTGCCAGGCGAATGAAGTGCCAGATGCTAGGAAAGCACTGGTTTTGTTAAATTCCATGGGTGCAAAAACATATGGCTTACTGCGAAACCTAATAACCCCAGAGAAGCCCGCCGATAAGAACTTCGGAAGCATAGTAGAAATTCTATAGGACCACTTAAACCCCACACCGCTACTGATAGCAGAAAGATTTAAATTCCACAAAAGGAACCAGCATAAAGATGAAAGTGTGGCGTACCGATCACAGAATGGACACAATCCGCTTTCCGGTCCGTGGACTATAAATCAGGCGTCATGCCTTTAAGAAGGATCACACCTTTAAGAAACTCGATCTGCAACATAGTTAAGCCCAGAGCGGGGGAGGAGCATTCAAAGCTGTGCACTGATGAAAGAGAGTTGTACTTTGTGTAGTCTCTGACTCCATTTTGTGTTCAGCATGCAGCCTCAACAATTAAACCTTTTCTGTTGAACCTCTCCGAGTTCAGTATTTTTTGCTAGGAGTACATAGACTCATACATTGGTGACCCCGACACTCAGGACGACTCCTAAGCGTAACCATGGCTGACACAAATGCAGTTTCTGTGAAGCTGCCGGAGATCTGGGAGAACCTGGCCACCGCCTGGTTCCTTCAAGCCGAATCGCAATTCCGACTCCGCGGCACCACCGCCGATGCAACGATGTATGACTACCTCCTCGCCTCCCTGGGCAGCTCCACAATCACGAAAGTCTGGACAACACTACAAAACCCTCCGGAGGAAGGCAAGTACGCACATCTCAAGGCCGCGCTCATTAAAAAATTCACAGCCTCCCAATTCTTGCGCAACTGCTGCCTCCTCGGCCTCCCGGGCCTCGGCGACTCCACGCCGTCAGACTTGCTCTCACACATGCTTGCTCTGACCGATGAGAAACCGCCCGGCTCCCTCTTCCGCACGCTCTTTATCCGCCAACTACCTCCCAGCATCCGCCCAGCGATCGTGGCGTCCAGCCTCACGGACCTCGAGGCCCTGGCCGACGAAGCCGATAAGCTCCTGTCTGCCAGCTCCAACCACGCCGTCACCCCCGACCTGGCCTCCGCAGCGTTGGCACGCGCTCCACCCTCTATCGCGCGGCCACACAGCTCGGCCACGAGGCCCCCCAGGCTCCCACGTCCCCCAAGCCCTCCGACCCAGGGCTACTGCTACTTCCATACTCGGTTCGGCGCACGGGCATGCCGCTGCAGCCATCCCTGCACGTTTCCAACCGCCCCCACACCGGCCTACACGATGGCCGTGGGGCAAGCAGGCGCGTTGCTGTACGTTACGGACAGAGCCTCCGGACGCCGTTTCCTATGCGACACGGGCGCGCAGCGCAGCATCATCCCCGCGTCCGCCCTCGAGATCCAGCGAGGCGGCCGTGGCCCTGCGCTGGCTGCCACCAATGGCACCGACATCCGGACGTGCGGCACCCGCACCGTCACCATCGACCTCGCAGGCCGCCGCTACCACTGGGAGTTTATCACCGCCAAGGTGCTCTCCCCGCTCCTCGGTGCGGATTTCCTGTGCGCCCATGGCCTGTTGGTCGACATGCCTCGGCGCCGCCTCATGGGCCTGAACACCATGTCACCTGTCCCGGGCGCCATGGCCCCCCCCAACCCGCCGAAATGGCGTGGCAGTGCCGCGCCCGCTCAACGGACGACTACTCAGCACTCCTGGCTGATTTCCCAGCCCTCACCAACCCGACCTTCTCCGCGAAGGTTGCTAAGCACGGGGTAGAACACTTCATCCCCACCACAGGCCCACCGGTGTATGCCCACGCCCGCAGGCTGGACCCGGCCAAGCTGGAGATCGCGCGGGCCGAGTTCGCCACAATGGAACAGCTCGGCATCATCCGCCGCTCCAACAGCCCCTGGGCCTCCCCACTCCACATCGTCACCAAACCCGATGGGGGATGGCGCCCCTGCGGGGACTACCGCAGCCTAAACAACGCCACCACGCTGGATCGGTACCCCATACCGCACATTCAAGACTTCTCAGCTAGACTGGCCGGCCACTCAGTCTTCTCCAAAGTCGACCTGGTGCGCGGTTACCATCAGGTGCCAGTCCACCCCACGGACGTTCTCAAGGCGGCCATAATCACCCCTTTTGGGCTATTCGAGTTCCTCCGAATGCCCTTCGGCCTCAAAAACGCGGCCCAGGCCTTCCAGTGGCTCATGGACTCGGTCCTCCAGGACCTGAGGTTCCTCTTTGTCTACCTGGATGACATCCTGGTAGCTAGTTCCTCCAAGCAGGAACACATCGAGCACCTCCGCACCCTGTTCCAGCGGCTCAGTGAGCACGGGCTCATCATCAGCCCAGCCAAGTGCCAATTCGGCCTCAGCAGGATCGAATTCCTCGGCCACCACATCACGCAGGACAGAGCCATTCCCCTGCCCGCCAAGGTGCAAGCCGTCCAGCAGTTCCCCCGGCCTACCACCATCAAAGGCCTCCAGGAGTTCTTGGGGATGATCAACTTTTACAACCGCTTCATTCCCGGAGCGGCCTCCCTCATGCAGCCCCTATACGGAGCCCTCCGGGGTAAGAAAGACAGAATGGCGATCGAGTGGTCGGCGGACATGTTGACCGCTTTCGACTCGACCAAAAAGGCGCTCGCCAACACCACCATGCTCGCTCACCCACAGCCCAACGTCAGGGTGGCCCTCACCACGGACGCCTCCGACCACGCGGTCGGCGCCGTGTACGAACAGTGGGTCGACGGGGCCTGGCAACCGCTGGCCTTTTTCAGCCGCCAACTGCGCCCCCCGGAGGCCAAATACAGCGCCTTTGACCGCGAGCTCCTCGCACTGTACCTGGCAGTCCGCCATTTTAGATTTCTTCTGGAGGGCCGCCCCTTCACCGCGTTTGTCGACTACAAACCCCTGACATTCGCGATGGCGAAATCTGCGGACCCGTGGTCAGCCAGGCAACAACGCCAGCTCGCCGCGGAGTCCGAATTCACCATGGACATCCGGCACGTCTCCGGTCGAGACAACATGGTGGCCGACTGCCTATCCCACCCCGCCGTCCACGGCGCCCACCTGGCAGTGGACTATGTTCAACTGGCAGCGGAGCAACGCACCGACCCCGATCTGCTCTCCGCGCCCACAACCCTCCCAGGGCTGCAACTGACCAACGTCGCCTGCGGCCCGTCCGCCATCACAGTCAAATGCGACACCTCCTTGGCGCAACCCCGCCCCGTAGTCCCGGCGTCCTGGCGAAAACGGGTGTCCGACATCGTCCACGGCCTCTCACACCCCGGCACCCGCGCGCCCATTAGACTGGTGGCCAACCGATTTGTCTGGCGCGGCCTGCGCAAAGATGTGCGCGTCTGGGCCAGATCCTGCATAGCTTGCCAGCGTGCCAAAATCCACCAACACGTCAAAGCCCCACTCGAGGAGTTCACCGTGCCAGAAAGAAGGTTCGACCACATCCACATCAACCTCGTCGGCGCCCTGCCGCCAACACAAGGTCACACGCACCTGCTGACAATCGTGGACCGTACCACCCGCTGGCCTGAGGCCATTCCACTGACGTCCACCACCACCGCCGACATCGCGAGGGCGTTCATCGGTACCTGGGTCGCTCGGTTCGGCGTCCCCTCCGACATGACGTCGGATAGAGGCCCGCAGTTCACCTCTGATCTGTGGGCCGCCATCGCCCGAAACCTCGGGGTGGCCGTTCGCCGCACCACAGCTTACCACCCCCAAGCCAACGGACTGTGTGAATGATTCCACAGGTCCATGAAGGCGTCCCTCCGCGCCAGCCTCGAGGATGAGGCTTGGATCGACCGCATCCCGTGGGTGCTACTCAGCCTACGCTCCGCGGTCAAGGAAGACCTGCAAGCCTTGGCGGCGGAACTCGTGTACGGCCAGCCGCTGCGTGTACCCGGAGAGTTCCTGCCCACCGCCACGACCCCCTGGTCAGCTGAACAGCAACGCCGCGCTTTCGCCAACCGAGCACAACAGTTCGCTCCGGTACCCACCGGCCGGCACGGCGAACCAGCAACCCGCGTACCACCTAGCCTGCACATGGCCAAATTTGTTTTCATGCGCCATGACGCCCACCGAGGACCTCTACGGCCCCCATACGACGGATCCTACAAGGTACTCCAGACGGAGAACAATTTCTTACTCCTCGAAGTGGGCGGCAGAATTGACAAGGTGTCGGTCGACTGGCTCAAGCTGGTGCACCTAGAGCCCGACGAACCCATTCAAGTGGGCCAACCCACACCGCGGGGCAGGCCGCCTAAGAGCCCGATGCGCCCGACCGCCCCGCTCCAGACACCAACCGCCAAGAGCCGTTCCGGCCGTGCCATCAAGCCGCCACGCCGGTTCGTACACTCCCTACTAGCGGATTCTGTGGGGAGCTGTGTGGCGTACCAATCACAGAATGGACACAATCCGCTTTCCGGTCCGTAGACTATAAATCAGGCGTCATGCCTTTAAGAAGGATCACACCTTTAAGAAACTTGATCTGCAACATAGTTAAGCCCAGAGCGGGGGAGGAGCAGTCGAAGCTGTGCACTGATGAAAGAGAGTTGTACTTTGTGTAGTCTCTGACTCCATTTTGTGTTCAGCATGCAGCCTCAACAATTAAACCTTTTCTGTTGAACCTCTCCGAGTTCAGTATTTTTTGCTAGGAGTACGTAGACTCCTACAAAAGTAATGCTGAGTACTTAATGGAACTGCGCAAGCTATCGAAACACTGCCAGTTTGGAATGGGACTAGCAGATACGTTAAGGGACAAGTTTGTGTGTGGGCTTCAAAGCGAAGGAAACCAGAAACGGCTTCTATCAGAAAAGGATCTTACGCTGGACAAGGCTTTCAGCATGGCAGTATCACATGAAGCAGCCGCAAGGGGCGCTGCAGAGATACAACGGAGACCGCAAGAATATGGCACCAATGAAATGTCATATGGAGCAGGGAAGTGTTATCACTGCGGCAGAACAACACACGACCAGGAGGATTGTTGGTTCAAGGACCAAGTGTGCAGACAGTGTGGAAAAGCAGGACACATAGCAAGAGTCTGCAGGTCAGGGAAGAAAACCAACAGCAAGAAATCTCCACAGGAGACGGACAAAAAGTTACATAAGGTGATGGACAGTAGTTCAGACAAACAGGAAAGTGATACAGACTCCGGAAGCAAGGAGCTGGGTTGTCTGAAACTACATAAGGTAAACAAAATGGAGGATCACCAGACTATCTGGGTCACACTCAAGATAGACGGAGTCCAAGTGAAAATGGAACTGGACACAGGATCAGCCCTAACAGTCATAAACCAAAGGGACTACAAGTGGCTATTTTCACATATACCCTTGAAAGCTACAGAGATTGGCTTGAAGATGTACACGGGGCAAAAAGTCTACCCCAAAGGAAAAATAAGGGTGAAAGTGATATACAAAGGCCAGGAAATACCTAAAATGGACCTATACGTATTGCCAGATGGAGGACCACCACTACTAAGACGTGAATGGGTCCGGAAGATACAATTAGACTGGCATTCCATACAGGCACTGCAGGTTGAGGCCAAAAAGGATGACGACGTCACACCTGGACGACTGTCAAAAATGCTAACTGACGCACAAGAAGTGTTCCAGGAGGGACTCGGAACACTAAAAGGCATAACAGCAACGATTAAAATAGAGGAAAATGCAAGCCCAAAGTTTCTTAAGGCCAGGCCAGTGCCTTATGCGATCCGACCAGCAGTCGAAGCAGAGCTGGAAGGGTTGGAACGTTCAGGAGTACTGTCCAAAGTAGACTGGAGCGAGTGGGCTACACCCATCATTCCTGTAATGAAGAGGTCGTTGAGTAATACGCCTGGGGAACCAAAGAAGGTCCGCATCTGTGGGGATTTCAAGGTGACAGTGAACCCAGTCCTTCACACGGTACAATATCCGCTTCCACGGATTGAGGATATTTTCGCCTCGCTATCTGGAGGTAAACGCTTCACCAAAATTGATCTAGCCCAGGCGTACTTGCAAATGGAGGTAGAAGAAGCCTCAAAACAATACCTCACGATCAACACTCATAAAGGCCTCTACCAATACAACCGGCTGGTGTTCGGGGTAGCATCGGCTCCGGCTATCTGGCAAAGGGCGATGGATCAAGTCTGGCAAGGGATTCCAGGGACCCAGTGTTATTTGGACGACATCCTGGTCACGGGCGGAAATGACAGTGATCATCTCGCCAACCTGGAGAAGGTGCTCACTAGATTAAAGGAATATGGGCTACGAGCTAATCGCCACAAGTGCGAGTTTTTCCAGAAGCAGATCTCGTATTGTGGCCACGTTATTGATGAAGAGGGGTTGCATAAGTCCCCTGAAAAGATTGAGGTAGTAGTCAAGGCTCCAGCACTGGAAAATGTGTCACAACTGAGGTCGTTCCTCGGGCTGGTGAACTACTACCATAAGTTCTTACCAAATTTGTCTACAGTATTACACCCACTGAACACCCTACTGCAAATGGGGGTACCATGGAAGTGGAATGACGAATGTAAACGAGCTTTCCAGAAGTGTAAAGAATTGATCACATCAAAAGAGGTGTTGGCCCATTTCAACCCAGCACTACCAATTCATTTGGCATGTGACGCATCACCCTATGGTATTGGAGCGGTGCTGTCGCACAAATTCCCGGATGGGTTGGAGAGGCCAGTAGCCTTTGCGTCTCGGTCACTAACCTCAGCCGAGTGCAACTACGCCCAGATTGACAGGGAGGCCCTCAGCCTGGTGTGGGGAGTGGAAAAATTCAACCACTATCTGCATGGGCAAAAGTTCACCTTGCTGACTGACCACCAACCCCTTGTCTCCATCTTTAATCCAAAGAAGGGCGTTTCGGTGATGACTGCACAACGGTTACAAAAATGGTCCCTTTTTCTAGGGGCGCACCAATATGAAATAGAATATAAAGGTACGAAACAACATGGAAACGCTGATGGGCTATCACGCCTGCCACTGCCTACTGTGGAGGAAGCACCAGCAGTGGACCCTATCGAGATATTTTATTCGTCAATAATTGAACGATTGCCAGTAACTAACGCGGATATAGAGAAGGAGACCCGTAATGATCCGACACTGTCTCAAGTATATGATTTGACGGTGAGGGGATGGCCAACACATGGCGACTCACTGTTGCCAGCATTCTCATCCAGAAGAGAACAGCTGTCAGTATGCCAGGGGACAGTGATGTGTGGATCCCGAGTGGTAATTCCACCCAAGTTAAGGGAGAGAGTGCTAAATGAGCTTCACGAAGGTCATCTGGGAGGGGTGAAAATGAAAAGCCTTGCTAGGGCTTATGTGTGGTGGCCAGGGATCAATTAACAAATCGAGGACCTAACCAAGAGCTGCTCAGGATGCCAGAAGGTCCAAAATGCACCACCACATGCCCCTCTACACCCATGGGAGTGGCCCTCCTCTCCATGGCAACGGGTGCATATTGATTTTGCTGGTCCATTCATGGACTCAATGTTCTTAGTAGCAGTGGAAACGGATGAACTAACCGACGAAAGGGAGCCAGAATCGCCTCCGCACCAAGAACCAGAACCTCAGGAAAGGCGTTATCCAGAAAGGGTCAGGAAGCCGCCCCAAAGACTGAATCTATAAATGGACTATTTCTGTTCAATGTGCATGTTAAAGTGTTAATTGTTATTTGAATATTATGGGTACTGCTAATCTAAAAGGGGATGAATTGTTGTGTATGTACCTTTAAGAGAGAACTACTGTTACAGCTCCTGTATACTGTAGTACCGGCAGTGACCACACCTGTATATAAGCTTTGCGCATGCCTCTGTACCCCCAGTCTTGAGACTACCCTCCTCCAGTAAACACCTGTTATTTGTTAAGTTACAGCCTCCGTGTGGTTATTGGAAAACATCATACCTTAAAGATCACAGATCTTACAGTTCCCATTCGACTTCGGGGTTCCTCATGTCCTTGCTCAACTTCCTGAGCCACCACCATATATCCAGTTGAATGTATCCTTCACACGTCAAACATATTTGCTTTCCAACGGTGATGCTGACCCTCGTAGTAACGACTTGTACCCGGGGGCACAGGAGGGAGGCTTCCCTGTACGTGAATCCGGTTTGGCTGGAGTACTGAGATGAATTGGACCCCAACCAGCCTGGCCACCTTCCCTCGTGGAAGTAGACCGCGGTCTCCTCCGCATCCCGTTCACCGCTCCCATCGATCGCCAGGGGCGCCTTGTCTCCCGAACACCCGTAGATGTGGGAGTCTTGGACGTCACCCCTCCTCTCCACACTCATCCCGATCAGGGGGAATAGGATCACGATCCATTCCATCCCGAAAATCTTTCTGCAAAAAGATGTAAAAACATGCAGCCAGGTCCCAAAGAGATTCTCTGGCTTGGTGAGGCATGGCCGGGTCCCACGACCTCAACCCAAATATACACTTGTAACAGACTACTTAAATAAAACTACCCATCACCTTATTTAACTTAAATTATAAACACCCAAACTTAAGCTAAATAATTACACTTTACTTAAAACTTAAACTTAAACTAAAACTATGTACATCCGCCGCCCGTCTCCGGGCGGCCAGGCTAATCCCTGGTCGGACTGCGGCTCGCCGCTACCCCTGGCGTGACCGCACAGTCCTGCACTGTTGGTCACCCGCAGCCCATGGCTGCTGGCTGAGGACCTCTGACTTTGGACCTCTCCCTGGCTTGCGGGGTGGCCCTTGGTAACTGGAGGGCTGGTGACCATGGCTTTCTCGGCTGGGGCGTCCGTGGGGACCTTCTGGGGGCTTTGGCGGGTGGGGCTGTCTTGGCCGCTGGGCCTTTTACCCGAACCGCTGCTCCCCCAGGCTTGACCCCTCCCGAACCTGGGCTGAGGGCAGGTAACTTTTCACAGCCTGCTGCTGCGAGCTGAGAGTCTCCGCCCCCAGGTCCCATGGCTGGGTCCGGGGCGGGGTTTTCACCCTCAGGTCCCTCCCCCTCGTCTGGATCCCAGAAGAGTGGGGGAGTGTCCCAACCGATGGGCGGGATGGTCCCTCCCTTCAAACAAGCCATAGCGCCTGCCTGAGCAGTCTGTGAACTTGCTCCTGCTGCGGGCTGAGGATTTCCTCAGACCTTCTCCCAACTGGCTGTTTTCCCCTTTCAGGCTGAAACAGCTTGCACTGGTTGATGTACACAGCGGCCTGTTTTAAAACCTGTGCTGAAGGCTCGTCCGCTGCCCCGAACGGACCTTCTAGGGGCTCCCCTTTCTCCTTCCTCACCGGGACGGTCTTACAGGCAGGATCTTGGGCCCAGACCTGCTTTAGGTCCGGGGCCAAAACTACCTTCTGTGTTCCTCCCTTGTCCCAGACTGCGGCTTCCAGACCTGCCCGATAGGGGTCCCGGGACTCTCCTTCCTCAGCCTTATCTATGGCCCTTTCTCCAGCGCGCACGGTCAGACCAAGGAATTTCACCTGCTGGCCGATCTGCGCTTTCTTGGCATTTACCTTGAAACCCTTCTGTCCTAACAGCTCCAGCAGTTCGGCCAATAGTGGGCCATGCTCCGCTTTCGAATCAGTGAACAGGAGCAGGTCATCCACATATTGAACCAACTGTCTGGGCTGGCTAAAATCCTTCAAACTGTCGGCCATGCACTGATGGAAAATGCTGGGGCTGTTGTGGAAGCCCTGTGGCAAACAGTTCCACGTGTACTGTTGCCCTTTAAACGTAAGGGCAAACTTGTACTGATCCTCCCTCCTTACAGGGATGGACCAAAACCCATTTGAAAATCCAGCACCGTGAAAGTGGTCGCGGATGCTGGAATACTCCCGATGAGGTCGGCAACTGCTGCTACTGTGGGTGCGCAGGCTGGGATGTTGCTATTGAGCATCCGATAGTCCACCGTGGCCCTCCAGGAATTGTCCGGCTTTCTGACCGGCCATAACGGAGAATTCACGTGGGTAGCTATCGGCCTCAGAACTCCCTGCTGCACTAATGAGGACATGGCTGCTTCCATGTTCGGCTCTGCTTCCCTGGGGAAGTTATACTGTTTCTGTGGTCGGGCTATGGGGTCCCCGTCTATGCTGACCTGAAATCCTGTGACCCTCCCGCAGTCGTGTTTGTGAGTGGCAAATGTGGCCAGGTGGGCCTGCACAAATGCCTGGAACTCTGGTGGGGTGTTGCTGACCATGAGCCCGAGGTTATAATCCTCTTTGGGCTTCGTGGTGCAGAGGGTCCCCTTCCCTTCCTTACCCGGGATAACTACGATCTCACCGTTCTTTACTTTTCCTGCCCCCCAAAGGCAGTGATTCCTCAAATCCACTAGGATCCCGTGACCTACGATAAAGTCGGCCCCCAGGACCCCTCTTCCACCCTCCACGTCCCATTTCATCAGGACACACGTCCACTTGGAGCGGAGCGGTCCTATCCAAATGGCGAGCGGGATGGAGACCGAGCCAGCCTGTTCCCTACCCGTGAACCCCGATAAACTGTATGGGACCCCGCTGGAGAGAGGTGAGGTGGTGGGGTTAGCTGAGTAGATCACGGTGCGCGATGCCCCCGTGTCCAACAGATAGGTCCCTGTCACCTTTTCCACCTCCATCTCCAAAAGGGGTCTCCTCCACTCATCATATCGGAGCGAACACAGATACACAGGCTGCGCTGGCTCTAGTCACGGCTGTGGGTTGGATGGGGCTGACGGGGTGAGAGCACCGGTAGCGGCTGCTACTCTCCCCTGGCCAGTCAGTAAAGACCTCATGGCGTCCAAAAGTGACTCGACCTCTGCGGAAGGGGTCCCTACCCCTGCCTTTTGGGCTGGAGCTGTGGGATGCTTTCCCTTGTTATCCTTCCAAGGGTTTTTGCAATCCTTCCGCCAGTGACCATCCTTCCCACACCCGTAACAATTGGTCTTGGTGTTGGGGGGTTACTCCCTTCCTGGTGCCATTCCTTTCTACTCTGCACCCCTCGTTTTATCTCATGCACCTTCCCCTTGGGTGGGTGTGCATCGGTTGCCCTGCCGTTTTTGTAGGCTAGGGTCAGCTGCCTAATTACCGTGAGCTCTGTGGTCTGGGGATCTTTGGGGTCGAACCAGGCTTCTGCCTTGGCCCGGACCTGTGGCAAGCTGTTCGCCACCAGGCACCAGAGCCAATGCATCAGGGAATCCCCATTCAGGAACGTCCGGCCTGGCATCCCCGGGCAAGCTTTCCGGCACACCGGCCACAGCCAGTCCACAAAAGCCTGCGGGGTTTCCCCAGAAAGCTGGGTCGTCTTCTCCACGCGGGAGAAGGGACTTCCCTCATCCATCCCCATGGCCTCTAGAACCGCATCTCTAAGCTCCTCATACCCGCTCTGCCCCCTTTTACACTCGTCAGAGAGGGATTGGAGGTGATTACTCTCCAGGGAGAATAGCAGCATTTTCACCCTCTCAGCGTCATCGCAGTTGTTGACGCTGGCGGTCTGCTCTATTTCCCTGAAGTGGACCGAGGGGTCTCCCTCGGCGGAAAGCTTCGGGATATGGTTGACCATAACCCTGAGCTGTTGAGTGTTAAAGGGTAATACGAACTGGTTTTGGAGGGGCCCCTCATTGTCGCCATCGGCGGGTGGGCCGAACCTCTGATGCCGCGCTGGGCACATCAGTCCTGGCTCCGGTCTCTGGGCCGGGGGTTGCTCTACCTCCGCCTCCATCTCTGGCTCCACTTCGGGTTCCACCCCCGGTTCCACCCCCCCTTGCTGCCAAACCTCGCTGAAACTTGACGCGACGGGTGGTAGCCGTGAGGTCTCCTCCCTCTCAACCGGGTCGTCCCTAGGCACCACCGGTGATGTTGGAACTGTCCTCCCCTCGTTTCCCATAAAATCTGCCTGGCCTGCCTTTGGGCTTATGAGGCATACCATGCCTTTTGCCCTCCGGAGGGCCCGGCTCAGATTTTCTATCCTCTCTTTACAGGGGCCGTGGTCTGCTTCCTCAAACGCCTGTTCATTTGCTAGCTTATAAGCGGCTTTACTTCCTGTACTCTCTCTTCCTGTTCCCTGATCTGCCTTGCCAAGCGGGCGTTTTTCTCCCGCAACCTTAACTCATTTCCCTTGGTCTCGGTGACTTGGCACTGTAGGTATTCCAACTGGGCCCTGTGTTCTCCTACTAAATGCACTCTCTCTTGGTTCAAACCCTGCAAAGCTACCAATAACTTTTCCCCTACGAGAGCCTTATCCTGGATCTCCAGGGCTGACTCCCTTAACTCGACTGCCTGTGCTGCAACGAGCCCGTCCAAGAGCTGGACCTGCTTTTTAAAGCACATCAGCCAAACTGCCTTCTCTAAGGACTTCTTGTGTTCCTTTCCCTCTGTCCACTTAGCTGCTGCACCTATCGGACACCCAGCCCTTAATAGAGTGATGATCCACTTCTTAGTGATATTCACCTTGCTAAACACATAATCAGAAATCCTTTCCTCCATCATGGTTCACTCATCCGAACCACTGTCCACTGTATCGCAACCTTGTTGCTGGTGTCCTGCCGCGGTCGCCATTTCTGTAGGGGGTGGCGTGTGGTGGTGTTTGGCATGTGTGTACGCCCAGTCAGTTATGCCCCTGACTGTTTTGTGAGCGGTTCGAATCGCTCCCACGCCCCCGGGTTCTAGACATCGGACTTAGGTACAAGGCGACGTTACAGAGAAGACTCGAGTCGACAGGTGGTTGGATGCAAACAGACCCCAAGATTTTATTGAAGAGGAAAAACTTACTTAATACAATCTCATGGAAAAGAATTACTAGTGTACACTTCTACAGGCAAAAATTACAAGAGAATCATAATAATACATTTACTTATGCAGGGAATGGGGAACACACGGCACATCGAGGGAAAACAACTATCTTAACAATCCCCTTATCCTTGTCCCACCCCCTATACCTAACTAGATTAAGCTATGAGGGGTCAGAACTTCATGCTCACCAATCAAAAGGTTTGTTAGACTCAAAACAGCGGTTGGGTTCGGGGTTCGCTCTTGGTGCTCTCTGGAGCTTGTTGTCGTCATGTGGTCTCCAGGCGCTGCAAGGGCATTGTCCGGGTTCGCGTACCCCAAAGTTAAAGTCTCTGTTTGGGTACTTTACCTTCCAGGGATCGTTCTTCGTCGACAGTGGCCAGTTTGAGTTGATGTGCAGATATTCGAAGGTCGGCCGAGGCTGAAGGCCCGATGATTTAAAACCTCCCTTCGTTTGGTCTTCTCCGGCCGGTCTACCCCTCGGTGGTTTTCCCTTCTCCCCTCGTCACGTCCCGCCTCGCCTGGCCTGAATCTGTCCGTGTCTGCCTGACCCGGTGCCGGGGCAGTTCCAGGTGGAGCGGGAAAAGGGCACGGGCAAAGGCCAGGGGGTAAGCGCAGGACGGGGAAAGAGTGGCAGCCACGAGGGTGAGGGGCCGAGGAGCAGCACCAGTACACCAACCAACCAACGCACCTGACGATCTCGGACACCAACTCACCAACAACCAACTTCCTTGCTACCCGAGGGGCCTTCAATTATACCTTCATCGAAAACCCTTATCTGCGCGCCAAATCAGGTTAGTTCTTTGTCTTAATCTTGGCGGGCTATTTTAAATAATGGTAGCAATCCATATTAACTGGTTTTGGATGGCCGGTAATCACATCTACCGGCCTGATAATTGACTTGTATTGTCCTGAAAGTTCCTTGATGGGCCTTGTCTGGCCTCGATGGCTCGGTTAATCTGTTTCCGATAATATATGCAGACTGCTAGATGGCCTTAACTATAGGCCTAAACTGAATTTAGATTTGCCTCCAATTCGGTCTAATGCATAATTCAGAGTCCTGTCTGGTTCCAAAATACAAAGTTTCTCTTCACAGAAAGCCTGCAGCCTTAGTTTTGATTTCTCCCAAGCTGTCTGCATTGCAGAATCCATTTTGGAATCCCACAGGCTTTCTGCCACGAGGCACGGACGCCATCTTGGGTGCCCTTCTTAATTTAAAATGTCCACGCAGAGTCCCGTTTATTAATAACAGCCTTCGGGGAAATGCAGAAATGTTGTGAATCTTACACAGTCCATACATTAATAGGTTATTCATAGAATTTGATTCTACAACTTGCACATGAGAGGATTCAAACTCATTGTTATTAGTTGATTAATCCAGTACCATAACCAGTATACTGCCGAGCCTGTTACTTCCACAAGCTACGCAAACTATCCCATCAGACCCGTTAACCCAGCCACTTAATCTCCTGAGGGAACGCTCTGCTTAAAGACTCCCTCAAAAGTCGTAGGGCAGGAGGTGGTTACAGAGATAGGGAGGGATGAGGCCAAGGAGAGATGACAGATTTGAATTGGAGACGTTGGGGGACCAGGAGCTAATATAGGTCAGTAAGGATAGAGGTGATAGGTGAGCAAGACTGCGGTATAGGATACGGGCGGCAGAGTTTTAGATGAGCCGAATTTTACTGAGGGTGAAGGATGGAAGGCCGAGCATTGGAAATGTTGATGTTTTAGTATATGAAGTTATGTCTTAATGCGAGTGCAGATCAAAATGTTGCTACTTTTAATACAAAAGAATCTGAAGTATTTGTCTTTGCATAAGTGTGACTGGGCAATGAATGAATTTCAGTGTGCTCAAATTAATCTTTATGTGATAATTGGGGTTGAAAGCTTGGGGGAGCAGCGAGGAGGAGCTCGGGAGAAAACCCGGCGACCAGCGAGGCCCAAGACCAGTCGGGAGCAGTGAGTCAGAGCCTGGTATAAAAACCGGAGAGAGGCGAGGCCCGAGACCAGTCGGGACCAGCGGGAGCAGCGAGGAGGAGCTCGGGAGAAAACCCGGCGACCAGCGAGGCCCGAGACCAGTCGGGAGCAGTGAGTCAGAGCCCGGTATAAAAACCGGAGAGAGGCGAGGCCCGAGACCAGTCGGGACCAGCGGGAGCAGCGAGGAGGAGCTCGGGAGAAAACCCGGCGACCAGCGAGGCCCGAGACCAGTCGGGAGCAGTGAGTCAGAGCCCGGTATAAAAACCGGAGAGAGGCGAGGCCCGAGACCACAGCTGGGGCAGTCGGGAGAGCAGGAGGCCAGTAACTGGGGAGTTTAAAAGCTCACCTTTCGCGGGCTTTTTCTTTCACAGCTGGTGCAGTCGGGAGAGCAGGAGGCCAGTAACTCTTATATAGGTGGAGCTGTTGCTAAACCCGAAACACTACAGTGTAGTGTCTCCCACCCTTCCACCTCCTCTAACCTTTTAGGGGTTAGGGGAAGTTGAAAAGGTAGGTTCAATTTATTTTATTTCAGGAGCCTAACCTAGGTGGAAAAGGTTCCAGGACAGGAGGCGGCAGTGAAAATACAACACCAGAAAACAGGTAGGTGACTGGTTGGTGAGTACTTTCACAAACTTATTCTAAGTAGAATTCAATAATTAAGCTAAATCGTAGTAAATAAAAGGGTATTGTAAGGGTTAAGTCATGGAAGGGCAGCTCGGACCCGTGTCATGCTTCTCCTGTGCCATGTGGGAAATCAGGGACACTGTCCCTGACAACTATGTGTGCAGGAAGTGTGTCCAGCTGCAGCTCCTAGCAGACCGCATGGCGGCGCTGGAGCTGCGAATGGACTCACTCTGGAGCATACGTGATGCTGAGGATGTTGTGGATAGCACATTCAGTGAGTTGGTCACACCGCAGGTAAAGGCTAGCTCAGACAGTAAATGGGTGACCAAAAGGCAGGGTAAAGGCAGGAAGGTAGTGCAGGAGTCACCTGCGGTCATCTCCCTCCAAAACAGGTTTACCGTTTTGGGTACTGTTGGGGGAGATGACTTATCAGGGGAAGGCACCAGCAGCCAGGTTCAGGGCACCATGACTGGCTCTGCTGCACAGAAGGGCGGGAAAAAGAGGGATAGGGCTATAGTGATAGGGGATTCAATTGTAAGGGGGATAGATAGGAGTTTCTGTGGCCGAGACCGAGACTCCAAGATGGTATGTTGCCTCCCTGGTGCAAGGGTCAAGGATGTCTCGGAGCGGGTGCAGAGCATTCTGAAGGGGGAGGGGGATCAGCCAGTTGTCGTGGTACATGTAGGTACCAACGATGTAGGTAAAAAGAGGGAGGAGGTCCTACAAGCTGAATTTAGGGAGTTAGGAGCTAAATTGAAAAGTAGGACCTCAAAGGTAGTAATCTCTGGATTGCTACCAGTGCCACGAGCTAATAAGTTTAGAGAGAGTAAGATAGATAAACTAAATACGTGGCTTGAGCAGTGGTGCAAGGGAGAGGGATTTAAATTCTTGAGGCATTGGAACCAGTTCTTGGGGAGGAGTGACCTGTACCAAGGGGACGGTCTACACCTGAACTGTGAGGGAGCCGATGTCCTCGGGGTAATATTTTCTAGGGCGGTTCGGGAGGATTTAAACTAATTTGGCAGGGGGATGGGAACCTAGGTAGTGGAAAAGAGGGAAGTCATATGAAGTCAGAAATAGATGGTAGAAAGGTGAGAAGCAATAAGCAAAGGAGAGAAACACAAAGGGCCAAACTAATTCATAATGAGAGTGTGAAAAAAGCAAGCCTGAAGGCTTTGTATCTTAATGCTAGAAGCATTAGGAACAAGGTGGATGAATTAGTTGTGGAAATAGAGGTCAACAAGTATGATTTGATTGGGATTACAGAAACGTGGCTGCAGGGTGGGCAAGGCTGGGAACTTAACATCCAGGGATATACAATATTTAGGAAGGATCGGCAAAAAGGTAGGGGAGGTGGGGTAGCATTGCTGGTAAAGGAGGGGATTAATGCAATGGAAAGGAAGGATATTAACTCGGATGAAACGGAATCTGTATGGGTAGAAATGAGAAATAGCAAGGGGAGGAAAACGTTAGTGGGTGTGATATATAGGCCTCCAAATAGTAATATGGAGGTGAGGGAAGGCATAATAAGGGAAATTAGAGAAGCGTGCGATAAGAGCACAGCTGTCATCATGGGTGACTTTAATTTACATATTGATTGGACTACCCAAATTAGTAAAAATTCTGAGGAGGAGGAATTCCTGGAATGTTTTCGGGACGGTTATCTGGACCAATATGTCGAGGAGCCGACTCGAGATCAGGCCATTTTAGACTGGGTATTGTGCAATGAGAAGGGACTTATCAACAATCTTCTTGTACGAGGCCCCTTGGGTCAGAGCGATCATAATATGATCGAGCTCTCAGTCGAGATGGAGAGTGAGGAAATTGAATCAGAGACTAAGGTCCAGAACTTAAATAAAGTGAATTACGAGGGTATGAGACGGGAATTGGGTAAGATTGATTGGGTGGTGTTTCTGGGGGGATTGACAGTGGATAGACAATGGCAAGCATTCAAAGATAGAATGGAAGAATTCCAGAACATGTTTATACCGGTTTGGCATAAAAATAAACCTAAAAAGGTGGCTCAACCGTGGATAACGAGGGAAATTAGGGACAGCATAAAATCAAAAAAAAGGGCATATCAACTGGCAAAAAAAAGCACCAGACCGGAAGATTGGGGGCAGTACAGGATACAGCAAAAGAGGACAAAGGGATTAATCAGGAAGGGGAAAATAGAATACGAAAGTAAACTTGCAGCAAACATAAAGACAGACTGCAAAAGCTTTTATCGGTATATCAGGAGGAAAAGACTGGTAAAATCCCAAGTCGGTCCCTTGCAGTCCGATTCGGGAGAATATATAATGGAGAATAAGGAAATGGCAGACCAATTAAACTCATACTTTGGTTCTGTATTCACAAAGGAGGACACAAATAACCTCCCAGGAATATCGGCAAACATAGGGACTAATGAGAGGGAGGAGCTGACAGAAATTAGTATCTCTAGGGATATGGTGTTGGGTAAGTTGAGGGGACTGAAGGCCGACAAATCCCCGGGGCCTGATAAACTACATCCTAGGGTACTTAAGGAGGTGGCCCTGGAGATAGCAGATGCTCTAAGGATCATCTTCCGGAACTCCATTGACTCGGGAACAGTACCCGTGGATTGGAGGGTAGCTAATGTTACCCCAATATTTAAAAAGGGGGGTAGAGAGAAAGCAGGGAATTATAGACCAGTAAGCCTTACATCGGTTGTGGGCAAAATGCTAGAGTCCATTATTAAGGATAAAATAGCGGAGCACTTGACAAATGGGGAAAGGATCGGACAGAGTCAACATGGATTTACAAAGGGTAAATCGTGTTTGACTAATCTGCTGGAATTTTTTGAGGAAGTAACTGGTAAAATAGATGGGGGAGAGCCAGTGGATGTGGTGTACCTTGACTTCCAGAAAGCCTTCGATAAGGTTCCACACAAAAGATTATCATGCAAAATTAAGGCTCATGGGATTGGGGGCAAAGTATTAACGTGGATAGAGAACTGGCTGGCGGATAGAAAACAGAGAGTTGGAATAAACGGCTCGTTTTCGGAGTGGCAGGCAGTGACCAGCGGGGTGCCGCAAGGATCTGTCCTGGGACCCCAGCTGTTCACAATATATATAAATGATCTGGATCAGGGAATTGGATGCAATATTTCCAAATTCGCTGACGACACTAAACTAGGAGGAGGGGTGGGCTCTGATGAGGATGTCAGGAGGCTACAGTGCGATTTGGACAGGTTGGGGGAATGGGCGGATACGTGGCAGATGCACTATAATGTGGATAAATGCGAGGTTATCCACTTTGGGGGTAAAAACAGGAGGGTAGATTATTATCTAAATGGCAATAGATTGGGAGATGGGGAAGTGCAGAGGGACCTGGGTGTTCTTGTGCACCAGTCACTGAAGGAGAGCATGCAGGTGCAACAGGCGATTAAGAAGGCAAATGGTATGTTGGCCTTCATATCAAGGGGGTTCGAGTATAGGAATAGGGATACCTTACTACAGCTGTACAAGGTGCTGGTGAGACCGCATCTGGAGTATTGTGTACAGTTTTGGTCGCCCCATCTGCGGAAGGATGTTCTTGCCATGGAAAGAGTGCAGCGGCGATTCACCAGGCTGATACCTGGAATGGCGGGAATGACCTACGAGGAGAGATTGAATAGTTTGGGCTTGTACTCACTGGAGTTTAGAAGATTGAGAGGGGATCTCATCGAAACATATAAAATTATGGCAGGCCTGGACAGGCTGAATTCAGAGAGAATGTTTCCAATGGCAGGGGAGCACAGAACCAGGGGCCACAGTCTAAAAATAGCGGGCAAATCATTTAAAACAGAGATGAGGAAGAATTTCTTCACTCAAAGAGTGGTGAGCCTGTGGAATTCCCTGCCACAGAGGGCTGTGAAGGCTAATTCAATAAATATTTTCAAGAGAGAATTGGATATATTTCTGAAGGCTAAGGGGATTAAGGGTTACGGAGAAAAGGCGGGGACGGGGTACTGAACTGGTAAGATCAGCTAAGATCTCAGACGAAGATCAGCCATGATCTCATTGAATGGCGGAGCAGGCTCGAAGGGCCGAATGGCCTACTCCTGTTCCTATCTCTATGTTTCTATGAATTTACACTCTCAGTGTGGGGCTTCATCCACCTGCTGCACTGATTGGGACGTCAGGCACAGAAAATCCCACATCCCCCCCTCCGCCTCCCCCCACCCCAGCCCCCGCCCCTACGATTCTCTGTCCATTAATTTTAATGGATGGAAATAATGAGGATTGCACAGCCAAATACCTGATATATGCTCACCCCAAATGAGCCTCTGTATAAGAGCATGAATGGCCGTAGACGTGAATCCAGGATGGTTTGTTGCCTCCCTGGTGCCAGGGTCAAGGATGTCACTGAGCGGCTGCAGTGCATTCTGGAGGGGGAGGGAGAACAGCCAGTGGTCGTGGTCCACATTGGTACCAACGACATAGGTAAAAAGAGGGATGAGGTCCTGCAGCAAGAATTTAGGGAGCTAGGTGAAGGATTAAGGAGCAGGACCTCAAGGGTTGTAATCTCTGGATTACTCCCGGTGCCACGTGCTAGTAAGTATAGGAATAGGAAGATAGAACAGATGAATGCGTGGCTAAAGGGATGGTGCAGGGGGGAGGGCTTTAGTTTCCTGGATCACTGGGTCTGCTTCTGGGAAAGGTGGGACTTGTACAAGTCGGACGGTTTACACCTGAACCAGGGGGGAACCAATATCCTTGCGGGGAGGTTTGCTAGCACTGCTGGGGAGGGTTTAAACTAACTTGGCAGGGGGTTGGGGTACAGAGTGGAGCTATAGTAGGGGGTGATTTACGGCCAAATACAGAGGGAAAAACAAGTCAGCTGGGAAGGCAGAGCAAATATGTGAAGGCAAAAGAGAATATGGCAGGGCTGGAAGGCATTTATTTTAATGCAAGGAGTCTTGCAAATAAGGTGGATGAACTGAAGGTGTTGTTGAACACATGGGAGTACGATATTGTTGCTATCACGGAGACATGGTTGAGGGAGGGTCAGGACTGGCAGCTCAATATTCCGGGGTATAGAATCTTCAGGCGAGACAGAGGGGGGTGTAAAAGGGGAGGGGGTGTTGCAATATTAATTAAGGAGTCAATTACTGCTGTAAGGAGGGATGATATATTAGCGGGTTCCTCTAATGAGGCCATATGGGTAGAACTTAAAAACAAAAAGGGGGCAAGCACTTTGCTGGGAGTGTACTATAGGCCCCCAAACAGTCAGGGGGAGATAGAGGAACAGATATGTAGGCAAATCTCAGAGAAGTGCGAAAATAATAGGGTAATAATAGTGGGGGATTTCAACTTCCCCAATATAAATTGGGACAGTCAGAGTGTGAAAGGCTTAGAGGGTGCAGAATTCTTAAAGTGCATCCAGGAGAGCTTTTTGAGCCAACATGTAGAAAGTCCTACAAGAGAGGGGGCGGTACTGGACCTAATTCTGGGGAATGTAGCCAGGCAAGTGGTGGAAGTGTCAGTAGGAGAGCATTTTGGCGACAGTGACCATAATTCGGTGAGATTTAAGGTGGTCATGGAAAAAGACAAAGACGGCCCGGAAATAAGGGTTCTAAATTGGGGGAAGGCCGATTTTAATATGATCAGGCAGGATCTGGCCAAAGTGGACTGGGAGCAGCTGCTTATAGGAAAATCCACATCAAAACAGTGGGAGACTTTCAGAAGGGAAATAGAGAGAGTACAACGCCAACATGTTCCTGTAAAGGTCAAGGGTGGGACCAACAAGCAAAGGGAACCTTGGATGACAAGGGATATACAAAAATGCATTAGAAATAAAAGGGGGGCTTTTGGCAGTTACAAAAGACTAAAGACAGAAGAAGCCCCAGAGGAGTATAAAAAGTGCAGGGGCATACTTAAAAAAGAAATTAGGAGGGCGAGGAGGGGCCATGAAATAACACTGGCGAGCAAAATAAAGGAAAATCCTAAGGTGTTTTATAAGTATATTAAGGGCAAGAGGATAACCAGGGAAAGGGTAGGGCCCATTAGGGACCAAAGTGGCAATCTGTGTGTAGAGCCAGAGGATGTAGGCGGGGTTTTAAATGAATTTTTTGCATCTGTGTTCACTATGGAGAAAGACGATGCAGACATAGAAATCGGGCAAGGGGACGGTGACATACTTGAACATATTAGCATCGAGAGGGAGGAGGTGCTAGCGGTTTTAGCGGGCCAAAAAGTGGATAAATCCCCAGGCCCAGACGAGATGTATCCCAGGCTGCTGTGGGAGGCAAGGGAGGAGATTGCAGGGGCTCTGACACAAATTTTCAGAACCTCTCTGGCCACAGGGGATGTACCAGAGGACTGGAGAACAGCTAACGTAGTACCATTATTCAAGAAGGGTAGCAGGGATAAACCAGGGAATTACAGGCCAGTGAGTCTAACATCTGTGGTGGGGAAATTATTGGAAAAAATTCTGAGGGACAAAATTAATCTCCACTTGGAGAGGCAAGGATTAATCGGGGATAGTCAGCATGGCTTTGTCAAGGGTAAATCATGTCTAACAAATCTGATCGAATTTTTCGAGGGGGTGACTAGTTGGGTGGATGAGGGAAATGCTGTGGATGTGGTTTACATGGACTTCAGTAAAGCTTTTGACAAAGTCCCGCATAGGAGACTGGTCAAGAAGGTAAGAGCCCATGGGATCCAGGGTGCCTTGGCGCGTTGGATCCTAAACTGGCTGAGTGGCAGGAGGCAGAGGGTGATGGTCGAAGGTTGCTTTTGTGACTGGAAGCCTGTGTCCAGTGGGGTACCTCAGGGATCGGTGCTGGGTCCCTTATTGTTTGTGATCTACATAAATGATTTGGATGAAAATGTAAAAGGTATGATCAGTAAGTTCGCAGGTGACACGAAAATTGGTGGGGTGGTAAATTGCGAGGAGGAAAGCCTCCGGCTACAGGACGATATAAACGGGTTGGTCAGATGGGCGGAGAAGTGGCAAATGGAATTTAACCCTGAAAAGTGCGAGGTGATGCATTTATGACGGACAAATAAGGCAAGGGAATACACAATGAGTGGTAGGACCCTAGGAAGTACAGAGGGTCAGAGGGACCTTGGTGTACATGTACATAGATCCCTGAAGGCAGCGGAGCAGGTAGATAAGGTGGTTAAAAAGGCATATGGGATACTTGCCTTCATTAGCCGAGGCATAGAATATAAGAGCAGGGAGGTTATGATGGAGCTGTACAAAACGCTGGTGAGGCCACAGCTGGAGTACTGTGTGCAGTTCTGGTCGCCTCACTATAGGAAGGATGTGATTACTTTGGAGAGGGTGCAGAGAAGATTCACCAGGATGTTACCTGGGATGGAGCGCCTCAGCTATGAAGAGAGGCTGGACAGGCTGGAGTTGTTTTCCTTGGAGCAGAGAAGGCTGAGGGGGGACCTGATTGAGGTGTACAAAATAATGAGGGGCATAGATAGGGTAGATAAAGAGGAACTTTTCCCCTTAGTGGGGGGGTCAATAACAAGGGGGCATAGATTCAGGGTAAGGGGCAGGAGATTTAGAGGGGATTTGAGGAGGAACTTTTTCACCCAGAGGGTGGTTGGAATGTGGAACTCAATGCCTGAAAGGGTGGTGGAGGCAGGAACCCTCACAACATTCAAGAAGCATTTGGATGAGCACTTGAAATGCCATTGCATACGAGGCTATGGACCAAATGCTGGAAAATGGGATTAGACTGGACAGGGATGGATGGGCGGCGCAGACACGATGGGCCGAAGGGCCTCTTTCTGTGCTGTAAAACTCTATGACTCTATGACTAATTCATTAAAGTACTCCTCATAAATGTATTGAAAGGAAATTGGCTCTAAGATGTCCTTGTCACAGAAACTGAAATTTCTATCACTATTTTACGTGATTTTAGATAAGAGTTAATGCGATTTTTTTAATGACTTCAGCCAGCTGTCTTTCTGGGAGCCCTATGCGAGAACCCAATTGTTCTTGGGATGTTTTATTACGTTAAAGGCCCTCTATAAATGCAAGGTGTTGTTGTTCGGAGGCAAAGTTGGTATATAGCTAGTCAACACATCTGGCTGGCTGGATGCAGTCAGATATAGTCACTGTTTTCAATGGGAAATTGTAGAATCCTAGAAAGGTACAGCACAGAAGGAGGCCATTCAGCCCGTCATGCCTGTGCTGGCTCTTTGAACGAGCAGTCATGCTTAGTCCCACATCCCCGCTTTTTGTCCATAGCCCAGTCAGTTCCCCATCCTCAAGGACCCGTCCAACTCCCTTTTAAAACTATTTATGGAATCAGCTTCCACCACCTTTTTCAGGTCAAACGTTCCAGATTCTGACACTCTCTGAGTGAAAGAATTTCTCCTCATCTCCCTTCGAGATCATTTGCTAATGATTTTAAATCTATGACCTCTGGTTATTGACCCACTCGTCAGGGGGAATAGTTTTTCCCTATCTACTCTATCAAAACCTCATCATCTTGAAAACCTCTATTAGGTCACCTCTTAACCTTCTCTGTTCCAAGGAGAACAGTCCTAACTTTTCCAACCTCTCCTCATAACTGAAGTCGCTCATCCCTGGTAACATCCCGGTAAACCTCCTCTGTACCCTTTCTAAGGTCTGTCTCAAATGAATTTTCTATCTTTCTTGTGTCCACGAGGCTCCTCCTCCACATTGCTGAATTCCACAGCGTTGAGGTTATCTCAAAACGCCCTTTCCTTTTTTATTGGGTGCTGAAAACCATTATCACTGGGAAAGTGCGATCACTGAAATAAACCTAATTTCCTAGATGTGACACAACCCGCCGGGCGGGAAACCCACGGGATCAGGTGGAACGTTGGTTTTACACCCCACCCATTGGCCTCAATGAAAAGTAAAAATGGGCGGGTTGTAACACCAGCGTCGCACCCATGTAGTTACCAAAGAGTCTACAGCACAGAAACAGGCCAGTTCCCCGACGTGCGGGTTCGGTTACAATCGCCCCCGACCTCAGGTGTTTATTTGGTATAAACAGAACAATGCTATAAATTGGTTACAAATGATGGAACGTTAGTCAATATTCCTCATTTTCATTTTAAAACCAGGCAAGACAGTGTGAAGCTGTTTTTTTTTTGGCATGTCTCCAAAGTAAAGCACAAATCAATTGTTAAGTTCAGTCAGGATCACCCTCAGTTCAGGATCGAGGAGGCAGTTTCTCTCTACCCCTTGACAGAAAGTGCTCTATAAAAACAGCAGGCTCGGTGACAGCAACACTGGTCATCTTGGACAGATCACCTGGCTTCAACAGGAAAGAAAATTAATACAGGCGCAAAAAGGTGTATCTCAGATGGAAAGTACTCAGTGACAGCGCGCTTGCCTCCGAGTCAGAAGGTTGTGGGTTCAAGTCTCTCTCCAGAGACTTTAACGCAAAATCTGGACTGACACTTCATAGAATCATAGAAATTTACAGCACAGAAGGAGGCCATTCGGCCCATCTTGTCCGTGCCGAGCGACAAAGAGCTGTCCAGCCCAATCCCACTTTCCAGCACTTGGTCCATAACCTTGTAGGTTACGGCACTTCAAGTGCACATCCAAGTACTTTTTAAATGTGATGAGGGGTTCTGCCTCTCCCACCTTTTCAGGCAGTGAACAACACAATAAATTGGTTACAAATGATGAAACGTTAGTCAATATTCCTCATTTTCATTTTAAAGCCAGGCAAGACAATGTAAAGCTAGTTTTTTTTGGCAAGTCTCCAAAGTAAAGCACAAATCAATTGTTAAGTTCAGTCAGGATCACCCTCAGTTCACCCTCTGGGTGAAAACATTTCTCCTCAAATCCTCTCTAAAACTCCTACCAATTACTTTAAATCTATGTCCCCTGGTTATTGACCCTTCTGCTAAGGGAAAAAGTCCTTCCTATCCACTCTATCTAGGCCCCTCATAATTTTATACACCTCAGTTAGGTCTCCACTCAGCCTCCTCTGTTCCAAAGAAAACAACCCCAGCCTATCCAATCTTTCCTCATAGCTAAAACTCCCCAGCCCAGGCAACAGCCTTGTAAATCTCCTCTGCACCCTCTCTAGTGCAATCACATCCTTCCTGTAATGTGGTGACCAGAACTGCACACAGTATTCTAGCTGTGGCCGAACTAGTGTTTTATACAGTTCAAGCATAACCCCCCTGCTCTTGTATTCTACTCTACGGTTAATAAAGGCAAGTGTCCCGTATGCATTCTTAACCACCTTATCTACCTGTCCTGCTACCTTCAGGGATCTATGGACATGCACTCCAAGGTCCCTCTGATCCTCTGCACTTCTCAATGTCCTACCATTTATTGTGTATTCCCTTGCCTTGTTAGCCCTCCCCAAATGCATTACCTCACACTTCTCCAGATTGAATTTCATTTGCCACTGTTCTGCCCACCAGAGTAGTCCATTGATAACTTCCTGCAGTCTACAGCTTTCTTCTTCATTATCAGCCCCACGGCCAATTTTTGTATCATTTGCAAACTTCTTAATCATACTTCCTACATTCAAGTCTAAATCATTGATATATGCCATAAAAAGCAAAGGACCCAGTACTGAGCCCTGCAGAACCCCACTGGAAACAGCCTTCCAGTCACAAATATAATCCTCGACCATTACCCTTTGTTTCCTGCCTCTGAGCCAATTTGGCTCCAACTTGCCACTTTGCTTTAGATCCCATGGGCTTTCACTTTCATGACCAGTCTGCCATGCGGGACCTTATCAAAAGCCTTACTAAAATCCATATAGACTACATCAAACGCACTGTCCTCATCGACCCTCCTTACTACCTCCTCAAAAAATTCAATCAAGTTAGTCAGACACGACCTTCCCTTAACAAATCCATGCTGACTGTCCCTGATTAATCCATGTATTTCTAAATGAAGATTTAACCTGTCCCCCAGAATTTTTTCCAATAATTTTCCTACCACTGAGGTTAGGCTGACTGGCCTGTAATTACTCAGTCTATCCCTTTCTCCCTTTTGAAACAATGGTACCATGTTAGCAGTCCTCCTGTCCTCCGGCACCACACCTGTAGCCAGAGAGGATTGGAAAATGATGGTCAGAGCCTCTGCTATTTCCTCTCTTACTTCTCTTAACAGTTTGGGATACATGTCATCCGGACCTGGGGATTTATCCACTTTCAAAGATGCTAAATCCCTTAATACTTCCTCTTTCACATGTTTATTTCATCTAATATTTCACACTCCTCCTCCATGATTGCAATGTCTGCATTGTCCCTCTCTTTTGTGAAAACAGATGCAAAGTATTCATTAAGAACCATACCCATGTCTTCCGCCTCCACACACAGGTTACCTTTATGGTCCCTAATAGGCCCTACTCTTACTTTAGTTATCCTCTTGCTCTTTGGGTTTTCCTTGATTTTACTTGCCAACATTTTTTCATGCCCTCTCTTTGCTTTCCTAACTTCCTTTTTAATTTCACCCCTGCACTATCTATACTCCTCTCGGGTTTCTGCAGTATTGAGCCCTCGGTATCTGTCATAAGCTTCCCTTTTTTTCTTTATCCTACCCTGTATGCCCCTTGACATCCAGGGAGCTCTAGATTTGTTAGTCCCACCCTTTTTATTGAAGGGAACATATTTGCTCTGAACCCTCACTATCTCCTCCTTGAATGCCTCCCACTGCCCTGACACTGATTTACCTTCAAGCTTCTGTCTCCAGTCCACTTTGGCTAAATTACATCTCAGCTTAGTAAAATTAGCTTTTCCCCAATTGAGAACTTTTATTTCACACTAATTTTATCCCAGTTAATATTAAGAAAGTTGAAATCCCCTACTATTAATGCCCTATTTTTGCACGTCTCAGAAATTTGCCTACATATTTGCTCTTCTTTCTCCCTCTGACTGTTTGGGGGTCTATAGTACACTCCCAGCAGTGATTGCCCCTTTTTTGTTTTTCAGTTTAACCCATATGGCCTCATTGGATACGATAGCAAAAGGGTCTTCACCTGAAACGTTGACTCTATTTTCTCTCCACGGATGTTGCCTGGCCTGCTGAGTTTTTCCAGCATTTTCTGTTGTTATTTTGGCCTCATTGGATGATCCTTCTAAGATATCATCCCTCCTCACAACTATATTTATTATTTCTTTAACCAATATTGCGACTCCCCCTTCTTTTTTATCCCCCTCTCTATCTCGTCTGAAAACCCTGTAACCAGTAATGTTGAGCTGCCATTCCTGCCCTTCTTTAAGCCATGTCTCAGTAATAGCTATAATATCATACTCCCACGTGTCTATCTGTGCCCTTAGCTCATCTGCTTTATTCCCTAGACTCCTTCCATTGAAGTATATACCAGACTCCCTTGTTGTCTATTTCCAATGCAGTACCGAGGGAGTGCTGCACTATCGGAGACGCTAAACCGAGGCCCCATCTGCCCGCTCAGGTGAACGTAAAAGATACCACAGCATTATTTTGAAGAAGAGCAGGGGAGTTCTCCCTGATGTCCTGGCCAATATTTATCCCTCAACCAACAACACTAAAACAGATTATGTGGTCTTTATCTCATTGCTTTTTGTGGAACCTTGCTGTGCACAAATTGGCTGCCGCGTTGCCTAAGTTACAACAGTGACTCCACTTCTTAAGTAATTCATTGGCTGTAAAGCACTTTGAGATATCCTGAGGTCATGAAAGGTGCTGTATAAATGCAAGTCTTTCCTTCTTTTAAACAAAGTTTAAAGAATATATAGTTTGAGAAATTAGAGTTTAAAGAGGCGACAGCCTTTTTGTTGATCGGTACACCCTCGAATTTAGAACCTTAGAACATTTAAAGCCAGCTGGCAATGTAATAGTGCTAACACGAACTTCCCGAGTAATTGCCCAAGAAGAATCACAATTGAAAAATTGGATCGGCACATTCAACAGTGCGAACCAACCAGCGTTCCAGTTGGGTTTTTTGGGTGCGCAGCCCCTTTAACAATCTGTGCAGCCCATTCAAATTTCCACAGTTTTTCCATTAGAAAGCCGCTGAGCGGCCTGGGGGGGAGTTCCAGGCCACTGCATGGCCGCACGGCCACGTAGCCACGCAGCTTAACGGGGACATTGGACCCAACACAGACTCCCTAGGCACTCCCTTAGTCTCTTTTACTTTGGCTTTTTGTGGCCCCCCCCCCCCACGCCCCTCTCCATTCCTTCACCCCACCATTGCTGGTAGAGCCATCAGCCACCTTCCTAACCACCTCCCTCCGTCATTTTTTCTCTCATCTCCCACCTTTGAAAACATTCTCAGGGAAGCAATTAGTCACACTTACTCTTACTCTGCCTTCATGGCTCAGCATGTCCCCCTATCTCTATTGTGACACACTTTAAGACATCTTTTACTTTTAAGGTACTAGAAAATGTAAGTTGCTGTTGCAGCTCGGAAGGAAATATCTGGGAAACGTAACAGCGCCTTGGATTACCAACTACTAACAGGGTAGTAAGATGCCCTGTACCTTGAACTGATAAATGTTTCCTGAATTTTCAGTATCTCCCGGCAATGCCACCTTCAGAGATTTGCCCATTCTTGCTCTATAATTAGCGACCGACCAATTGGTGTCAGCAGCTAAATCGTTTTTTTTTCCCAAAACGCCATTTGACCCTGAGGCACGTGAGGTGAGCAGTTTTCTCCGCCTGCCCACAGCAGCCATTCAATCGAACCATCCTACTGCTCCTCCAAATTGGCTGCTTGATTTCAGTCACAAAATATAACGCGCAAGCAGGCTGTCTTGACTACTTTGACAAGCACCCATTCCAGTTACCCTCTAGGGAGACGGCAAATAATCCAATCTTCCACTCCAGCACACTGTTAAACAGTCCCTTTACTCCACATGAACAATTACCTCCTGTATCCCTCGGTACTGATAACTCTGATTGCTCTCTCTCCGCATTATATTCCTGTTAAGCATCAATCTGAACACGAATCCCCAGCTCCGGATGCCGATGTAATCCTCCGTGTTGGTTAGAAGTGTTCGCTTCAGCGTGCAATTTGTTTTGAAGAAAGAGTGACTATTAGAAAAAGAATCAATGTTTCAATTGCAAAATTAAAAGCCTACAGCCCTAATTCCCCTGCAAGAACATAAGAACATAATAACATAAGAATTAGGAGCAGGAGTCGGCCATACGGCCCCTCAAGCCTGCTCCGCCATTCAATAAGATCATGGCTGATCTTCTACCTCAACTCCACTTTCCTGCCCTATCCCCATATCTTCTATGTTTCTATGTTTATCCCTCGATTCCCTTAGTACCCAAAAACCTATCGATCTCTGTCTTGAACATACTCAAAGACTCAGCATTCACAGCCCTCTGGGGTAGAGAATTCCAAAGATTCACAACCCTCTGAGTGAAGAATTTCCTCCTCATCTCGGTCTTAAATGGCCTACCCCTTATCCTGAGACTATGCCCTCTAGTTCTCAACACTCCAGCTAGGGGAAACAACCTCTCAGCATCTACCCTGTCAATCCCCTTCAGAATCTTGTATGTTTCAATGAGATCACCTCTCATTCTTCTAAACTCCGGAGAGCATAGGCCCATTCTACACAATCTCTCATCATAAGACAGTCCTCTCATCCCAGGAATTAATCTAGTGAACCTTCATTGCACCGTCTCCAAGGCAAGTATATCCTTCCTTAGATATAGAGACCAAAACTGTGCACAGTACTCCAGGTGTGGTCTCACCAAGGCCCTGTACAATTGTAGCAAGACTTCCTTACTCTTCTACGCCAACCCCCTCGCAATAAAGGCCAACATGCCATTTGCCTTCCTTATTGCTTGCTCTTCCTGCATGCTAGCTTTCTGTGTTTCTTGCATGAGGACACCCAAATCTCTCTGAACACCAACATTTGAAAGCTTCTCATCATTTAAAAAATATTCTGTTTTTCTATTCTTCCTACCAAAGTGAATAACCTCACATTTCCCTACATTATACTCCATCTGCCACCATACTGCCCACTTACTTAGTCTATCTATATCCCTTTACAGACTCTTTGGGCTGGGTTTTGCCATTGGTGGTGGGTTGGGGGCGGGTCAGGTGGACGGTGGGTCCCACTCTCGCCTCCGCTGTCAGGCGGGATAATTTAGCTATTTTGCCCTAATTGGGCAATTGATTCCCAGCGTGTGCGCACCCTTGGCCCAATTAGTCTTTTGGGCCTGAAACTCGCCTCTGATGACGTCATTTATCCAGCTGCATTTAAGGGCTCCAAGCAGCCTTGGTTCATTTTCTGCCTCTAGAGTTATCTTTGCTACTCTTCAAACTGTTTGGTGCTTGTGAGATGTCTAGTTCAAGGCCCAAGTCCTCACCTCGGTTTGATGATGACTCCCTCCATGCTCTGGTGGAGGGAGCCAGAGCTCAGAAGGAGGTGCTGTTTCCTTCCTCTGTGAGGAAAAAACCTCCCCACCAGACCAAAGTTGTGTGGCTGCAATTGGCTCAGGAGGTGAATTCCAGATTAATGTGCAGCAGAACTTGGCTGCATTGCCAAAAGAGCTTCAATGACATTGCCTGCACAAGAAAAGTGAGTAGACCATCACCTTTACCCTCATTCTGCTCCCCATCTCCTCTCAGCACCAGCACTCTGCATTGTCAACCTACTCCTACACATCCCAATTTACCCTTACATCCCTTGCACTCTTAAACATTCCCTCTCTCTCTATGTACACAATCACTTAACTATTCGACTATGCTGCCCTCGCACTGCCTATCACTGTTATGCTATGACAGCAACTAATAACACACAGGGAGGGCCTATATAAAAATATATAGATTTATTAAAGAACCGACATATAATTTACAGTTGGTGAGTCAATCGCAACATTAACAGTTCCAAAAAAAGAAAGCTTACAATTCTATTATCAGAGAACCTACTCTCAAATCTTACCTTCGCTACAGTTTTACAGTTCTTAAAGTTTTATTCAGGATATCCACCAAAATCAAATACAGTACCTTTGATCCCCGAGGTACAAAGAGTTGGAGACTTACAGAGCTGGCTCTGTAGCCGAGAATCGCTTTGCCCCTTTAAGCGAGTCTACTATCCCATTTGAGAGTTCAATATTTATACCCTTTTCCAGTGGTATTTCCTTAAGGTTTTCTGCTGATGTAAGTTAATTATCTCTAGTCATTTTTCTGCTGACCCCTGCAATTCTTACAGTCATGTCAGCTGGTAGCATAACAAAACCATATGTCTCCTCTAGGTGTTCTAAGTTTATCATAAAAAATGGTGTAACAGCAGGTGCGCTTTACTTGGTATCATTTTTATGAAGGCAGATGTTTGTTACTTTTATGTGCTTCTTTACGAGGTGTAAATTAGAATACCTTATACAGGATGAACTATTGTCTTGTTCCCAAAGGTTCAGACTGTCATGAGCCTTTAACCTTCTGTTTCAATAAGGTTATTGATTAAGTGTCAACAACTTATCTTATCTCAATAGCCAGAATGCTATCACAGCTTTTTCATAGTTAGGTTTCTAGATTTCCAGACCCAGTTTGTCATGTTTTAATTAGGCCAGAATTCTTTCATAGAATGGTGTATTTTTCTGAATAGGTTATATGGCTTATTCCTTCAAAGAGAAACTATTGAGCAGAGAAACCAGAGCTTCATGGAAGTCCTCTGGAGTAGGACTGCCAGTGAAGATACAGGTCCTCATGGCCCCCTTAATGTGCAGCAAGGTGCTGTCAAGCCACTTGCTAGCACTGAAGTGGGGCTGACCCATGAGAGGGATGTTGGTGGCAGACAACAAGGAAGTGGGGGCTCCTCTCCAAGTGCTCACACTCCCATGCCACTGCGGAGCCCTCGGCCCACCAGAGTCCTCACCTAACTGAAATGGGCATCTCAGCCCCTGCACAGCTACAGGAGGAGCAGACTGTTGGCGAGCCCTCACAGGCTCGCCGCCCCAGAGGACGCCTGCCAAAGGTGTTGAGGCAGGAGCAGCATGATAGTGAGCAAGGGGCCTCCACATCTGCTGAAGCCACAGGGGAAGCACCACGTAGGAGCACACGTAAGAGGAAGATAAAGCACAAGTAGTCACAAGGGTAGTCACTTGGGTGTTCTGTTGTGTTTAATTGTTAAATGCCATTTTTAGTCAATGTATTAAAATGAAGTGATGGCAAACTGTTGAAGTTCTGGCCTTTGTCATTTTGGAAATGGAAGTTCCACATTGAGGGCTCAGGGTGACTTGGATTTGTCATGATGCTGGTCAGAGTGATAGGAAGCCACAGGTTCTGGTCGATTGTCTATGGTGTGGTAAGGAGGTGCCAGCCACATGTGTTTGATTGGGCAACCTAAGCAAATCTGGCAAAGATGAGGTGCATCCCTTGCATCCCGGGCAGCAATGTGCTCACGTGCTGCTGCAGCTGGTTGATGCGCCTCCACAAGGTCTTTGTTCTCATTCTCCTCCTCCTCATCCTCCTCCTCATCTGAGGAGGCTATACGCTGAGCCACTTGTTCCTCAGGCGGCTTTAAGCCACGATGCTGTGCAATGTTGTACAGTGCACAGCAGACCATGATGATTCTGGAGACCCTGGCTGCTGAGTACTGCATGGCTCCACCTGATCTGTCAAGGCATCTGAATCACATATTCAGCAAGCCGATGGTTTGCGCGATGGTGGATCTGGTCGAAATGTGGCTGGCGTTGTAGCACTCCTCAGCTTCATTCGATGGCCTCCTGAACGGCGTCATTAGCCACGTCTTCAGGGATAGCCCTTGTCTCCAAGTAGCCATCCGCAAAGTTGGTTTGGCGGATTGAAAAGTGGAGGCACAGTAGACTGCCGCAGGATGAATGAGTCATGGCAACTGCCAGTGTACTTGGCGCAAACATGCAAAATGTCCTTCTTGTGGTTACACACCAGCCGCACGTTGAGGGAGCAGAAGCCCTTGCAGTTGACAAAAAGAGCTGGGTTGTGATGGGGTGCCTTAAGGGCCACATGTGTGCAGTCTACGATGCCCTGCACTCTTGGCAAGCCCGCCATATTTGCAAAGCCAACTGCATGCGCGGTCGCACTTGCCTCATCCGTGGAGAAGTGGATGTAATTGTGCGCCTTTGCAAAGAGGGCATCGGTAACCTGCATGATGCAAGTGTGTGCGGCAGACTGGGAGATGCCGCTGATCTCTGTTGATGAGCCATGGGAGGACCCGGAAGCAAAAAAATTGAGGGCGTTGGTGACTTTGACAGCGACTGGTAAGGGCAGTCCTCCTGCTCCTCTGGGCTCCAGGTGTTGGTACAGCATTGCGCAGATGTCACCCACTACCTCTCGCAAAAGTCTCAGCCTCCTTTGACACTGCTGCTCAGTCATGTTGAGGAAGCTCATCCTCAGCCTGTAAATCCTGTTTTCATAGAATCATAGAAAGTTACAGCACGGAAGGAAGCCATTTCGGCCCAATGTATCCGCGCCGGCCAACAAAGAGCTATCCAGCCTAATCCCACTTCCCAACTCTTGGTCCGTAGCCCTGCAGGTTACAGCATCCAAGTGTACATCCAAGTACTTTTAAAATGTGGTTAGGGTTCCTGCCTCTACCACCCTTTCAGGCAGTGAGTTTCAATCCCCCACAACGCTCTGGGTGAAGAAATTTCCCCTCAAATCCCCTCTAAACCTTCCACCACTTACTTTAAATCTGTGCCCCCTGGTTTTTGACCCCTCTGCTAAGGGAAATAGGTCCTTTCTATCCACTTTATCTATGCCCCTCATAATTTTATACATCTCAATAAGGTCTCCCCTCAGCCTCCTCTGTTCCAAGGAAAACAGACCCAGCCTATCCAGTCTTTCCTCATAGCTAAGATTCTCTACTCCCGGCAACATCCTTGTAAATCTCCTCTGTACCCTCTCTAGTGCAATCACATCTTTCCTGTAATGTGGTGACCAGAACTGTACGCAGTACTCTAGCTGATGCCTAAATAGTGTTTTATACAGTTGAAGCATAACCCCCCCTGCTCTTGTATTCCAAGCCATGGCTAATAAAGGCAAGCATTCTGTATGCCTTCTTAACCACCTTATCTACCTGGCCTGCTACATTCAGGGATCTGTGGACATGCACCCCAAGGTCCCTTTGTTCCTCTACACTGCTCAGTGTCCTACCATTTAATGTGTATTCCCTTTCCTTGTTAGCCCTCCCCATATGCATTACCTCACACTTCTCCAGATTGAATTCCATTTGCCACTGTTCTGCCCACCTGACCAATTTATTGATATCTTCCTGCAGTCTACAGCTTCCTTCTTCAGTATCAACCACACAGTTGATTTTAGTATCATCTGCAAACTTCTTAATCATACCCCCTATATTCAAGTCTAGATCATTGATATATACCACAAAAAGCAAGGGACCTAGTACTGAGCCCTGCGGAACCCCACTGGAAACAGCCTTCTAGTCACAAAAACACCCAGCAACCATTACCCTCTGCTTCCTGTCTCCGAGCAAGTTTTGAATCCAACTTGACACTTTGCCCTGGATCCCATGGGCTTTTAACTTCATGACCAGTCTGCCATGTGGAACCTTATCAAAAGCCTTGCTAAATTCCATATAAACTACATCAAACGCACTACCCTCATCTACCCTCCTTGTTACCTCCTCAAAAAATTCAATCAAGTTTGTCAGACATGACCTTCCCTTAACAAATCCATGCTGACTATCCTTGATTAATCCGTGTCTTTCTAAATGAAGATTTATCCTGTCCTTCAGAATTCTTTCCAATAATTTTCCCACCACCGAGGTTAGGCTGACTGGCCTGTAATTACTCGGTCTATCCTTTTCTCCCTTTTTAAACAAGGGTACCACATTAGCAGTCCTCCAGTCCTCTGGCACCACACCTGAAGCCAGAGAGGATTGAAAAATGATGGTCAGGGCCTCTGCTATTTCCTCTTTTGCTTCGCTTAACAGCCTGGGATACATTTCATCCGGGTCTGGGGATTTATCCACTTTTAAAGCTGCTAAACCCCTTAATACTTCCTCTCTCACTATGTTTATTTCATCTAATATTTCACACACCTCCCCCCGATAGCAATGTCTGCTTCGCCCCTCTCCTTTGTGAAAACAGACGCAAAGTATTCATTAAGAACCCTACCGACGTCTTCCGCCTCCACACATAGGTTACCCTCATGATCTCTAATAGGCCCTACCCTTTCTTTAGTTATCCTCTTTCTCTTAATATATTGATAAAACATTTTTGGGTTTTCCTTGATTTTACTTGCCAATAATTTTTCATGCTCTCTCTTTGCTTTCCTAATATCCTATTTATTTTCACCCCTGCACTTTCTGTACTCCTCTAAAGATTCTGGAGTATTTAGCCCTCGGTATCTGTCATACGCCTCCCTTTTTTTCTTTATCCTACCCTGTATATCCCTAGACATCCAGGGGTTTCGAGATTTGTTAGTCCCACTTTTTTTCTTTAAGGGCACATATTTGGTCTGAACCCTCCGGATCTCCTCCTTGAATGCCTCCCACTGCTCTGACACTGATTTACCTTCAAGTAGCTGTTTCCAGTCCACTATGGCTAAATCCCCTCTGAGCTTAGCAAAATTTGCTTTTCCCCAATTTAGAATTTTTATTCCTGATCCTTTTCCATATCTACCTTAAATCTAACAGAATTATGGTCACTAGCACCAAAATGCTTCCCCACTGATACGCCTTCTACCTGCCCAGCTTCATTCCCTAAAACTAAGTCCAGAACCGCTCCCTCCCTTGTTGGGCTTGCTATATACTGGCTAAAAAAGTTCTCCTGGATGCATTTTAGGAATTCTGCACCCTTTATACCCTTCACACTAATTTTATCCCAGTTAATATTGGGGTAGTTGAAGTCCCCTACTATTACTGCCCTATAGTTTTTGCACTTCTTAGAAATTTGTCTACATATTTGTTCTTCTATCTCCCTCTCACTGTTTGGGGGATATCTCCTGCGGCGACGTGCTTCCCTGCGCTGACGCCTTCTGCCCTGTGCACCATCAGGTGGGTGAGCAGCAGGTTGGCGCTCCTGCTGTTGCTGCTGCTGTTGCTGCTGTTGTTCCTGGTTCTGCTGTGGCCACGTCTGCTCTTCGTCCGAATCCGAGGTCCAGGATGAAAGGAAATAAATAGTTCCCATGCTGCTGGCAGATACCTCAGTTGAGGAAGCATTCAGTCAATGTGGGGAGAGGGTTTTCCCAGGGGGTCACAGTGGAATTGGGTCTCAGCTTCACCACTTCCAAAATCAGTAGGCCTGCAAAAAGTTCTCCAAGACCTGAAAAAACAAAGTTCTGCCACCTGCAACTGATCCTTGTTGAAAGCTCCGTTTGTATGGTGGAGCTGCAGCTGTTAGGAAGCCAGCCACTTATGAACCCAACAGGATTAGCTGGCGTGTTTCAGGAGATGTGCAGCATGCTGGAAATGTGACAAAACTTGAAAGGCCTCTCAAAATGGGATTATAGAGGTACTTAAGTAGTAGTTAAGTGCCTTAAGGGCCTATCTCTCCGCTTGGAGGCGGGACCGAAACAGCGTCTGCAAGCCCGCTTTTGGGAAAGTTGCGCAGAGGCGGATTGACAGCAGGATTGGAACCCGCCGTCATTTTTTTCCAAGTTTCCCACCTAACCCGCCTTTAAACCCGCCTCCTCAGGGCTGGTAAAATCCAGCCCTTTTGTGTCCTCCTCACAGCTTACTGTCCCACCTAGCTTTGTATCATCAGCAAACTTGGATACATTACACTCAGTCCCTGCATCTAGGTCATTAATATAGATTGTAAATAGCTGAGGCCCCAACACTAATCCTTACGGCACCCCACTAGTTACAGCCTGCCAGCCTGAAAAAGATCCATTTATCCCTACTCTCTGTTTTCTGTCCATTAACCAATCCTCTATCCATGCTATTATTTTACCCCCAACCCCATGAGCCCTAATCTTGTGTAATAACCTTTTATGTGGCACCTTATCGAATGCCTTTTGGAAATCCAAATATACTACATCCACTGGTTCCCCTTTATCTACCCTATTAGTTACATCCTGAAAAAACTCTAATAAATTTGTCAAACAAGATTTCCCTTTCATAAAACCATGTAGACTCTGCCTAATCGTGTTATGATTTTCTAAGTGATTGAATACTTTTGAGGTTCTGTTAAAAGTCATGCCTATTGTAGGAGGGCAAAGACGGTAATTCTAACTGTCGGTGATGGCATAAAACAGGCAATATCAATATGGCCACCCATTATTCTCCCCTCACCACCCCCGATTTTTTCACTCAGCGACTTTAATTCAATATTGCCCATTTTACACCATCGCCAGAAGTTCAAATTACCCCCAAAGTTCATTGACTTGGGGCTGAGTCACAAGTCAGAGCTGAACAATCTTAGAGGGAGAATGCAGCCAACAAGAGATCAGGAGCTAGAAATTTATTGTATCATTAGAATGGGCGGTATCATTAGAAAAGTTGAAGAATTAGCGCCAGGTGATAATGCTTTAGACTACACGCAAAATTTATGCTCAATGCTCAAAGAAATGATTGGAGCGCTAATTCAAGTCTTAAAGCTCAAGCTCATTGGCATTACACTCAAAGGGTGGACCAATATTGCGTGCAGTCTAATCACAAGCCATCATTGCCACAGGTTTTTTCCAGTTCTTAAAAGGGAGGTTCATTGATGCTGCAGAACCTCATTCTCAGCATTGCTGGCTGTGCAGCTGCCTCAGCAAGCAGCAGCAGGTCAATGAGAAGGAGCCAGACGACTGAAGCAGCTGTACTCATGGCAGATCCACACCCCATGGAGAGAGCCTGCAAAATCAGCGATCAAGCATAGGAGTTGTTGGTGTTTGCTGTGGAGAGACGGAGGGTGGTGATCTACCCGGCGAGTGGCAGGAGGCCCTCGCCGCAAGGCTTCCGCACCATGTGGAGGGAGGTAGCGCAGCATGTCGCAGGCAGCACTGTGGTCCCCAGGACCCACACACAGAGCAGAAAAAATTTAACGACCTCACTTGGGTGGTAAGGGCGAGTCAATGCTTCAACAAATGCTACATACCACCATGTGAACCACAGACTTCACACACTGGCCAAAGCAGCACACCCCCCAGCACTCACCCGCCAATAATCTCTACCTAACAATGCTCACACCCACATCTCACACCTTGCACACAATCACAGCTATTCAACTATGGCAGGCATCAGCCAAACACATTGCTTCACACTTAGTCATACACTTTCCTTTCTCTTGCAGGCCAAGGTGGCTCACAACAGGAGAGAGCAGGAGAGGAACAAGCCGACACCCAATCACTGTCTGAGCTGGAGAATAGAGTGCTTAAGATTATTGGGCGCCAGATGGTGGGCGCCGTGGCCACCGGCGACGTTGACCCCCTTGGGGACAACAACGGTATGTTCATCCCTACTCCTTCCTCTCACATCCCACTTCCCCCTCACCCCACAAGCATTTTGCACTTTCCAGCTAATCATGCTGTATGCATGCATTTCTCCCTTCCTGCCCCCCTCCCCTCATCTTAACCCGACTCTTGTGCCTTTATGCTTTCAGATAATCAGCAAGCACCTGAGCAGCCTGTCCCTGAGGGCACCGCAGAGAGCGAGGCGGGAGAAGAGGAGGAGGAGGAGGAAGGAGACACTGTGTCACTGCATGTCTCACCCGCAAGCTCAGATATTGGCTCTACACGTTCTTTAGAGGCTAGTATAGTAGCAGGATCTGCACAGGGTGAGACACCTGGGGCAAGTGGGCTGCAGCAAGGCCAGGGGGAAAGGGTAGCTCGGGGGCCAGCTCCCCGGAGGGTGAGTTCGTGCGCGAGTTCTGCTGCACAGGACTCAGATGAGGACCTCAATGGGGAGGCCTTTAGCAGAAGGGTGATGGGCATGCACACGGAAATGCTAGGTGCAATGGCAAGGGTGCCTGAGAGTTTCTCATCAATGAAAAGGAGCATGGAGGAGTCCGCCTCCAACATTGCTCAAGGTTCTGCGCACACCATGGAGCCCATAATTTCCAGTCTGTAAAGGATGGTAGACTCCTAGAGAGACCGTGGCGACCCAGACCTGATGCAGCGTGTGATGGGCGATCTGGCAGCTTCCATTGCAGCACTGGTGAAAGTGACGCACCATCTTAGTAATGCAGTCTATGCTTGGTGGCATCGAGTCTCAGACTGCTCTCGTGCAGTCTCAGCTTGATGCCACGCAAGCTCTGATTGCTGCCATAGTGGCTGGGTCTACTACAGTCCACCGGGTCTTTCACGGTGTCGCAGCAGGCCAGCCATCTGTACTCCAACAGATTTCTAGGGATGCTGAGGTGCTGCCCCGGGGGAGTGGCAGTGGGTCAGTGGAGCAGGAACCTGCTGTCCTCTCTCAGGATGACAGCATTCCTGCTCCCACCACTGCCACTCCGCCATTGCCCTTGTCACTGCCTGTCATCCAGCCGGCCCAGACATGCTGAGGTGGTGCAGTCTACAGCCGGGCCTTCCAGGCCCAGAGCTGGTTGCGGGCGTCCTGCAAGGCCATCTGAAGTCTCCCGCACGGGCACGCTGCAGCCTTCCACCAGCCGTGCTACAGCCACTTGGCCAACACTTCGTAGGAGCACTAGAGTAGGCAAAGGCACAGTAACAAGAGGCACTAAGGGATTGCACAAGGGTGAATAGTTAATATTTATGGTGTAAATATGTACTCACTGATTATTGATTAAATTTATTAATTCAGTTTGGATTCTTTTGTGGTGTGTCTCATTTCAGCTTTGTGCTGTGATATGGCCTGTGACAGGAATGGAATGATGGGGATGTGGTGAGCAATGGGGGATCTGGGGTTTAATTTTTTGGAACTGCAGTCTGATGAGGCGGTTATGGACCGCCCTTCCGGAAAGCCGATTGAGTGGCTGCCTCCTCCCTCATTCCTGTTCTTCCTTCTCCTCATCCTCCTCGTCTTCCTCTTCCTCCTCATCCTCCTCCTCTTCCTCTTCCTCCTCATCCTCCTCCTCCTCCTCTCCCTCTTCCTCCTCCTGAGGTTGTCCTGCAATCCCTAGTAGCAAGGGCTGGGCCCTCATAATGGCCAAGTTGTGGAGCATGCAGCAGACCACCACGAAATGGGAGACCCGCTCAACCGAGTACTAGAGGGCTCCTCCCGAGCGGTGAAGACAGTGGAACCATTGCTTCAGCAGGCCGATGGTCTGTTCGATGATGTTCCTGGTGGCAGCATGGCTGTCATTTTATGAGGGCTGGGCAGGAGTGTTGGGGTTACGGGGGGGAGTCATGAGCCAGGTGGAGAGTGGCTAGCCCTTGTCTCTGAGCAGCCAGCCGCGAGCTTCACGTAGTGGCTGGAAGAGTGCTGGCACACCGGTCTGGTGCAGGATGAAGGCATCGTGACTATTGCCAGGATAGCGAGCATTGACATTGAGGATTCGCTGTCTGTGGTCGCACACCAACTGCCCATTAAGTGAGTGGTAGCCTTTACGGTTATGGAAGATGTCAGGATTGTTATGCGGTGCCCACAAAGCCACGTGGGTGCAGTCACTGTAAAGAGCCTCTGTGACCTCCCAGATGCAGCGATGGACGGCAAACTGTGAGATGTTAGCTATGTCTCTTGTTGCTGACTTGTAGGATCTGCTGACGAAGAAATTGAGGGCGACGGTGACCTTGACTACCACTGAGAGAGCCGTGATGGCCCTGATCTGAAGCTGGCGGTCTGGTTGCAGAAGGTGGCAGAGTTCGGTGACCACCTCCTTGCTAAAGCAGAACCTTCTATTACACTGCTCCTTGCTTAATTGGAGGTAGGAGAAGTGCTCTCAGAAGACCCTCGGAGGGTAAGGCCTCCTGTTGAGAGCCCTGATGGCCCTCCCCCTCCCTTTGGCCACATCATGCAATCTTTCTCGCTGCCTCTGCTCCCTCCAAGGTAGATCGTGGAGGGCCAGGTCGACTGCCAGTACAGCCCCCATTAATGTAAGCCAAGTGTAGTGGTTTGATTTAAAAAAAAAAAAATGTAGCTACTTTTTAGTATCCACAACACTGCTGATACAAAATAACCTTTAAATTCCTGAATTATACTGTTGGACTATGTGAAACTGACAAGAAAGCACTGAAACTCCACTAACCTGACAGCTGCGACTCACTACTCATGATCCCTTTAAATAACGTCCCTGGTTGATTCACGCCAGCTCTCCCTGTCGCTGTTTGGTCGAGGTGCTAAGGTAGGTGGCGATAATCAATTTCGCAGATCGGGCGGCCAGTGAGTTGCACGCTCACTGATGTCATGATCTGCCTGGCATTGAAGTCCCCAGCGGTACCTCGTACCTGCGGTGCAACAGGGGTGCCGGATTGGCTATGCGGCGCTGGATTCACTGCACCCTGGCACTACTATATCAGCACCCCGTTAGTGCCATCTGCTTGCGCTAACGGGAGGCACTAAGGTACCAAATTTTTCCCCCAAGATGTCTCTGATCTTGTAGATGGACAATATTTATTTTTCAACCAGCAGCATTATAAAAATAGATTATCTGGTCATCCTCACCTTGTGGTTTGTGAGGGCTTGCTGTGCGCTATTGGCCGCCACATTTCCTATATTACAACAGTGATTACTCTTTGACAAGTACTTCATTGACTGTAAAGCGCTTTGCGATGTCCTGAGGTTGTGAAAGGCGCTATAGAAAATGAAAGATCTTTCTTTCTTTAATCTGTCAGTGCCACACAGCCAGAGGCGATAGTCTGAAGACGAAGGAGTCAGGTGTTGATCCAGGGTACTGTGCATTCACGTGAAAGATCAGTCTTTGAGCATTGTGGACGATCTGAATATTGAGGGAACAGAAACTCTTGTGGTTGATGAACTCCGTCACTCCCTCGGATTGAATGTTAGCGGCATTGCCCCCACATGAGATCAACTAGGAACATAGGAACAGGAGTAGGCCATTCAACCCCTCGAGCCTATTCTGCCACTCAATTACATAATGGCTGATCTGTACCTTAACTCCATCTGCCTGCCTTGGTTCCGTAACCCTTAATGCCCTTAACCAACAAAAATCTATCAATCTCAGTTCTGACATTTTCAATTAACCCCTAACCTCAACAGCATTTTGCTCGAGAGTTCCAGATTTCCACTACCCTTTGTGGGAAGGAGTGCTTCCTGACATCACCCCTGAATGGCCCAGCTCTAATTTTAATGTTATGCCCCCTTCTTCTGGACACACCACCAGAGGAAAATTGGCATCAACCAGGAGCATGGTAAGCCAGTGCTTTCTCACCAGCTGTTTATTCACAAGTCTATAAGAGTGGGTGGGGGAGAAATTGGGTATAGCCCCGCTCGGGGCGCTAGAATTGGCGATGCGCAAATTTTATCGCCAGGCGCAACTTATCGCCACCTCCAGCGATATTGGGTTGCTGCGCCCCTGAAGGTGATTGTGGTGTTAAATCAGGCGCTGCACGGGACTCCTAAGGCGCTAACCTGGCGGCGCTACTCAATATCTGGGCGGACGGGCGCAGCACAGGTGCTGTCAATAATCAATGACCACGAGACATGCTGGCGCCGGCCAGCTCTTAAAGGGGCGGGTCATTTAGGTTCAGCAGCCAGACTCATCGCCCTGTAGGCCTCAAAATCGGCGCTATGCAATCTGAGGCGTTGCAAACTTTGACCAGATGGAGACGGTGAGGCAGAGAGCGGAGCGGTTTTCCAAAAGGGCATTGGATGCTTTGGTTGACGCAGTGGAGCGCCGGCGAGCAGTGCTGTACCCTGACAATGGCAGGAGGCCTCATCAGAACGAGTACCGCAGAGCTTGGAGGGAAGTTTGTCAAAGAGTCAACTCCAGCAGCGTGGCGCCCAGGACTCCTGTGCAATGCAGGAAGAAGTTCAACGATCTCACTCGGGTCGTTAGGGTGAGTGGCTTGTTGGCAATCTTCTTCATCCCTCCATCTGCACCTGACTTTATGGCCAGAGGGTGCGCGAAGCCCCAATGGCCATCTGTCAGCCATCACCCATGGCCCTTTCTGGGAACGCACATGCACATTCAACTCAGGACATAATGTAAGGGCTGATCCACCATGGGGGGGCATGAGATGACAACTCAGGACATAATGTAAGGGCTGATCCACCATGGGGGGGCATGAGATGACAACTCAGGGCAGCATGTTTCAGAACTTCCCGTCCTTTCTCCTGCAGGGCAAGCTGGCCAGGAACCGGAGGGAACAGATTCGTACTGGTGGGGGCCCTCCTCAGCTGCAGGAACTCATGGACCTGGAGGAAAGAGTCCACCAGATTGTTGGAGGCCGGATGAGTGGTCCTGTCACCACTGGAGCTGCCGACCCCATTGTGCACAGCGATAGTACGGTCATCACCTTTTTGAACACTCTCCTTCCACTTGTTCCCCTCACCAGCATGCTTTTTCACTCTGGACCCATGTCAGAGCATTGCAGCACTCTTGCATCCCTTGTTGCCACCCTGTCCTTTCGCTAAAGCCACTCTTCAACCTCCCTGCTTTCAGATGCTGCATCACCGGCTCGGGAGCCGGGCCATCTAGCTGCCAGGGACACTGACTCCGGAGGCGACGAGCAGGAGGAAGCCGGACCATCCGTCCCACCCTCAGGCGAGCCAAGCCATCTGCAGACTGGGGATAGTGCTTCCCTGGAAGGGAGCGGGGGGGATGGCTCTGAGAAGGAACCAGTTGCAGGAACCAGCAGCCTCCAGCAGCGCAAGGGGGGGTAGGGAAGTTCGGGAGCCGTCTCCCCGGAGGGCGCATCAGGCCACAATGACTGCTGCACAGAGCGCAGAAGAGGTGCGTTCCCTCGCAGAAATGAGCGCCCAGGCTCGACTCAGGCACACTGAGCTGATGGCTGTAGTTGCAAGGATGCCTGAATCCATCGAGACACAGGAAAGGATTGTGCAAGACTTCGGGGCAGCCCTGGAAAGGAGTGCCCAGGGCTTCAGGGCAGCCCTGGAAAAGACTGCCCAGGGCGTCGGCACATCGCTGGAAAGGACTGTCCAGGGCGTCGCGACATCACTGGAAAGGACTGTCCAGGGCGTCGCAACATCACTGGAAAGGACTGTCCAGGGCGTCGTGACATCACTGGAAAGGACTGTCCAGGGCGTCGCAACATCACTGGAAAGGACTGTCCAGGGCTTCACCGAAGCACTGGCACCTGCCACGCAAGTGCTGAGTGCTGCCACGCAGTCCCTCGCTGGCCTCATGCAGAGGCAGATTGAGGCCACACAAGTACTGACTGCTGCCACCCTCGATGGATCAGGCAGGATTACCCGGGGCCCTTGCAGCACCACAGCAGGCCAGCAATCTGTGGAGCAGCCGATTGGTCCGCATGCTGCGGTGCTGCCCCGTCAGAGTGCCAGTGTGTCAGCCGACCACGGAGCAGGTGTCCGCTCTCAGGATGTCAGCATTCCTGATGCCAACGCTGGCACGTCTCCACTGCAGCTGCCATCACCTGCAGGACAGACTGCTTCCACCCATGCCCATTTGGAGCAGTCAGCATCCGGCCCCTCCAAGCCCAGAGTCCATCCAGGCCATCCCTCAGGGGCATCAGCGCGTTCAGACAGTCAGCAGGTGTCTCCCAGCCTTCATGCAGCCACTGGGGTCCCATTATGGAGGAGCTGCAGGGAGGGAAGGGGCCGTTCTCGCAAGAGAAGTAGATCACCATCAAAGGGGAAAGAGTAGAAGGTGCTGCTGAAACGTCCTATTTCTAGAAATCAAGGCCGTGGATGTTGTTCTGAATGTTATTCATGTTTTGGATAGTCTCCCGGGTGTGTGAGTCACTCGTTCTGAATGTTAGACATGTTTTGGATAGTCTCCCGGGTGTGCGAGTCACTTATGTGTTAGTTTGTTAGTTAAGCTTTCTGTTGCCATTGCTTTGTCATGTTGGAAGGAAGCACAGTTTTCAAAATAAACAAAACATTTTAATGTCATTGGCCATGTCTGCTATTTACAATCATTGTGGCCTTCATAGGCTTTTGGTTATCCGAATGGTTCCATTCCTGGTCTTCGAATGGCACCAAGCAGTCCGTGAGAGGGGCCTAGAACTGACTCCTTATCAGCCTCAGACGGACGGCCCTTCCAGTTTCTCGGACCCTCCCGTCTTGGTCCTCCTCCTCCTCCTCCTCCTCCTCCTGCTCCTGCTCCTCCTCCTGCACCTCCTCCTCCTCTGCTGGTCCTTCAATGTCTGCTGGCATTGGCTGGGTGTGCAGGGTGGCGAGGTTATGGAGCATGCAGCAGACAACGACGAAGTGGGAGACTCTCTCTGGTGAGTACTGCAAGGCTCCTCCCGAATGGTCCAAACAGCGGAACCGCTGCTTCAGCACGCCGATTGTGTGCTCCACAATGTTCCTTGTCGCCTGATGGCTGACGTTGTAGTGCTCTTCTGCAGGGGTGCTGGGCGTCCGGAGCGGGGTCATCAGCCATGGGCACAGTGGATAGCCCTTGTTGCCGAGAAGCCAGCCTTCTGGGTGAGCCGGGGCCTCGAAAAGGTCAGCGACTGAAGTCTGGCGCAGGATGAAAGCGTCGTGGCTGCTGCCTGGGAACTGTGCATTGACCACCAGGATCAGCTGCCGGTGGTCACAGACCAGCTGCACATTCAAGGAGTGGAACCCCTTGTGGTTGCGGAATTCCTCAGGATTCTGTACAGGCGCCCACAAAGCCACGTGCGTGCAGTCAATGGCGCCCTGCACCATGGGGAAGTCCGCTATTGCCGCGAAGCCCTCTGCGCACTCACGCTGCTTCTCTGGTGTCACATTGAAGGATATGTACTGACGCCGCCTTTTAAACAGGGCATCTGTAACCTGCTGGATGCAGCTATGCACCGCAAACTGGGATATGTTGGCAGTGTCCCCAGTTGCTGACTGGAAGGAGCCGGTCGCATAGAAATTCAATGCCACTGTTATCTTCACAGCCACCGACAGAGAGGTCCTGCACCTTATCTGCAGCTGCAGATCTTCCTGAAGCAGGTGGCACAGCTCAGTCACCACCTCCTTTCGGAATCGCAGCCTCATAACACACTGCTCCTCCGACATGTTGAGGTAAGAGAACTGCTGCCTGAATACCCTGGCAGCGTAAGGTCTGGTGTGGCGACGTCTGTTGGCCCTCCTCCGTCTGGCCATTCCTGGCCCTCTCTCCCTCCGTCCCTGTGCCCTTTCCAGATGGTCGAGCAGCAGGACGTTCCCCTCCAAAGCAGCCCCCATAATAATAGGTCAGCAGAAATTAAATAGGGTGTAAACGCTCACCAGCAGCAGGGTGATGGTATGAAGGCTGAAGGTCCTCTGGCAGCGCTGGGTCACTAGTGAAATGGCTCAGAGTTCAACTTTGAAACTCTGTGTAAATCTCAAATAAGTTGTGCTCCCAAAATGGCTGCCGCTTTTATACCAGTGTAGTCCCCTTTAAAGAGCGCTCCCCTAAGCCCAAGAGCCACTGGGGAACGTTCCAGGAAGCTGTCCTTATTAGCGCCGGTCGGAACAGAGGGGGGGCGCCACTGAATTTCCGGTCCAGGGCGCCAAAAAGGCGTTGCACACTGAAATGACGTTATGACCTGCCTGCGCCCGCAAGCGGGCGCTAAGATTTAGCGCCGGCGCTAAAAGCCCACTCAATATGGCAAGAGGCGCTGGGTTCACTGCGCCCGCCCGAAAATTGGGTAATGCCCCAATTCTCGGCCTCTTTAGCCGCTAATCGCTGGCGCTAACAACCGATTTTCTCCCCCGGTGAGTCTATGATGCTCCTCAATGCAGGAGGACTTTAAGCTGATTTCCTCCCCACTCACCAAGTGAAGAATGAAGGGGGCTTCAAACCCATAAGCTTTGTAAGTTGGAATCATTGAGGGCATCCTTAAATCATCTACTGCCATTTCACAGACCTCTGATTGGACCTCTTCCACTGCCTTATATTAACTTCGTATATGATCTCCCATGATTGCCCTCCATTTGTGTACCTTACATCTCCTCCATTCCTCCTTAGTGGCCACCCTGGCAGAAGAAAATCCACAATGCCGCCCTGCTGCTTGGTTTAGCCGCTTACTGCGCAGTCCTGGAATGAGAGGACTAGCTTGTAGCTACGCACATATACACAAAGCCACTGGTTAGTCTCTCATTACAGGACTGCACAGTAAGGGGTGAAACCAGCCGCAGGACAGCATCATGCAGCATGGCTACATTTAATTGGGACTGCTCCTGGGTTCTACTGATGGCGGGTGTCTTCCCACACTAAATCCTTTCGATATGGGTTATGTCCCCTCTCCATCTGCTCCAAATCCTGGAAGTACCCCCGATGCCCGTCCCTTCCAGTCTTTATATGTGGTTGGCATCTCTGGATCTGCCCGTTAAATAATTGGCTTGATAAAAACATTGCCGCCATTTTAAACCTCTGTCAGAAAATAAGGACCGACATCAATGACACCAGTATCAGAATTTAGGGTAATTATTTTTGTTTTATTTGTTCTCGGGATGTGGGTGTCGCTGGCAAGGCTGCACTTATTGCCCATCCCCAGTTGACCTGAGAAGGCGGTGGTGGGCCTAATCCTTGAATCGCAGCAGTCCGTCCGTGTGTAGGGTGCTGTGTAATTCCCAATGGGAATGCAGATTGTACAGCCAGGCATGGCGCTCCCAATTTTCCATCGAGTCTCTGCTAACGGAAGAGCCTGACAAAATTTAGCCTTTAGAATTGCCATTCTCCCGTTGCCTCAGTTGTTCGCCTCTGAGTCAGGAGGATGTGGATTCAAGTCCTTCTCCAGAGACTTGAGCACGTAATATTGGCTGACACTCTAGTGCAGCACTGAGAGACTGCTGCACTGTCGGAGGTACCGTCTTTCGGATGAGCCATTAAATCTAGGCCCCGTCTGCCCTCTCAGGTGGACGTAAAAGATCCCAGGGCACTATTAGCAGCACCCAGCTGTACCTCACCACCACTTCTCCCGACCCCTCCACAGTCTCCAAATTGTCAGACTGCTTGTCCGACATCTAGTTCTGGATGAGCAGAAATTTTCTCCAATTAAATATTGGGAAGACCACAGCCATTGTTTTCGGTCCCCGCCACAAACTCTGTTCCCTAGCCACTGACTCCATCCCTCTCCCTAACATCTGTCTGAGGCTGAACCACACGGTTCGCAAACTTGGTGTCATATTTGACCCTGAAGTGAGCTTCCGACCACATGACTAAGGCCGCCTATTTGCACCTCCGTAACCTCACCTGTCTCCACCCTTGCCTCAGCTCATCCACTGCTGAAACCCTCATCCATGCCTTTGTTACCTCTAGACTTGACTATTGCAACGCACTCCTGGCTGGCCTCCCACATGCTACCCTACATAAACTTGAGGTCATCCAAAATTCAGCTGCCCATTTCCTAACTTGCACAAGTCCCATCACCCCTGTGCTCGCTGACCTACATTGGCTCCCGGTTAAGCAGTGCCTCGATTTCAAAATTCTCATCCTTGTTTTCAAATCCCTCCATGGCCTCGCCCCTCCCTATCTCTGTAATCTCCTCCAGCCCCACAACCCCCCGAGATATCTGCGCTCCTCTAATTCTGCCCTCTTGAGCATCCCTGATTATAATTGCTCAACCATTGGTGGCCGTGCCTTCTGCTGCCTAGGCCCTAAGCTCTGGAATTCCCAGCTTAAACCTCTCCGTCTCTCTTTCCTCCTTTAAGAAGCTCCTTAAAACCCACCTCTTTGACCAAGTTTTTGGTCACCTGCCTTAATTTGCCCTTATGTGGCTCGGTGTCAAATTTTTTGTCTTCTAACACTCCTGTGAAGCGCCTTGGGATGTTTTACTATGTTAAAGGCACTATATAAATACAAGTTGTTGTTAGAAAAAGAGCTGGGGAGTTATCCCCGGTGTCCTGGTTTATATTTATCCCTCTATGAACATCGCTTTAAAAAAACAGATGTTCTGGTCATTATCACATTGCTGCTTGGGGAGCCTTATTGTGTGCAACTTGGCTGTTACATTTCCTACATTACAACAGTGACTACACTTCACAAAGTACTTCATTGGCTGTGAAGCGCTTTGGGAGGGCCTGAGGTTGTGAAATGAACTATAGAAAATGAAAGTCCCGTCTTTCTCAGGTTACTGATGAGGTATAAAAACCAACCCATGTAACATTTATCTTTAAGTTGAAACGTATCAATTTTTCTCTCTCAAGTATCAGTTTCAATGTTGGTAGATTAGTGAGCTCCTTCAAGTTGCCTCTGATAGAGGAAAAGGATAATACATCAACATCAGTGCTCAGATCTGGGAACTGTCCTCGGCCTTCCTCCGACGTCACTTCATAAAAGCCATGGCTGACTTTGATTAAGAACAAAACTGAAAGGGGCAAAAGGTATTACAATCAGCTCATTTCAACAGCTGTTCCCTGAACTACTGCGTCTTTTATTAAGAGAGCTTCATCCAACCTGCTTTTGTCGTTTAAGTACTGGGACATGCCAGCGTTCAGCTAGTAATTGATTGCAAATCAATCCCTTCTTTATTGCTGTAATAAATTACCCACAGCGCCAGCACATTTGTCATTAACAGGTCTGCGAATGACCTTAGAGTATTTCCTTGACTCTGAACTAATTTGTAGACTAGAAAAAGGTAGAACAGTTACCGCTCAGAAAAGGGCATTCGGCCCTTTGAAACTCATTCCTTTACTGCCCTATCTCTCCTATTATGGTAACCAACTGCACCTTGAACAAACCCAATAGTTTAACCTCAACTCCAATCTATATTAACGATTTGGAGGAAGGGACCGAGTGCAACATATCCAAGTTTGCCGGCGATACAAAGATGGGAGGGAAAGCAATGAGTGAGGATGACATAAAAAACCTGCAAAAGGACATAGACAGACTAAGTGAGTGGGCAGAGATTTGGCAGATGCAATATAATGTTGGAAAGTGTGAGGTTATGCACTTTGGCAGAAAAAATCAAAGAGCAAGTTATTATCTAAATGGGGAGAAACTGCAAAGTGCTACAGTACAAAGGGATCTGGGGGTCCTGGTGCATGAAACACAAAATGTTAGTATGCAGGTGCAGCAGGTGATCAGGAAGGCCAATGGAATCTTGGCTTTCATTGCAAGGGGGATGGAGTATAAAAACAGGGAAGTCTTGCTGCAGTTATACAGGGTATTGGTGAGGCCACACCTGGAATACTGCGTGCAGTTTTGGTTTCCATATTTAAGAAAAGATATACTTGCTCTCGAGGCGGTTCAGAGAAGGTTCACTCGGTTGATTCTGGAGATGAGGGGGTTGACGTATGAGGAAAGGTTGAGTAGGTTGGGACTCTACTCATTGGAGTTCAGAAGAATGAGAGGCGATCTTATCGAAACATATAAGATTGTGAGGGGGCTTGATCGGGTGGATGCGGGGAGGATGTTTCCACTGATGGGTGAGACTAGAACTAGGGGGCATAATCTAAGAATAAGGGGCTGCCCTTTCAAAACTGAGATGAGGAGAAACTTCTTCACTCAGAGGGTAGTAAATCTATGGAATTTGCCACCCCAGAGAGCTGTGGAAGCTGCAACATTAAATAAATTTAAAATGGAGATAGACAGTTTCCTAGCAGATAAGGGAATTAGGGGTTACGGGGAGAGGGCAGGGAAGTGGACATGAGTCTAGATTCGGATCAGCCATGATCTTATTGAATGGCGGAGCAGGCCCGAGGGGCCGTATGGCCTACTCCTGCTCCTACTTCTTATGTTCTTATGTTCTTATGTAATATTTTTGTTTAGCAGTTAAAGCTAGTTAGTCTCCAAAATCCAGCTTTGAATCCAGCTCAAAGACTGTTATGTTCATAAATAAATAGGCATTTTCATTATGAACAGCTAGCTTGAGCTAGTCATTTATTCAGCCATGTGGACTAGTGTACAGGCATCCATCTTGACTACTGCCTTGTGGGTAGCCCACTACTAAACATACAACTCCACCTAGTGTACCATTCTAGAATAACATGTTACTGATCATTACATCCCCCTTCCTTAGAGGTTAAACAAAATCAATATCAATCAATATCAATCAATCAAAACGACATAAACATCTTCACAACAGTCAACACATTTCAAAGCTTTACTTTATGAACTCCAAGCTTTTCATTCTTTTATTATAGTTTTCTTTATACTCAAAGATTAAGTCTATCAGGCTTTTTTACTTCACGTGTGGATCTTCTCAGCACAGGTAGGTCTGATGTGTTTTCATGAGAGCCTGTATGTGTGTTTGTGTTAGATTGTTCTGGTGGTGAGGACAAGATTCAGTTGCGGCATTGTCATCGATTTGCTCTTCGATAATTTCTTGTGTTTTCAGGAGGGAACGGCAGTTCCTCCTGAGAATCTGTCCTTCCTCAGTTCTAACAGTGTATGACCTTGGTCCTATTTCCTCAAGAACTGTAGCTTTCCAGTTCCATGCATCTGGATCCTCAATCCTGACAACATCATCCCTTGTCAATGGTTTCAGAGTTTTGGATGACTTGTCATAGTGTGATTTCTGTTTCAGCTTTAACAGTTGAAGTCTCTGTCTCAGTTCCTTACTCTGCTTTTCTTTTGCACAGCAGGGTAGCGTGGTGCGCAACTTGCGACCCATTAGGAGTTCAGCAGGTGAAGAACCAGAGTCTATAGGGGAGGCTCGGTAGCTCAGCAGGGCGAGATAAGGATCAGACTTGCTTTCTGTTGCTTTCTTCAGTAGCTGTTTGAGAACTTGAACACCTTTCTCTGCCTTACCATTCGACTGAGCATACAGAGGACTGGATGTGATGTACTGAAAGTCATAATGTGCTGCAAACTGTTGCCACTCCTTACAGTTGAAGCACGGACCATTGTCGCTAACGGCAATCCTGGGAATTCCATGTCTGGCGAAGATGGATTTAACATGCATTATGACACTGCTTGCTGATGTGCTTAAGATCAGCGCCATCTCAGGATAGTTAGAATAGTAGTCAATCACTAATAGATAGTCTTTACCATTCAAATGAAAAAGGTCCATACCAACCTTTTGTCATCGTGCTGTTGGTAAGTCAGCTACTATCATTGGTTCCTTTGCTTGTTTGTTTTGGTGTTTCTGACATGTCTCACATATGCCTATCATGTTCTCAATGTCCTTATTTATGCCAGGCCAATAAACAGTGTCTCTTGCTCTCCTTTTGCATTTTTCAATTCCGAGGTGTCCCTCATGAATCCTTTTGAGCATGTCTTGACGTAGAGCCTGTGGAATGACTATTCTGTTCTGTTTTAGTAATAGTCCACTTGCGACACTCAACTCTGACCTGATGTGATAGTACTTTGGACAGGAACCATTTGGCCAACCATGATGAATGTTCTCTATTACTGTTTGTAACACTGTATCTTTTACTGTTTCTTATGCAATTTGCTTTGATTTTGTGTCTGACACGGGCAGTGCAGCAGTGACCATACTCACATGAACATCCACGTTGTGGTGTATGTGCCTTTAAGAGCCCTGTGTACTGTAATGCCGGTAGTGGCCACTCGGGCTATATAAGCCTGTATAGTGTCTTGTATCTTTTAGTTCACCTCCAGACTTTGTTCAGTAAACACCTGTTAAACCAGCTCCTGAATTCCGGGTCTCCATTAACACACGGACACAACAGTGGCGATGAATTGGAAACGGACTTACCTGCAATTCGACAGCACCTCAAGGAGATCGATTCCACAGAAGAAGGTCGAAGAAGAAAAAAAAGAAAAAACTCTGGTTTCACCAGCTAGCCGGGCTGGTGGCAGGTACTGCAATAATCCTTCCTGGGCGGCGGGCTGGGGCTTGATTGGCTGGCTCTGCAGCGGGGCCGAGCAGCGAAGGCGGAGACAAACAGAGACGGAGGGTGGAGCACTCGGGAGACGGCCAGCGCTGCAAAGCAGGTCGGCGTTCGGACCAAGCAGAGGGAGGGAAAAGTCCCAGAGAGTCCGGCGGGAATGAGTCTCCAACTATTAAAAATATCTGTATAAATAAAAACCGCGGAGAACAGCGTTGTCAGCAGCAGCAGCGGTGGGAAAGCGCGAGAGGTGCCATTTTATCTCGGCAGGGAAGAAAGGAAAGCGTGGGAGGTGCCATTTTTTTTTCAGGATGCCTAAGACTGGCAATATTACTGCTTTCGATAGTGATGTAGAGGATTGGACCACATATGTGGAAAGAGTGGAGGTATATTGCACAGCGAATGAAATAGAGGATGATAAAAAGGCATCGGTACTTCTAAATCTAATGGGCGCAAGGACATACGGGTTGTTACGAAACTTAATCACTCCAGCCAAACCGATGGACAAGAATTTTAAAGAGATTGTTGATACCCTACAGGAGCACTTAAACCCAACACCGCTGCTGATAGCGGAACGATTCAAATTCTTCAGGAGGAATCAGCACAAGAATGAAAGTAACGCTGATTACCTCGCCGAATTAAGAAAGCTGTCAAAGCACTGCCAATTCGGGGCAGGACTGGCAGATTCTCTTCGAGACAAATTCGTCTGCGGTCTCCTAAGTGAAGGAACACAGAAAAGGCTACTTTCTGAGAAAGACTTAACACTGGACAAGGCTTTCAGTGTGGCTGTATCATACGAAGCAGCAGCAAGAGGAGCTGCAGAGATACAGCAAAAGCCACAGGACTTCGGCACCCATGAAATGACACAGGGTTTCGAGAGATGTTATCGCTGCGGCAGATCCACCCATGACCAGAGGGACTGCTGGTTCAAGGACAAAGCATGCAGGCAATGCGGAAAGATGGGACACATTGCACGTGTATGCCGATCTGGAAACAAAAAATCCACTGACAGAAAAAAAATCAATAAGGAAAAGTACAGAAAGGTACAAATGATGATGGACAGTAGCTCCGAAGACCAGAAGAGCGATAGCGACTCCAGAAACAAGAGACTAAGCTGTCTCAAATTACATAATGTAATTGCCAAAGAAGATTACCAGACCATTTGGGTTACCCTCACGATAGCGGGGTCCCCAGTTAAAATGGAGCTAGATACAGGATCAGCTCTGACCGTCATAAGTCGACGGGATTACGAGCGGCTATTTCCGCATATACCTTTGAAAGACACATCCATTATCTTGAAAACATATACGGGGCAGAAAGTATACCCCAGAGGGAAAATAAGGGTGCCTGTTGTATACAACGGCAAGGAAATACAGAAGTTGTATTTATACGTTCTGCAAGATGGTGGTCCACCGCTGTTGGGACGTGAATGGATCAGGAAGATACGTTTAGACTGGCACTCCATTCAGGCACTGACGGTGACCAGTAAGAAAAAAAATGATGATGACGTCATACCTGAACGATTAAAAGACATCTTGGCCAACGCCAAAGAAGTGTTTCAACAGGAACTAGGAACCTTGAAAGGCGTCACCGCCTCAATAAAAGTGGAAGATGCGGCAATTCCCAAGTTCTTTAAGGCAAGGCCGGTGCCATACGCAATTCGTCCAGCAGTCGAGGCAGAGCTGGAGAATTTGGAAAAGGCAGGCGTGTTATCCAAGATAGATTGGAGCGAGTAGGCAACACCCATCGTCCCGGTCATGAAGAAAACGTTGAATAATGATAAAGCTGAAGAACAGAGAAAAATTTGCATCTGTGGGGACTTCAAGGTGACTGTAAACCCGGTCCTTCACACGGTACAGTATCCTCTTCCGAGGATAGAAGATATTTTCGCCTCACTATCCGGAGGGAACGTTTCACCAAAATTGACTTGGCACAGGCATATCTACAGATGGAGGTTGAGGAGGCCTCTAAAAAGTATCTCACGATAAACACACACAAAGGCCTGTACCAGTACAATCGACTGGTTTTCGGAGTAGCATCAGCTCCAGCTATCTGGCAAAGAGCTATGGAGCAAGTCCTGCAAGGGATTCCGGGGACTCAATGCTACCTAGACGACATCCTTGTAACAGGAGAAAACAACAACGAGCACCTTGCCAATTTGGAGCAGGTGCTCACTAGGCTGAGAGAACGGGGCCTACGAGCAAATCGCCCCAAGTGCGAATTTTTCAAGAAACAAATATCATATTGTGGCCACATAATTAACGAAGAAGGGTTGCATAAGTCACCTGAAAAAATTGAAGCGGTCATAAAAGCCCCAGCACCTGAAAATGTCTCACAATTAAGGTCGTTCCTGGGATTGATAAATTACGATCATAAATTTTTACCGAACTTGTCAACTGTTCTGCACCCTCTTAACGAACTGCTACAAACAGGAGTAAATTGGAAATGGAGCGAAGACTGTAAACGTGCCTTCCATAAATGCAAAGGCTTGATCACGTCCAAGGAAGTTTTGGCTCATTACAACCCATCACTGCCAATCAGACTGGCGTGCGATACATCCTCTTACGGCGTAGGAGCGGAATTATCGCATAGATTCCCTGATGGCTCGGAGCGGCCGATAACTTTTGCGTCACGCTCATTGAACTCAGCTGAGCGTAACTATGCCCAGATCGACAGGGAAGCACCCAGCCTGGTATGGGGAGTGATGAAATTCAACTATTGCCTACGCGGACAAAAATTTACCTTGTTGACTGACCACCAACCCCTCGTCTCCATATTCAACCCTAAAAAGGGCGTTCCCATTATGACAGCGCAAAGGCTACAGAGGTGGTCCCTTTTCCTAGGGGCACACCAATATGACATAGAATACAAAGGATCAAAACAGCATGGAAATGCTGACGGTTTATCGCGTCTACCGTTGCCAACGGTAGAAGAGGCACCTACAGTGGACCCAGTGGAGATGTTCCACTCAACCATAGTGGAATGTCTACCAGTAACAAATTCTATCATTGAAAAGGAAACAAGAAATGACCCGACTCTCTCACGAGTCTACGATTTAATGGTGAAGGGATGGCCAGCACTTGGCGAACCACTGTGGCCAGCACATGGCGAACCTCTGTTGCCAGCATTCTTGCAAAGAAGAGAACAGCTGTCAGTGTGCCAAGGAACCTTGATGTGTGGATCCAGAGTGGTGATTCCACCCAAAATCCAGGATAAAGTGCTAAAGGAGCTTCACGAGGGGCATCTGGGTGGAGTGAAAATGAAGAACCTAGCCAGAGCATTTGTGTGGTGGCCAGGTATCGATGGAGACATCGAAGAAATGACCAAGGGCTGTCTAGGATGCCAGAAGGTCCAAAACGCCCCACCACAAGCCCCTCTACATCCATGGGAGTGGCCCTCATCTCCATGGCAAAGGGTACACATCAACTTTGCTGGTCCATTTATGGACTCAATGTTCTTAATCGTGGTTGATGCACACTCCAAGTGGCCGGAGGTAATAAAGATGTCCTCCACCACCACGGAAAAAACCATCACAGTGTTAAGGACCATATTTGCCAGGAATGGGCTGCCTGAACAGATCTGTTCTGATAATGGACCGCAATTTGTGTCCGAAGAATTCAGGAAGTTCTTAAAAAACAATGGGGTTAAGCACTACACGTCCACCCCATACCACCCCGCCACCAATGGATTGGCTGAAAGGTTTGTCCAGACCTTCAAGAAGGCCATAAAGGCCATGGGTAATGAAGACATAAATCTACAGCATATGGTAGATAACTTCTTGTTTGCATACAGGAATGCAACACATGTGGTTACAAACCAAACTCCCACCATGATGTTTTTCAATAGAAGACTAAGATGCTGGCTGGATTTGATCAAGCCAAACATCAGAAGGGACGTAGAGAACCGGCAATTTCAAGGCATGTATGAAAGGCCAACTAGAACCTTCCAGATAGGTCAACAAGTTTTGGCCCGGGACTACCGTACCGAGAAATGGCAGCCTGGAACTATTTGCACACGACTAGGACCACTGATGTATACCGTGGACATTGGAGAAAGCATAATAAGGTGCCATGCTGACCAGATCATAGAGTCATCCGAAAAGGGACAACCTACACCACAACTCTATACGCCTAATGTTGAAGCAAAGATACCCATAGTATCTACCTCCGATCCGGTGATACAGGAACCAGATGAACCCGACACTGGCATTCAAGCCGAATCGACCTTGCCAAAAGAACCTACTGCACCACCGAAAACTACTACACCACCGAGGCGTTATCCGGACCGAGTCAGGAAGCCTCCAGAGAGACTGACTTATAATTGATTAACTGCAGCAAATGTGTAGATTATTGTTCTTGTAAACATGTTAATTAATGATTACTTAAAATGTTATGTACTGGTTGTCTAAAAGGGGAGGAATTGTGGTGTATGTGCCTTTAAGAGCCCTGTGTACTGTAATGCCGGTAGTGGCCACTCGGGCTATATAAGCCTGTATAGTGTCTTGCATCTTTTAGTTCACCTCCAGACTTTGTTCAGTAAACACCTGTTAAACCAGCTCCTGCATTCCGGGTCTCCATTAACACACGGACACAACACACGTCTTCCTCAGTAGAGCTCACATGACTCATTGTGGGTGCTCGGGATAGTGCATCTGCTAACACTATGGGCTGGATTTTGCTACGGGGGCGGGTTGGAGGTGGGAAACCCACATTCGGGCTTGTTGTCCCGCCTCCATGGAGATGTGGCCAACCCACTGGATTTTCCTCTGATTGACCTTGTTGAGCCCGCCCTGTGGGCTCAGAAGGCCAATTAAGGGCCACCCGGCAACAGGTGACGTCAGAGATTGACATTTCATCTGTCAAAAGCTTTTGGCAGATGAAATATCAGTGTTTAACAGCTGTTTGAAGCTGTCAAGCACTGAAAAACTGCTAATTCAGCCTCAGTCCTTTCTCAGGATAACTTTAAAATCATTTTGCTGCAAAAACCAAGAAGCTGATTTTTTTTTTTAAATCGGAGCTTCTGTGGTTCTTGCAGCTGACTCCCGACACCGGAATGCAGGACTCCTGTAAAGGTAAGTAAAAGTAAGTTAAACTTATTTAAACACTTTAAACACTTGCAAAACACTTACCTTTGCACTCCTGCACCCCTCACTCACCTGAACACTGGGCATCTCGACCCCTCCAAGACCTCAGACCCACGTCCCGCCTCGAAAACTTTTCGTGGTTTGGAGCTGTCGGGAAGCCCACAAACCAGCAATAAAAATCGTGAATAGGCAAAAAACTACCTGTTAACTACCTGTTAACAGGCAGTTTAATTGCCTTTAATCCCTTCCCGCCTCTGGGAGTCGGGTTCCAGCACTTGTCGGCAACCCGACTCCTATGAAATTGACATGGAGGCAGGTTGGAGGCGGGATGGGGTCAGGACCCCCGGATCTCCGATTTTTATCGCCCGCACGCCTCCAACCCGACTCCAGGGGCTTAGGAAAATCCAGCCCTATGTGTTTGCCTGGTGTGTAGATCAGTTCAAAGTCATATCTTTGCAGCTTCATCATGAGTCGTTGAATCCTTGGAGACATCTCATTCAGGTTCTTTTTTATGATGGCAACCAGTGGGCAGTGGTCTGTCTCAACTGTGAAGGTGGGAAGTCCATATATGTAACCATGGAACTTTTCTAGTCCAACTACCAAGCCTAGACATTCCTTTTCAATCTGGGCGTATCGACACTCAGAGTCAGTCATAGACCTGGAGGCATCGGCAACAGGCTTCCAATCTTCACCCTCTGCTTGTAGCAAGACCGCGCCTAGGCCATCTTTTGATGCATCCGTTGACACTTTGATTCTCTTTGTTGGGTCAAAGAATGTGAGTACAGGTGTGGTTGTCAGCACTGTTTTGAGGTTCATCCACTCTTGTTCATGTCTTTCTGTCCATGCGAACTCATTTGTTTTATGTAGCAGGTCTCGCAGACAGGCTGTCTTGGCTGACAAGTTAGGAATGAACTTTCCAATTAAGTTTTTCATCCCCATGATGCGTAGCACTGCTTTTTTGTCAGTGGGTCGGGGCATGTTGAGTATGGCGTTTACTTTTTCCATATCTGGCTCTATTCCTTTACCAGATAGATTATCTCCTAGGAAAGTGACTTCCTGGACGCCAAACTGACACTTGGCTTTGTTGAGCTTCAGTCCATTCTGGCGTATGCTCTGTAGCACTTTAGTCAGTCTCTCATTGTGTTCTTTCAGTGTGGAGCCCCAGATGATGATGTCATCAACATAGACCCGAACTCCTTCCAGACCTTCAATTCTGTGTTCCATCACGCTATGAAAGATTTCAGATGCAGATATTATCCTGAAAGGCATTCTGAGGAAACAATACCTGCCAAATGGTGTGTTGAAGGTACAGTATTTGGTGCTCTCTTCATCCAGTTTTAGTTGCCAAAATCCTTGTGAGGCATCGAGCTTTGTGAAGTATCTGGCACCTGACATTTCACTGGTGATTTCTTCTCGCTTGGGAATCTGGTAGTGTTCACGTTTTATGTTTGCATTTAAGTCCTTTGGATCCATGCATACTCTTAGATCATTGTTCTTTTTCTTTACACATACCATGGAGTTAACCCAATCTGTTGGCTCTTCGACTTTCCTGATGACTCCTAGTGTGGTCATTCTGTCCAGTTCTTTCTTGAGCCGGTCACGCAGGGGTGCTGGAACTCTCCGTGGAGCATGTACCACTGGCTGAGCATCCTCCTTTAGCTGGATCTTGTAAGTGAATGGTAGAACTCCAAACCCTTTGAACACATCCTGGAAATTACTCACTACAGAATCCACCGAGTCATCTGGTCTGCTTATGGCACAGTTTATACGGTAGACTCTCTTGACCAGTTCTAAGTCCTCACAAGCTTTGTCACCTAATAGTGAATCAAGTCCTTCAGCCACAACAGAAAACATGAGATGATGCACTTTGTCTTTGACTGTCACTTTAAGTCAGCATACACCTAAGCTATCTATTTTCTGTCCATTATAGTTCTTCGGTAGTACTGACTTTTTCTGTATTTTTGGCTTTTCTTTCATATTTTTAATGTCACTCATACTGTTTAAGTTTGCTTTTGCCCCAGTGTCTAGTTTCAATGTAACTAATGCTCCATTTACCTGCAGTGGCATTATCCATTTGTCCTCTTTTACTGCATTAACTTTATGTTCAGCATTGTCCATTCCTGAGGGCTGCACATTTTCTGTATCCATTTTGAAATTGTCACATGACACCATTCCTACAAAAAATGTCTCACTTAAATCAGTGTCCTCAATCACATTGACTTGTTGCCCTTTCTTTGATTTTACTTTTGAAAAGCATTGTTTGGCAAAGTGATTCTTTCCATAACATTTTGTGCACATTTTCCCAAACACAAGGCATTGCCTTGACTGGTGCTGGTAACCACAGCATTTACAATTAAATATTCCATCCTCCGATTGCTTTGCATTTCTGTTCTGCCCATGTTTCTTCCCCTCGTAGGACACAGCACCGACAGCAGCACTGTCATTCACTACAGTCGCATTATTATTAATTTCACTGAAAGTCTTTGCATGCTGTTGAGCTAGCTCACTGGCATGGCATATTTTCACAGCATCCTCTAATGTTAGTTCAGTTTCTCTCAACAAACGTTCCCTGACCTTTTTATCATGAATACCAAACACAATCTGGTCACGAATCATGGATGATTTCAGTTCAGAGAAATTACATGTCTGTGCTTTCAGTTTCAGATCAGTCACAAAGCTATCAAAAGTCTCATTTTGCTGCTGTATCCGTGAATGGAACACGTACCTCTCATAGGTCTCGTTCTTTTTGGGAGAACAATGTGTATCAAATTTCTGTAGCACATCGTCCATTTTTTCTCTGTCCTCCTCTTGATCAAATACAAATGTATTAAATACCTCTATCACCTGCGGGCCTGCAGCCGTGAGCAGTAACGCTTTTTTCCTTGCGTCTGGCATCGTACCGAACCCGATGGCAGCAATATAGAGTTCGAATTGTTGTTTGAAAGTCCGCCAATTGCAGCCGACATTCCTCGTGAGTTTCAAACCCTCCAGTGGCATTTCACAATATTCAGCAGATATTACCAATCCTGGTACCATGTTATGTTCATAAATAAATAGACGTTTTCATTATGAACAGCTAGCTTGAGCTAGTCTTTTATTCAGCCATGTGGACTAGTGTACAGGTATCCATCTTGACTACTGCCTTGTGGGTAGCCCACTACTAAACATACAGCTCCACCTAGTGTACCATTCTAGAATGACATGTTACTGATCATTACAAAGACTTTGGGGGGAAGGGGGCTTTTTAACATGGACAAGCGCGTGGGTTTGGGTGCGGTTGGGGGGGGGTTAATACCTGTGAAGTTGACAGCACATCAAGAAGCTGGCTCCAGCCAGCCGACTTCCAGGTTTCACTCCAGCGCATTAGGATGCGAGCCCGCAGCTCCTTCGGGAGAAGCAGGTCGGCAATTAACATATGTTCATCACTCAGTTAGAGTGATATTGATACAGATTTTTAAGTTTAACGTGTGACCCACGGGTTTCCTGGGTTTTCTGAAACTCGCCAGTGAAAACAAGGCAGGAACACAGTGGCAATTGAAGGGGATTAATCAATCTCAGGAAAATATGCCAATCAATACTCAGTACTCACAGCTGCTTTCTTAGCTGCTAGTGGGAAAGTGTGCTCACACTACTTTTTGCTGAGAGTTGACTTTCTACATTTTGGAGGTTTGATCTATCAGGTCAGGGTGGGTGCCGCTTATGCTGCCTCAGATTGGACCTCAGATGAGGACCAAGATGACCACCAGCAGCACCAGCAGCAGCAGCAGCCTCTAGGCAGAGGATCATGCTTGACATGTCAGAACAGCTGGGTCTCAGGAGGCTCAGGTTGTAGTGGCAGACATCTGCAGCCTGCTGGAAGAGCACCAGCTGGACCTGGTGGCCAAGCTTTACCAGTGGCTGTCAAAGTCACCACCGCCCTCTATGTCTCTGTCTCTGGATCCTTCCAGGGCTCTGCTGGAGGCATTTGCAGGATCTCCCAGTTGGCCACCCACAAATGCATGACAGGTGACCGATGGCTTGTTCGCCAGGGCCACCAGTTATGTCAACTTTGCCTGCGATGATGCCAGCCAGAATGAGCGGGCGCTCATGTTTGTGGCTCTGGCTGGCTTCCCACAGATACAGGGTGTCATCGACTGTACCCAGGTGGCAATGAAGGCACCCCCAGATCAACCAAGAGTATTCATTAACTGCAAGGGCTTCCACTCCATTAATGTGCAGCTGGTGTGCAACCACAAGGAGATCTTTATGCAGGTGTGCGCAAGATTCCCGAGCAGCTGCCATGATGCTTTCATCCTGCGGCAGTCATACATCCCTGATCTCTTCGCACCTCAAAGCCGAGCTATCGGCTGGCTGCTCAGAGACAAGGGATGCCCACTTAAAATGAAGCTGATGACACCGCTCAGAAACCCCAAAAATGAGGTCCAGGAGTGATACAATGGATGCCATATGACCACCAGATGTGTCATCGAACAAGCCATCGGCATGCTGAAGATGCGCTTCAGGTGCCTCAACAGATCTGGAGGCACCCTTCAGTATGCACTAGCCAGCGTCTCCAGAATGTTCATGGTGTGCTGCGCTCTGCACAACATTGTGCAGCAGTGACGTGTAGACCCACAGGAGGACCAAGGCACAGAGCACAGATCCTCTTCAGAGGATTCAGAGGATTCAGAGGTAGAAGGCAAGGATGAGGAAGTTGATGAGGGCAATGCATCACCAGCTGCACACATTGTTGCCCGGGATGCTAGGGATGCCCTGATTATTGCAATGTTCACTTAGGTTCCACCAGTGGACCTATCTCACAACTACATACAACAGCCACTTTTGAAAAAAATAATTAACGTTTTTTAGAGGGCTAAAAATAAACTTCGCTTTTTTAAAAGTATTTTTAAATAATAAATCAGTGAAAAAATGTTTTTTTTTAACTTTTTTCAACTCTTATCCTGGTAAAAGCAGGCCTTATGCCTGCTTTTACCAGGTGCAAGAATTGTAAGGGTTTTCTACGGGCGGAGCGTCTCCAAAAAGCAGAACTATCCGCCCATAGAGGCCCTTCTCCAGGGCAGCCGGAGGATCTGTCAAGTGCTTTCTTGACAGATCGGAAATGCCAGTTTCCAGCGCATGTGCAGTGCATGCCTGAAACTGGCATTTCCAATGTCCCTACAGGAGGGTACACAGCGTGTACTCACCTGTAGGGATCGGAATATCTGGCCCAAGTAAAGAACAGAAACATAACAACATAACAATGGTTAAGACATCCATGTTCATACCCTTGTGTAACTATAAATCTTTAATCTTCCATTCCTAGCACTCCTACGTGGTGCAACCCCTGGATAGATGGGGATGTGAGGAAGTGCATAGAAAGTGTAGGATGGGTGGGTGTGCAAGTAAATGGGTGTGAGGAGTGAGGTGATGGAGTAGGCTTGAGAAGGCAGAGTAAAGGGTTGGGGTGATGTGTACAGCAGGATGTAGATGATTGTGCCACTGTACACACCTTTCCTGACCTGGTTAGGTCATTAAAGGGTTTCCTGCACTGAATCCAGGAGCATGACACAATGCACCTGCTGCTGACCTCCTGGGCCACCTCCAACCACGCCTTCTTTGTGGCAGCAGCAGGTTTCTTCCTCCCATTGCTGGGGAATGGTATCTCACTCCAACTCCTCACCACCCCCAGCAGCACATCAAAGCGGGGCGCAGCCTTTGAACGTCCTGATTCCAGAAACTGAGAGCTCTTTCTCTGTTGCTTCCAACTCCAAGCTGCTGCAAATTGCATCTTTGGATTGGCCCTTTAAATGCTGGAGTTGAGATCACATCAGGCGGGTCCTCATCACGCCCGCTGCCACTGATTGGACAGGTAACCGGATGTAAAATGGTGATCAGGTGGCTGTGTTAAAAAGCCACTGACAGACGCGCTGAACTTACTTCCGTGTTTATCACGCGATATCGGGCACCACCATCCCCACACATAGAAACATAGAAGATAGGAGCAGAAGTAGGCCATTCGGCCCCTCGAGCCTGCTCTGCCATTTAATGAGATCATCCAAATTCAGTACAGTACCCTGTCCCTGCTTTCTCCCCATATCCCTTGATCCCTTTAGCCTTATGAAATATATCGAACTCCTTCTTGAATATATTTAATGAATTGGCCTCAACTGCCTTCTGTGGTAAAGAATTCCACAGGTTCACCACTTTCTGGGTGAAGAAATTCCTCCTCATCTCACTCCTAAATGGCTTACCCCTTATCCTTAGACTGTGACCCCTGGTTCTGGACTCCCCTGCCATCGGGAACATCCTTCCTGCATCTCGTCTGTCTAGTCCTGTTAGAATTTTATAAGTTTCAATGAGATCCCCTCTCATTCTTCTAAACTCTAGCGAATATAAGACTAATCGACCCAATCCCTCCTCATACGTCATTCCTGCCATCCCAGGTATCAGTCTGGTGAATCTTCGCTGCACTCCCTCCATGGCAAGAACATCCTTCCTCAGATAAGGCGACCAAAACTGCCCACAATACTCAAGGTGTGGTCTCACCAAGGCCCTGTACAACTGCAGCAAGACACCCTTGTTCCTGTACTCAAACCCTCTCGCTACGAAGGCCAACACGCCATTTGCCTTCTTAACCGCCTGCTGCACCAGCATGCTTACCTTCAGCAACTGGTGCACAAGGACACCCAGGTCTCGTTGCACTTCCCCTTTTCCCAATCTATTTTCCCACCCGTTGCCCCCCCCCTCTGCTCCCAGTTAATATCGGGGCCAATAAATAGAAGTCTGTTGTTAAAACTGTTAAGTGAAATGATTTCCCAGTAAACTTTGATCAGGTGTATTTTCAGATATATCTCTGATAACGAGTAATAGTGAAACCTTATTGTTAAGCCAGCTACAGAGCGTACAATTCCAGGATTAACTGTGTGGCAACCACACATACAAAGAAAGGTCGTTTCACAGACACGTCACTGTCTCAACTTGCTGATCCATCTCTGGAGATAAGAGCGACTCTATATTCACCTCAGCAGGCAGCACCAGTAACACCATGACTGGCATTAGGCTGCCATAAGCCAAATGCAGTGCCCGCAATGCTTTGGACCACAGATGAGGTAAGGGAGACTCGCAAGAAAATAGGTTAGTCAGTACTAATATGTAAACCAAGGATCAAAAGCGTGAATTGCGAGGTCAACTATGACAAGCTGCTTGTAATGTCTGAAGCCATCAGTTTCAGCCCCTGCTATAATTTCGGCTCCCTTGTCACTGACTCCATCCGCCTGCCCAGCCACCTGAGCAAGATGTACCAAACCATGAAAAACCTTGGCTTCCTGTTTGTCCCAGAACTGACCACCACACCTCACTTTCCATCCATTACCAACACTGCTTACTTCCACCTCCCCAACATTGTCCACCTTTCCCTGACTTCACCCCCACTGTCCCTTGCGTCACTTCTGGGCTCGATTTCTCCAATGTTCTCCTTGCTAGCCTCCCATCCCCCGCCCCCCCCCACCCCCATGAGCTAAAAGTTGTTCAAACCTCCCTCCGGCTCACCCATCACTCCCATTCTCTTTGACACATTGGCTCCCTCTCCGTTGCATCTTTAAATCAATCCTCAGCCTTGCACCTCCCTACCTCTGCAACCTCCTCCAGCCATACGTGCTGTGCCACACCCTTGAATGCTCCAACTTTGGCCTCTTGTGCATCTCCCTTTCATCCCACCATTAGTGGCCTTCAGCTTTCTTCACCCTACTCTCTGAGACTCCCTCCCTAAACCTCTTCATCTCTCCTATTCGCGCTCCACCTTTAGAAACCTTCTCAAAAGCTCAGATCTTTATTCCTTTTACCTGCTTTCTGTTCTCCCGCTATGCAAAACTGCTTGAGTTATTGTCAATGTTAAAGGGGCAGTATAAATGTAAGCAGTTGTTCTTGTAAGCATCCTGTTGCCATCACACAGTATACAAATGTTGTATGACAGCTGAGATTAATGGGCAATTAGGCAACAGATAGTGAAGATCCCTCACAAATGGGAAAAATTGAACCTGGCTGTTAATATAAGTTCATTTAGCACAGTAAAGACGGGTAACTCTCCACAGATAGAGAAGGAAGTGTTTTATGGGCAAGAAACGTATACGCAGGAATTTGGTGCATACATACATTCTCTCTTTCTTTCTTTCTTTCTTTCTTTCTCCTCCTTAACAGAGCACCAGGCTGTAACCATTCTATGATTCTATGAACTTTGCCCGACTCCACCCCTGCCTCAGCTCATCTACTGCTGAAACCCTCACCCGGCTACCGACCATAGAGCACATATACCAGAAACGCTGTTTACGGAGGTCACGGACCATCATCAAAGACCCTACCCACCCCAGCCACAGTCTGTTCGCCCCCCTGCCATCTGGGAGACGCTACAGATGCATTCGCACCCGTACGACCAGATTTAGGAACAGCTTCTTTCCCAGGGCTGTCATCCTACTGAACTCCACAAATAAACTCTAAAGCCTGCACATCTGCCAATGCACTTTATTATGTTTATGTTAATGTATTACAAGCCAAATGAATGTTGAATGTTTAAATGTCTTAATCTAAATGTACACTCTTGGGAGCCACAAGCCTACATTTCGTTGTACTGCACTTGTGCACTAACAATGACAATAAAGTTGATTATGGTTATGATTATGATTATGATGCCTTTGTTACCTCTAGACTTGACTATTCCAATGCTCTCCTGATCAGCCTCCCATCTTCAACCTTACATGAACTTGAGCTCATCCAAAACTCTGCTGCCCGTATCCTAACTCGCACCAAGTCCCGTTCACCCATTACCCCTGTGCTCGCTGACCCACATTGGCTCCTAGTCCTGCAATGCCTCAATTTTAAAATTCTCATCCTTGTTTTCAAAATCCCTCCATGACTTCACCCCCTCCCTATCTCTGTAACCTCCTCCAGCCCCACAACCCTCCGAGATACCTGCGCTCCTCCATTTCTGGCCTCTTGCACATCCCCGATTTTAATCGCTCCACCAATGGTGGCTGTGCCTTCAGCTGCCAAGGCCCTAAGTTCTGGAATTCCCTCCCTAAACCTCTCTGCCTCTCTGCATCTCTTTCCTCCTTTAAAATTCTCCTTAAAATCTACCACTTTGACCAAGCTTTTGGCCAGCTGTCCTAATATCTCCTTATGTGGCTTGATGTCAAATTTTGTTTGATAACGTTCCTGTGAAGTGCCTTGGAACACTTTACTACGTTAAAGGTGCTATATAAATGCAAGTTTTTGTTGCTCTTTCACCAGAGCATCAAAAAATAGCATTCAGAGGAACTCCAGTCCATTAGTGAAAAACGTGAAAACGTTCAGGCCCCTCGGGACGAGCATTCCTCATGTATGCAACCACAAAATTGACAATAGACATAAAAAAGACTAGAAGGTTCTAGATAATCACAGAAACCCCACAGTGCAGATAGAGGCCATTTCGGCCCATCGAGCCTGCACCGACACATATCCCACCCGGTCCCCGTAACCCCACATATTTAATCCCCCTAACACTAAGGGTCAATTTATCATAGCCAATCAACCTAACCTGCACATTTTTGGACTGTGGGAGGAAACCGGAGCACCCGGAGAAAACCCACGCAAACACAGGGAGAATGTGCAAACTCCACACAGACAGTCACCCGAGGCCGGATTCGAACCCGGGTCCCTGGCGCTGTGAGGCAACAGTGCTAACCACTATACCACCGTGCTGCTGTATAATTTAATTCTCCGACAGGTACCCAAAATTCACTCTTCTTACCTCAGTCACATTAGGTTAAGGACTTTTCATTCAGTTTGAGTGGAGAGATTGTTAGAAGTTGAATATTCAAATCAGTGGATTAATCATAGAATCATACAGCGCAGAAGGAGGCCATTTGGCCCATCGTGCCTGTGCCGGCTCTTTGAAAGACCTATTGAATTAATACCACTCCCCTGCTCTTGCCCCATAGCCCTTCAATTTGCTCTCAAATCTCCTCAATCTGTTTTGGTTCATTCATCATGGCCTTGGGAGTTTCTAAAATAACATACTTAAGTGTTGCATTCTTTTGCATTTTTCCCTTATCTATCTCACAGTTGAGGTGGTTTCTATAAATCAACATCTAGGTGAATAGACGTAAGCATTTTTGCTTACTGGACACCACCAAAAAATGTTATCAATCCTGCACTGAATGATACATGAGCATCTGTGTTTTTTATTAGCTCTTGGGATGTGGATGACATTGGCAAGTCAGTATTTATTGCTCATTTTCCCTGAGGGAATGAAGAATCAACCACGAGTTGTGGGGCTGGAGATATGTAGACAGACCAGTAGAGGTGGCAGGTCCATGAAGGACCTTAACAAACCAGCTGGGTTTTTAATGACAATCCTGCAGCCTTCATGATGCCAGCCCACAATTTACCAGATTGACTGAATTCAATGTCACAACTTAGTGGGGGGTATTTGAATTCCTGACCTCTGGGTTGGTAGCCACATACCACAACCACAAGGCTACCATGCCTCGACTGACTCTCTCCACAGCAGATATCAGGAAGTCAATTCTGGTGCAATTATTGTACCAATGTTCATGTCAGTTTGCCATTCCTGTGTGATTTTCAATAACTATTCTGATCACAATGGTGGTGCCAATCGTTAACTTCCAACGCTCTGCAAAGATCAAAGGTTCACTTTCCTATACAACAGCCTCCCAATGTCAGCCATTTGGAGGTCAGGAATGAATTCTGGGAAGGGGAAACGAAGGCAAACAGAAACACAACAGGCCACTTTCATACACTGATTACAGAGCAGTGGGCTGGTAACAGATTTACTTAATTACCCAGATAGCACTACTTGGCAAACAGACCCAGTTTAAAAATGCTTTTTGTGGTGTATGTAACCTGTACCACCTTAAGAGACTACCTTAAGAGATGGACTACTTTCTCTTGGCTACTGTATATTGTAGTACCGGTGGTGACCACACCGGTATATAAACTCTGTGTAGTAATTTGCTAAGCAGTTCAGCCCTGACCTTCGATTAGTAAAGACCTGTTTAAGTTATTCTTGTTGTCTGTGTCCAGTGATTTAGAATAAGCTTATCTGGGACACTCAGCGACGAGTCCGACTCTACCCTGCGGCAGTTTTGCATCCAAGGCAGCTTCGTCCTCAGAACGGGCGTCGAGAAGAGGCATCCGCCCTCATCATCCTGCTGAGCACCGCATCGCACGGGAGGCATCGAGAACCCGGGTTGAAATTACTGACCACGAAGTCCTCCATCAGCGACAGACAGTGATCATCCTTCTACCACACTGGTGGGTAAGCCGATCTAGCGACACGGGCAGAAAGTCGGCCGCGTTGTCAGTGGAGAAGGGGAGGGAAACCGGAGGAAAAAGGGCGGAGAACTCGACCGCAGCTGGTGAAAAGGGCCGGGCTGCAATCGGGGCCGAGAGGCGCAGCGACAAGGGCAGCGTTAATGCCACGAGAACCGCGGAGAACTCGACCGCAGCCGGTGTAAAGGGCCGGGCTGCAATCGGGGCTGAGAGGTGCAGCAACGAGGGAAGTGTTAATGCCCACAAGAACCGCGGGGGAGCAAAAGCAGCGTCGGGGAAATTAAGAACCGCTGGGAGGCGAGAACGGCAACAGCGCAGTCATCGCCATTGTAGCCAGAGGGGGAAGAAGACAAGCGCGGGAAGCCGCCATTGTAGTCAGCGGGGGAAGAAGACAAGCACGGAAAAAACCGCCAAGCACGGGAAGCCGCCATTTTAGTAGGCGGGGGAAGAAGACAAGCGCGGGAAGCCGCCATTTTGGAAAAATAAAATATTTAAAGAAACTCTCAAGGATGCCTAAACATGGTAACATCACTGCTTTTGATAGTGATGTTGAAGATTGGGCCACGTATGTAGAACGCATTGAAGTTTATTGTACAGCAAGTGGGGTACCAGATGATGAGAAAGCACTAACCTTATTAAACTCAATGGGTGCGAAGACGTACGGATTATTGAGGCACCTTGTAACACCAGATAAACCGGCGGATCAGACTTTCGCGAATATTGTTAATATCCTGCAAGAACATTTAAACCCCACGCCGCTGCTGATAGTGGAACGATTTAAATTTTACAGAAGAACGCAGCGGAAAGAGGAAAGCAACGCTGAATTCTTAATTGAACTGCGCAAGCTATCAAAGTACTGTCAGTTTGGTACAGGACTAGCAGATGCTCTGAGAGATAAATTCGTGTGTGGATTATTAAAAGAAGGAACACAAAAGCGACTGCTAGAGGAAAAGGACCTTACGCTTGATAAAGCTGTCACCATTGCAGCATCGCACGAGGCCGCGGCAAGAGGCACCGCGGAAATGCAGCTAAGGTCATCGGAACTCAGCACCAATCAAATGGCATTGGGTGCAGTAAAGTGTTATCGTTGCGGAAGGACAACGCACGATCAGAACCAGTGCTGGTTCAAAAATCAGGAATGCAGAAAATGTGGCAAGCTCGGTCACATAGCTAAAGTATGCCGGTCAGGAAAGAAGACCAGCAACAAAAAGTCACCGCAGGAAAAGTGCAAAAAGGTACACAAGGTGACAGAGAACAGTTCGGATGAACAGAAGACGGATTCAGACTCCAGCAGTAAGGAACTGGGTTGTCTAAGAGTACATAATGTGGGTAACACAGCAGACCACCAAACTATCTGGGTCACACTTCAGATAGCAGGAGTCCAAGTGAAGATGGAATTGGACACTGGATCGGCATTGACGGTCATGAATAAGCAAGATTACAAAAGGTTATTTCCACACATTCCCCTAAGGGATACGGAGATTGTATTGAAAACATACACGGGGCAAAGAGTATACCCCATTGGAAAGATAAAGGTAAAGGTGGTCCACAAGGGTAAAGAAAGCCGAGGATTGGACTTATATGTGTTACCTGAGGGAGGTCCACCACTACTGGGACAGGAATGGATCAGGAGAATAAATATGGACTGGCATTCCTTAAAAGCACTAATTGTAGATTCCGGTAAAAAGGACGATGTCAAACCTAAACGACTGTCCAGAATATTGGACGATGCTAAAGAGGTGTTCCAGCAGGGACTGGGAACACTGAAAGGAATTACGGCAAACATCAAGGTTGAAGAACATGCAAACCCGAAATTTTTCAAAGCTAGACCGGTACCTTATGCGATACGACCTGCTGTGGAAGCTGAGCTGGAAGGACTAGAACGTTCCGGAGTACTGTCAAAGGTGGACTGGAGTGAATGGGCCACGCCCATTGTTCCCGCCATGAAGCGTTCATCGAGTAACAAGCCGGGGGAACCGGGGAAGGTTCGCATCCGTGGAGATTTCAAGATCACTGTTAATCCGGTGCTTCACACAGTGCAATATCCGCTTCCACGGATTGAGGATATTTTCGCTTCATTGTCTGGCGGGAAACACTTCACCAAGATAGACCTGGCGCAGGCGTACTTACAGATGGAAGTTGATGAAGCGTCACGCCAGTATCTCACGATCAACACGCATAAGGGCTTATATCAGTATAATAGACTAGTTTTTGGAGTGGCATCAGCTCCAGCGATTTGGCAAAGGGCCATGGAGCAGGTATTACAGGGAATTCCAGGCACACAATGCTACCTGGATGACATTCTGATTACAGGAGATGATGATGAGGAACACCTTGCAAATTTGGAACAGGTGCTCACCAGATTGAAAGAATATGGACTTCGAGTTAATGGCCAGAAATGTGAGTTCTTTCAGAAGCAAATCTCGTACTGTGGTCATGTCATTGACCAGGAGGGGCTTCACAAGTCACCTGACAAGATCGAAGCTGTTGTGAAGGCTCCCGCTCCAGAAAATGTATCCCAGTTGAGGTCGTTCCTAGGGTTGATTAACTATTACCATAAGTTTCTGCCAAATTTATCCACGGTGCTACACCCGCTGAATGCTCTTTTGCAGAAGGGAGTGCCATGGAAGTGGAGCGAGGACTGTAAGCGGGCCTTTCACAAAAGCAAGGCATTGATCACCTCTAAGGAAGTGTTGGCTCACTTTAACCCAACGCTGCCTATTCGTTTAGCTTGTGATGCTTCTCCATATGGTATTGGGGCAGTGCTCTCACATAAGTTGCCAAATGGCTTGGAAAGACCAGTCGCATTCGCATCCAGATCATTGACCTCCGCTGAGCGCAACTATGCTCAGATAGATAGGGAGGCTCTCAGCCTTGTGTGGGGAGTAAAAAAATGTAATCATTACCTGCAAGGGCAAAAGTTTACGCTGCTGACAGACCACCAGCCGTTGGTTTCCATTTTTAACCCTAAGAAGGGTGTTTCGGTGATGACAGCGCAGAGGCTCCAGAGATGGTCCCTTTTCCTAGGGGCGCATCAATATCAGATCGAATTCAAAGGTACAAAGCAACATGGTAATGCTGATGGGCTGTCGTGCCTGCCACTACCTACAGTGGAAGAGGCACCGACAGTTGACCCTGTTGAGTTATTTCACTCGACCATCATCGAATGTTTACCAGTCACCAATGCAAGTATTGAGAGAGAAACCAGGAACGACCCGACACTGTCTCGGGTCTACGAATTGACAGTGAAGGGATGGCCAGCTCATGGTGAACCACTGTTACCGGCATTCTCAGCCAGACGAGAACAGCTGTCCGTCTGTCAAGGAACATTGATGTATGGAACAAGGGTGATTATTCCTCCTAAATTAAGGGAGAGAGTTCTAAAGGGACTGCATGAAGGTCATCTGGGGGGAGTCAAGATGAAAAGCCTTGCTAGGGCTTATGTGTGGTGGCCAGGTATCGACCAACAAATAGAGGATCTGACTAAAAGCTGCTCAGGGTGCCAAAAAGTTCAAAATGCACCTCCAGTTGCACCGCTGCATCCATGGGAATGGCCTTCAACCCCATGGCAACGTGTACATATTGACTTCGCAGGTCCATTCATGGACTCCATGTTTTTAATTGCGGTAGACGCACATTCTAAATAGCCAGAAGTGATTAAGATGGCGACCACTACCTCGGAAAAGATGATCGCAGTTCTAAGAACGATATTCGCAAGAAATGGATTGCCAGAACAAATATGTTCAGACAACGGACCGCAGTTCGTGTCAGAAGAATTCCAGAAATTCATGAAGAAGAATGGGGTGAAACATTATACCTCTGCCCCATATCATCCGGCTACAAATGGGTTGGCCGAGAGATTTGTACAAACGTTCAAAAAGGCGATAAAGGCCATGAGCGAAGACCAGATTCCACTACAACACAAGGTGGACAATTTCCTAATGGCATATCGAAACGCCACTCATGCAGTGACAAATCAAAGCCCTGCCATGATGTTCTATAACAGGAGGTTGCGGTCCAGGTTGGACTTGTTAAAACCAAATGTGCGGAGGGAAGTCGAAAACAAACAGTTCCAGCATATAAATAACAAGACCACTCGGAGTTTCGAAATAGGACAACCAGTGTTAGCCCGGGACTATAAGAATGAGAAATGGCAATCTGGAACAATTTGTGCCAGACAAGGACCCCTGATGTACACGGTAGATATTGGTGAAAACGTAATACGACGTCATGCTGACCAACTTGTAGAATCGAGAACAAGGGTCGAACCCATGACTACGACAGAGACACCAGTGGAAGAAGTTAGTGAACCTGAAGCATCTACCTCAGACGCCAATGTATCTGATGATGTCCAACCCATAAGAGAGCAACTAGATGAGTCACCCCAGCAACGAGAATCAGAGACCCCTGAAAGGCGTTATCCAACTCGGATCAGGAGGCCTCCTCAGAGACTGAATCTTTGAACAGTTTTGCATGAAGTTGTATATATGTTATCCATGTTATGTTTAAATTGGGATGTACACTGTTAAGCTAAAAAGGGAGGAATTGTGGTGTATGTAACCTGTACCACCTTAAGAGACTACCTTAAGAGATGGACTACTTTCTCTTGGCTACTGTATATTGTAGTACCGGTGGTGACCACACCGGTATATAAACTCTGTGTAGTAATTTGCTAAGCAGTTCAGCCCTGACCTTCGATTAGTAAAGACCTGTTTAAGTTATTCTTGTTGTCTGTGTCCAGTGATTTAGAATAAGCATATCTGGGACACTCAGACTCAACACTTTTAACTTCACAAAAATAAATATCTGGAAGCAGATTTGAAAGTTGGATAAGGTTTTTAGATCAAATTCAACATGGCAAACCAACATACTGTGGCCATGGATGTTATGGATTTAGACCACTGGTGAGGTCCCCAAGACTTCACGAGTAAATGTAAAGTACTGATGTACACTCAGGTCTGTGTCAGCTAGAGATTTCAATACAGTTTGGAATTCGCTGGCATGTTCGGAATCACCTCCCCGCTACCCCACCCACTTATGCAAGTCCAGAGAGCTCAGGTGCAGGTCGAGAATAGTTGGAGGTTCAGGAACCCACACATGTGCACAGGGTACAGCTGGCATTAAACCAGCTCAAATCACAGCATAATAGAACACAGCACCAACAACCTTCCCACACAATATACTAGCACAGAGCACCGGTAGCTTTCTAAGGACCACGTTACCCATTGTGTCACTGGGGAAGAATCCCAGGTGCTTAGTGACAGGCCCACCCCTCCATGTTCCATTCGAGATCCGGACTGGCTGGTCGCTCAAACAACAGTGTCCTGAAGTACTGTAGACCTGCCTGGGTCAGATTTCAGATTGCAGTCTGCCACAGAGAGTTGACTAGTTTCCAAACTTCTAGCCCCATTGTGGTACCACTTCTACATTTTCCTACCTATAGTGGTTGCAATTCAAAAGTAATTAATTGGTTGTGGAGCACTTTAGGATGTCCAGAGTATGGATAAGACACTGTATAAATACAAGTATTTTCTTTAAATTGCTCTCAACTATCACTAAGTTAATTATGACCAAGTACCACATTCTTGCTGTCATTGATCACCAAATCAAATTTCATTAAAAAAATATAAAAGATATAAAGCAAAGGAGAAAAATAACATGCAGCCTTAGTTCTACTCTGCTCCAGCTCTCCCACACAGTTCTTTTGTTTGTTGCCAGCACAGAACAGAATCATTACCGGCAGCTTCATTACTGCTTGTGCTGATTCAGTCCCTATGTCAGTAAAAAACACAGCAACTTAGTGAAAGAAAGAAAGAAAGACGTGCATTTATATAGCACCTTTCACAACCTCCGGACGTCTCAAAGCGCTTTACAGCCAATGAAGCAGCCTTGACGTGTAGTCACTGTTGTAATGTGGGAAACGCAGCAGCCAACTTGTGCGCAGCAAGATCCCACAAACAGCAATGTGATAATGACCAGATCATCTGTTTATTTTGTGATGTTGATTGAGGGATAAATATTGGCCAGGACACCGGGGATAACTCCCCTGCCCGTCTTCGAAATAGTGTCATGGGATCTTTTACGTCCACCTGAGAGGGCAGACGGGGCCGCGGTTTAACGTCTCATCCGAAAGACGGCACCTCCGACAGTGCAGCACTCCCTCAGCACCGCACTAGAGTGTCAGCCTAGCTTTATGTGCTCATTCTGAACCCACAACCATTCTGACTCAGAGGCAAGTGTGTTGTGTATGTACCTTTAAGAGAAGAACTGATTTTATACTGCAGTACCGGCAGTGACCACCCCTGTATAAAAGGCCCTAGCAGGCTTCTGTACTTCAGTCTGACGTTACCCTCTGTCTCAGCATTTCTGGCTGTGCAGCTGTCTCAGTCAGCAGGAGGAGAAGGAGCAGCCAAACCAGGAGAGTGGAGAGTGGAAAGTGGTGGTCTCCTGACCAGGAAGAGGAGGACAACGATAGGCCACCACCACCACCTCCACCATCATCATCACAATAACAGAGGTGCCTGGAGAGAGAGGACAGAGGAGGAGAAGGAGAAAGGAGGCCAGCAACAACATCAACCAGGGGAGAGGCCTTTCCTATCACTGCCTCTCCAAATTGGCCTCCACTTCAGGAGAGGGAGAGAGGGGAGAGAAACCACCATCAACAGAAAACAACCAACTGTTTGGAAGGAGGGAGGAGAACATCTTTCTGAACATCTACAGGTGGGTGTTATTTGGGGCACTCTCCCAAAGACTTTGTATTTTAGGTGGGGGGAGAAAAGAAGAAACAAGGCTGGATCATCAAGGGGTGTCTGTGTGTGTGTGTGTGGCTCTTGTGAAAAACTAGGCCACACACACCACTAATAAGCACCCCTTCTATTGCCTGACCTGGGACAGCTGGAGCTGCCTAGGTGAAGTCCAATTTAATTAATTACATCGTTAAGACCTGGTGTGGGACTGAGCCTGGGGCATCTCCAGCTTTCCCAGGTGAAGACATCTTCTCCCCCTGCCAGAAGACCACCACCATCAAAGACTTTTAATTTTCCATCAGAGAGTACACCCCTGCCAACACCCACCTGTAGTGTATGTGCTTTAAGTCAGAACTACTTTTTACAGCTCCTGTATACTGTAGTACCGGCAGTGACCACACCGGTATATAAGCTGTGCGCATGCCTCTGTACCCTAGTCTAGAGATTACCCTCCTCCAGTAAAGACCTGTTATTTGTTATGTACAGCATCCGTGTAATTATTTATCCACTGAACCACGGATCTAACAGTGGCGACGAGTGTTGATGCGAATCTACATGCAACATTAAAAAAAATTAAAAAATAGTCGAGTCCAGGAACACGGGCGTCGACCGTGAGCAACCACCCAGCAGTCAGGCAGAGATCCAACTTCGCTGGGGAGGCTGTGGGGAGCCGGGCTTGGTTCCCCAGCCACAACGAGCAGTAAGAGACCGACGATAGGTCCAGAGCAGACCCTTCCCGAGCAGCGGCGGCTGGAGCCGACCGACGGCAGAGAGAGAGAGACGGGCAGCGTCGACGGGGTAAGAAAGAGGGTGAAGAGAGCAGGGCGCAGCCGGGGGTTGATCACCGAGCGGCATCGAGGAAAAATACTGCAAACCGGAGAGAGAGAGGGTAAGAAACAGCCGGGTTCTAGACTGAGCGGCGTCGACAAATATCAAGAGAAGAACGCGCAGAGCACAGCCAGGGATCACGGGCTGATCAGGGTCCGCGGGGCGAAGCAAGGGGAGATGCCATTGAGCCGCGGAGAAGCAGGGAGAGCGTGGGAGACGCCATTGAGCCGCGGAGAGGCAGGGAGAGCGCGGGAGGCGCCATTGAGCAGCGGAGAAGAAGGAAGAGCGCGGGAGGCGCCATTTTGCGCCAGCGGAGAAGAAGGGGAAGCGCGGGAGGCGCCATTGGGGATAGTTAACGCACAACCAAGGATGCCGAAGAGTGGCAGTATCTCTACGTTCGACAATGAAGTCGAAGATTGGGCCACATATGTGGAACGTATTGAGGTGTACTGCAGGGCGAATGAAGTGCCAGATGCTAATAAAGCACTGGTTCTGTTAAATTCCATGGGTGCAAAAACTTATGGGTTACTGCGAAATCTAATAACCCCAGAGAAGCCGGTAAACAAGAATTTTGAAAGCATAGTAGAAATCCTACAGGACCACTTAAACCCCACACCGCTGCTGATAGCAGAACGATTTAAGTTCCATAAAAGGAACCAACACAAAGACGAAAGCAATGCTGAGTACCTAACGGAACTGCGCAAGCTATCGAAATACTGCCAGTTTGGAGCGGGACTAGCAGACACGTTAAGGGACAAGTTTGTGTGTGGGCTACAAAGTGAAGGAACCCAGAAACGGCTTCTATCAGAAAAGGACCTTACGCTGGACAAAGCTTTCAGTATGGCAGTATCACACGAAGCAGCCGCAAGGGGCGCTGCAGAGATACAACGGAGACCACAAGAATATGGCACCAACGAAATGACCTATGGAACAGGGAAGTGCTATCGCTGCGGCAGGACAACACATGGCCAGAAAGATTGTTGGTTCAAGGACCAAGTGTGCAGACAGTGTGGGAAAGCAGGACACATAGCAAGAGTCTGCAGGTCTGGGAAGAAAAACAACAGTAAGAAATCTCCACAGGAGAAGTACAAAAAGGTACACCAGGTGATGGACAGTGGTTCAGACGAACAGAAAAGTGACACAGACTCCGGAAGCAAGGAGCTGGGTTGTCTGAAACTACATAATGTAACCGAAATGGAGGATCACCAGACTATCTGGGTTACACTCAAGATAGACGGAGTCCAAGTGGAAATGGAATTGGACACAGGGTCAGCTCTAACAGTCATAAATCAAAGAGACTACAAGCGGCTATTTTCACACATACCCTTGAAAGCTACAGAGATTGTCTTGAAGACGTATACGGGGCAAAAATTCTACCCCAAAGGAAAAATAAGGGTGAAAGTGACATATAGAGGTCAGGAAATACCTAAAATGGATATATATGTATTGCCAAATGGAGGACCACCACTGCTAGGACGTGAATGGATCCGGAAGATACATTTAGATTGGCATTCCACACAGGCACTGAAGGTGGAGGCCAAAAAGGATGACGAAGTCACACCTGGACGACTGTCAAAAATGCTAACTGACGCAAAAGAAGTGTTCCAGGAGGGACTAGGAACACTAAAAGGAATAACAGCAACAATTAAAATAGAGGATAATGCAAGCCCAAAGTTTCTGAAGGCCAGACCAGTGCCTTATGCGATCAGACCAGCGGTTGAACCAGAGCTGGAAGGGTTGGAACGTTCAGGAGTACTGTCCAAAGTGGACTGGAGCGAGTGGGCTACACCCATCGTTCCTGTAATGAAGAGGTCGTTGAGTAATACGCCTGGGGAACCAAAGAAGGTCCGCATCTGTGGGGATTTTAAGGAGACAGTGAACCCAGTCCTTCACACGGTGCAATATCCGCTTCCACGAATTGAGGATATTTTCGCCTCGCTATCTGGTGGTAAACGCTTCACCAAAATTGATCTCGCCCAGGCGTACTTGCAAATGGAGGCAGAAGAAGCTTCGAAACATTACCTTATGATCAACACCCAGAAAGGTCTCTATCAATAGAACCGGCTGGTGTTTGGAGTAGCCTCGGCTCTGGCTATCTGGCAAAGGGCGATGGATCAGGTCCTGCAAGGGATTCCAGGGACCCAGTTATATTTGGACGACATCTTGGTCACGGGCGAAAATGACGGTGATCACCTCGCTAACTTGGAGAAGGTGCTCGCCAGATTAAACGAATATGGGCTACGAGCTAATCGCCACAAGTGCGAGTTTTTCCAGAAACAGATCTCGTATTGCGGCCACATCATCGATGAAGAGGGGTTGCATAAGTCCCCTGACAAGATTGAGGCAGTAGTCAAGGCTCCAGCACTGGAAAATGTGTCACAACTGAGGTCGTTCCTCGGGCTGGTAAACTATTACCACAAGTTCTTACCAAATTTGTCTACGGTATTACACCTGCTGAACACCCTACTGCAAACAGGGGTACCATGGAAGTGGGATGACGAACGTAGACGAGCTTTCCAGAAGTGTAAAGAATTGATCACATCAAAAGAGGTGTTGGCCCATTTCAACCCAGCACTACCAATTCGTTTGGCATGTGATGCATCACCGTACGGCATTGGAGCGGTGCTGTCGCACAAATTCCCAGACGGGTTGGAGAGGCCAGTAGCCTTTGCGTCTCGGTCACTAACCTCAGCCGAGCGCAACTACGCCCAGATTGACAGGGAGGCCCTCAGCCTAGTATGGGGAGTAAAAAAATTCAACCATTATCTGCATGGGCAGAAGTTCACCTTGCTGACTGACCACCAACCACTTGTCTCCATCTTTAATCCTAAGAAGGGCATGCCAGTAATGACTGCACAGCAGTTACAAAGATGGTCCCTGTTTCTAGGGGCGTATCAATATGAAATAGAATATAAAGGCACGAAACAGCATGGGAACGCTGATGGGCTATCGTGCCTGCCACTGCCTACGGTGGAGGAAGCACCAGCAGTGGACCCTATCGAGATATTTTATTCGTCGATAATTGAACGATTGCCAGTAACAAACGCGGATATTGAGAAGGAGACCCGCAATGATCCGACGCTGTCACGGGTATATGAATTGACGGTGAGGGGATGGCCAACACATGGCGACTCATTGTTGCCAGCATTCTCATCCAGAAGAGAATAGCTGTCAGTATGCCAGGGGACAGTGATGTGTGGATCCAGAGTGGTGATTCCACCCAAGTTAAGGGAGAGAGTGCTAAAGGAGCTACATGAAGGTCATCTGGGGGGAGTGAAAATGAAAAGCCTTGCTAGGGCTTATGTGTGGTGGCCGGGAATCGATCAACAAATCGAAGACCTAACTAAGAGCTGCTTAGGATGCCAGAAGGTCCAAAAGGCACCACCACATGCCCCTCTACACCCATGGGAGTGGCCCTCCTCTCCATGGCAACGGGTGCACATTGATTTCGCTGGTCCATTCGTGGACTCAATGTTCTTAATAGCAGTGGATGCTCATTCAAAGTGGCCTGAGGTGATAAAGATGTCTTCAACCACTACAGAGAAAACGATTGCAGTCCTACGGACCATATTTGCCAGAAACGGTTTGCCAGTGCAGATCTGCTCTGATAATGGACCACAGTTTGTGTCCAACGAGTTCCAAAAATTCATGAAAAGGAATGGGGTAAGGCATTACACATCCGCCCCGTATCATCCAGCCACCAATGGATTGGCTGAGAGGTTCGTACAAACCTTTAAGAAGGCGATAAAGGCCATGTGCGACGAGGAAATTCCACTGCAGCATAAGATGGACAATTTCTTATTAGCCTACCGAAACGCGACACATGCAGTTACCAACCAGACCCCGGCCATGATGTTCTTTAACCAAAGGTTGAGATCTCGTCTGGACTTGCTCAGACCAAATGTGCGAAGAAATGTTGAGGACAAACAATTCCAGCACATCAACGAGAAGCCGACAAGGAGCTTCAATGTAGGGCTACCAGTCTTGGCCCATGACTATCGAACAGAGAAGTGGCAACCCGGAACGATATGTACAAGGCAGGGGCCATTAATGTAAACAGTGGATGTTGGGGAGAACATTGTGAGACGCCACGTCGATCAGATCTTAGCGTCACAGGAAGGCGTCAACCCCATGTCTCGAGTACCTGGGGATGAACCCGACATACCGGTAGCATCTACTTCAGACTCAGTAGCAGTGGAACCCGATGAACTACCCGGTGAAAAGGGGTCAGAATCACCTCTGCACCAAGAACAAGAACCTCCGGAAAGGCGCTATCCCGAAAGGGTCAGGAAGCCACCCCAAAGACTGAATCTATAAATGGACTTTTGTTATTGAATGTACATGTAAAAATGTAATTGTTATTTGAATATTAAGGGGGCATTATTAATCTAAAAAGGGAGGAATTGTAGTGTATGTGCTTTAAGTCAGAACTACTTTTTACAGCTCCTGTATACTGTAGTACCGGCAGTGACCACACCGGTATATAAGCTGTGCGCATGCCTCTGTAACCTAGTCTAGAGATTACCCTCCTCCAGTAAAGACCTGTTATTTGTTATGTACAGCATCCGTGTAATTATTTATCCACTGAACCATGGATCTAACACCACCCACCCACCATCCTGAGTGGCAACCCTGCCCTTGCAGTCTCCCTCCTTCCCAACCCCCCCTCTCTCTCTCTTTGTCTCTCTCTGCCTCTTTCTCTAGGCACTTCAATTTCATTTCATCTTTATTGATTAATTGCCTATTGAGCAGAGGGGAGAAGGCCCCTCTCCCAATTTCAATCAATAAGGGGAGAGGAGTGCCTTCATTTTAAACAGCTCCCTCTGCTCAATAGAGGACCAAAAAAAAAATACCTGAGGCCATTAACACCTTCAGGCCTGTGACTTGTGGTGAGTGTAGCCCTTATAAAAACACCCCATAATGGCGACTGCATCTTCGCCGGTGGCGGGGCCAGCCAGGACTTATGCGGGAGTGGCAGCCACAGCCACAGCTGCTCCTGCTACTTCTGCTGCCCCGTCACCTTTTAAACTTATGACAAAAAAGCTTGGGGTGAAGAGCTACACTCACCCCACTATGATCATTGAGGCCTGCGTTAAAGCCATGGCTGGGGTTGTCGGCCCCTCAGCCATCGTCGCGGCCTCAAAAGTGTATGGGAAGGCTGTGTTCCTCCTAGGGTCGGAGCGGGCGGTGTCCCTGGCCGTCGCCAAGGGGCTCACCATGGGCGGGACCTTCCTGCCGGTGGATCCTCTTGAGGCCACCGCGCAGAGGATCGTCATTTCTAACGTCCCGCCCTATGTTCCTGGTGAGCTCCTCCTCCCCCATTTATGCCAACTTGGGGAGGTGAGGTCGGGGATCACACCCATCCCGCTCGGCTTCCGGGAGGCCAGCCATCGCCACGTCTTCTCCTTCCGGCACCAGCTGTTTATCCAGCTGGCGCGGGAGGAGGACACCGATGGGGCATTCGTCATCCTCCACGAGGGGACCGCCTATCGCGTCTTCTGGACGTCAGACAGTGTGCGGTGCCACGCCTGCAAGGAGGTGGGGCACATCAGGAAAAACTGCCCCGCCTCCAAGGCCGCCAGATCGTCTAGTGCGGCCGAGGCTGGCGCCACCGCCGCTCCTCCCCCCGGGTCTGCCCGCGCATCCCGAGTAACCAATGCGCGGTCGACGCCGGAGGCCGATGCCACCAAGGCCTCCGGCGGGGGGGAGGGAGCGCGTCCGGACGGAAAGAAGGCGCGGAATAAAACTAAACACCTTGGGGCGGGTCCCCCCATGGAGGGCCACCCCTTGCCCCTTGCGCCCCTTACACCCGCGCTCCTCGCAGAGTTGATCAGGGCAGACGCGAGCGGGAGGGGCTTCGTGCCCGAGCCTGTGGCTGCAACCGCCATAGCTGTAACGCAAATACCTGCAGCCGGGCTCGGGCCCGAGGAACCCGACAAACCTGCTCCGCCGGAGGGAGCAGAGGAGGAGGCCTCTGCAGACATGGAGGTCTCCCTCGCTCCCTCCATCCTAAAAAGAAGGCGCGACCCCCTGGAAGAGGAGGAGGACCGGGAGGAGGAAGGTCCCTCCGAGCAGGGGGAGTCGTCGCCCGCCGCGGGTACTGCGCCACCCCCCCCCCGCTGTCATCATCACCAGCGATCGGCAGGGGTCGCCTGTCTCTCGGGAGGCTGAGGCAGATGGGTCTGTCTGGCACGTGCCTCCCGGGGATGGGGATGAGACCCTGACCGTGGGGGGGGGTCGCGGAGCAAACTGCGGAAATTGACATTTTTTATGTACCGTTACCCCTCGCCGGGTCGGGCGAGTTTGAAGTAAATGAGCTCGCCCAATGCGACCCGGACATCTCCCAGGGGCTGCGCGACCTGGTCGAGGTTTTAATTCAAGACACCCCACCTGCTGGGTCGGAGGTTGGTGGCGGGGAGGAGGTTGGCCCCCTGGCTGCGTCTCTGGTGCCGGATGTGCTGGAGGAGCTGGGAATTGTTCTCTCCCCGGTTTCTCCGGTCGTTCCGGCGTCTGGGGCAGGGGGGAGCTCTGAACCGCCGCCGTCTTCTGGCCCAGCGCCCCTAGAGGAGCCCAGGGAGGAATCCTCTGCCGCCGATCCTGGGGGTGGGATCCGGGCGGAGGCGGGGCTGGCTGGTGCGGCCGAGCCGTTCGCTGTGCACTGCGCGACGGATGGGTCGGCCACTGGTGACGACCTCCTGGAGGAGGATGGGGACTCGGTGATGGGCACGGAGGACGATTTGGACTCCATCGCCGACGAGGCGCTGGATGACCTCGTGCCCCTCGCCAAGTCTCCCCTCATTCCCGTAAGGGAACTCCGGGACTTTATGGCCACGTGCCTGGGTCGGCACAATAAGGTCCGGCTGGCCCTCGACAGGTGGTCGGAGCTGGCGCTGCTCATCGTGTCCGTCTGCACTGCTGTTAAAATCATGGGCGTGGACGAGGGCGTGAACCCGCTCGAGCTGCGTTGGCTCAGAACGTTCCTCGCTGGGCTGCTGAGGAAGTGGCGGCTGACCAGCAGCTGCGCTCCCTCCCCCCGTTAGGTGTAGGTAGAGGTTGCACTATGCTTCTGACATGAAGATTACCATAGCCAGCCTCAACACCAACGGTAGCAGGGAGGCGCGCCGCAGATTCAATAATTTCTCCGTCCTTCGGGACGGGAAGTATGCGGTGTGCTTCCTGCAAGAAACCCACACCGTTCCGGGAGACGAAGCCACATGGCTCCTGGAGTGGCAAGGAGGGGTCAGCATGAGTCACCTCTCCAACAATTCCAGCGGGGTGGCTATCTTGCTGGCCCCGCATTTTCAGCCGGAGATCTTGGGGGTCAAGGAGCACGTGCCAGGCCGCTTGCTCCAGGTCACTGTTCGCCTGGGGGGCGTGCCGCTCCATCTAGTGAACGTGTACGCCCCTCAGGCCGGTGCGCAGCAAGTGCGCTTCTTCGAAGAAGTGTCCGCTCTTTTGTGCTCCGTCGACGTGGGCGAGTGCGTCATCCTCGGGGGGGATTTTAACTGCACCCTCGAGGCGAGGGACCGTTCGGGTCCCCCGCGAAGCCCGGCGGCGATGGAGAAGTTGAGGGACCTGGTCGGGTCCTTCGACTTGGTGGATGTCTGGCGAAATCTCCACCCCGACTCCAGCGCCTTCACTTGTGTGAGGTCTGGGGGAGGAAGGTCCAGAATCGACTGCCTCTACATTTCCCGGGCGTATGTCTCCTGTGTTCCGGCGGCTTCCACGCGGCCGGTGCTGTGCACGGACCACCACCTGGTGTGGGCGGAGCTCGCTCCGCTGCACACGGGGGGGGTCCGCGTACTGGCATTTTAACAACCTGCTGCTGGAGGACGCGCGGTTCCGGGATTCGTTTCGTCGGTTCTGGGCCGACTGGAGAAGGAAGCGGGGGGGCTTCCCCTCCTTGAGGCTATGGTGGGACGTAGGCAAGGCTCATGTCCATCTCTTCTGTCAGGAGTACGCGAAGGGGTCGACCAAGAGGCGGGAGGCCCGGGTCGGGCGGTTGGAGAAGGAGGTGCTCGACCTGGAGTCCCGTCTCGGTCAGGTCGTCGAGGCCCGAGACCAGTCGGAGCAGCGGGAGCAGCAGAGGAGGAGCCCGGTATAAAAACCGGCGACCAGCAGAGGCCCGAGACCAGTCGGAGCAGCGGGAGCAGCAGAGGAGGAGCCCGGTATAAAAACCGGCGACCAGCAGAGGCCCGAGACCAGTCGGAGCAGCGGGAGCAGCAGAGGAGGAGCCCGGTATAAAAACCGGCGACCAGCAGAGGCCCGAGACCAGTCGGAGCAGCGGGAGCAGCAGAGGAGGAGCCCGGTATAAAAACCGGCGACCAGCAGAGGCCCGAGACCACTCAGAGCAGCTGGAGCAGCAGAGGAGGAGCCCGGTATAAAAACCGGCGACCAGCAGAGGCCCGAGACCAGTCGGAGCAGCGGGAGCAGCAGAGGAGGAGCCCGGTATAAAAACCGGCGACCAGCAGAGGCCCGAGACCAGTCGGGGCAGCGGGAGCAGCAGAGGAGGAGCCCGGTATAAAAACCGGCGACCAGCAGAGGCCCGAGACCAGTCGGAGCAGCAGAGGAGGAGCCCGGTATAAAAACCGGCGACCAGCAGAGGCCCGAGACCAACTCAGCAGCGGGAGCAGAGGTAAAAAGTAATCAGTGTGTGACGTCACCAGGGAGCAGGTAAGTGATTGGTTGGTGAGTATTTCTCTTTTTTAAACTTTAACTCTGTAGTTTAGAGTTACTAGGGTCTTTTCTGGTGTAGCAGGGACTGTTGGTAGACTATACAAGTGCCTTAGAGATAATTTTAATTGGTGATAGTAAATTAATTTAAATAAAGTAAAGGGAAGGTCATGCCAGGTGAGCCCAGCCCCGTGATATGCTCCTCTTGCTCTATGTGGGAATTCAGGGACCCCGGTGCCCCTGATGACCACGTGTGCCAGAGATGCATCCATCTGCAGCTACTAGCAGACCGCATTGAGGCGCTGGAGCTGCGGGTGGATGGGTTGTTGAGCATTCACGATGCTGAGAGGGTCGTGGATAGCACGTTTAGTGAGTTGGTCACACCGCAGGGAAGGGCTGCACAGGAAGACAGGAAATGGGTGACCACCAGGCGGAGAAATAGAAGCAGGCAGGTAGTGCAGGAGACCCCTGTGACCATTCCCCTCTCAAACAAGTATACCGCTTTGGATACTGTTGAGGGGGATGACTCACCAGGGGAAGGCAGCAGCAGCCAACATCCTGGCACTGGGGGTGCTCCTGCTGCCCAGGAAGGGGGGAAAAAGAGTGGGAGAGCAATAGTGGTAGGGGATTCTATAGTAAGGGGAACAGATAGGCGTTTCTGTGGCCGTAGACGTGAATCCAGGATGGTTTGTTGCCTCCCTGGTGCCAGGGTCAAGGATATCACTGAGCGGCTGCAGGGCATTCTGGAGGGGGAGGGTGAACAGCCAGAGGTCGTGGTCCACATTGGTACCAACGACATAGGTAAAAAGAGGTCCTGCAGCAAGAATTTAGGGAGCTAGGTGAAGGATTAAAGAGCAGGACCTCAAAGGTTTTAATCTCTGGATTACTCCCGGTGCCACGTGCTAGTGAGTATAGGAATAGGAAGATAGAACAGATGAATGCGTGGCTAAAGGGATGGTGCAGGAGGGAGGGCTTTAGTTTCCTGGATCACTGGGTCTGCTTCTGGGAAAGGTGGGACTTGTACAAGTCGGACGGTTTACACCTGAACCAGAGGGGAACCAATATCCTTGCGGGGAGGCTTGCTAGCACTGCTGGGGGGGGTTTAAACTAACTTGGCAGGGGGATGGGGTACAGAGTGGAGCTATAGTAGGGGGTGATTTACGGCCAAATACAGAGGAAAAAACAAGTCAGCTGGGAAGGCAGAGCAAGTATGTGAAGGCAAAAGGGAATATGGCAGGGCTGGAAGGCATTTATTTTAATGCAAGGAGTCTTGCAAATAAGGTGGATGAACTGAAGTTGTTGTTGAACACATGGGAGTACGATATTGTTGCCATCACGGAGACATGGTTGAGGGAGGGTCAGGACTGGCAGCTCAATATTCCGGGGTATAGAATCTTCAGGCGAGACAGAGGGGGGTGTAAAAGGGGAGGGGGTGTTTCAATATTAATTAAGGAGTCAATTACTGCTGTAAGGAGGGATGATATATTAGTGGGTTCCTCAAATGAGGCCATATGGGTAGAACTTAAAAACAAAAAGGGGGCAAGCACTTTGCTGGGAGTGTACTATAGGCCCCCAAACAGTCAGGGGGAGATAGAGGAACAGATATGTAGGCAAATCTCAGAGAAGTGTGAAAATAATAGGGTAATAATAGTGGGGGATTTCAACTTCCCCAATATAAATTGGGATAGTCAGAGTGTGAAAGGCTTAGAGGGTGCAGAATTCTTAAAGTGCATCCAGGAGAGCTTTTTGAGCCAACATGTAGAAAGTCCTACAAGAGACGGGGCGGTACTGGACCTAATTCTGGGGAATGTAGCCAGGCAAGTGGTGGAAGTATCAGTAGGAGAGCATTTTGGCGACAGTGACCATAATTCGGTGAAATTTAAGGTGGTCATGGAAAAAGACAAAGACGGCCCGGAAATAAGGGTTCTAAATTGGGGGAAGGCCGATTTTAATATGATAAGGCAGGATCTGGCCAAAGTGGACTGGGAGCAGCTACTTATAGGAAAATCCACATCAAAACAGTGGGAGACTTTCAGAAGGGAAATAGAGAGAGTACAGCGCCAACATGTTCCTGTAAAGGTCAAGGGTGGGACCAACAAGCAAAGGGAACCTTGGATGACAAGGGAGATACAAAAATGCATTAGAAATAAAAGGGGGGCTTTTGGCAGTTACAAAAGACTAAAGACGGAAGAAGCCCTAGAGGAGTATAAAAAGTGCAGGGGCATACTTAAAAAAGAAATTAGGAGGGCGAGGAGGGGCCATGAAATAACACTGGCGAGCAAAATAAAGGAAAATCCTAAGATGTTTTATAAGTATATTAAGGGCAAGAGGATAACCAGGGAAAGGGTAGGGCCCATTAGGGACCAAAGTGGCAATCTGTGTGTAGAACCAGATGATGTAGGCCCGGACGAGATGTATCCCAGGCTGCTGTGGGAGGCAAAGGAGGAGATTGCAGGGGCTCTGACACAAATTTTCAGAACCTCTCTGGCCACAGCGGATGTACCAGAGGACTGGAGAACAGCTAATGTAGTACCATTATACAAGAAGGGTAGCAGGGATAAACCAGGGAATTACAGGCCAGTGAGCCTAACATCTGTGGTAGGGAAATTATTGGAAAAAATTCTGAGGGACAAAATTAGTCTCCACTTGGAGAGGCAAGGATTAATCGGGGATAGTCAGCATGGCTTTGTCAAGGGTAAATCATGTCTGACAAATCTGATTGAATTTTTCGAGGGGGTGACTAGGGAGGTGGATGAGGGAAGTGCTGTGGATGTGGTTTACATGGACTTCAGTAAAGCTTTTGACAAAGTCCCGCATAGGAGACTGGTCAAGAAGGTAAGAGCCCATGGGATCCAGGGTGCCTTGGCGCGTTGGATCCTAAACTGGCTGAGTGGCAGGAGGCAGAGGGTGATGGTCGAAGGTTGCTTTTGTGACTGGAAGCCTGTGTCCAGTGGGGTACCTCAGGGATCGGTGCTGGGTCCCTTGTTGTTTGTGATCTACATAAATGATTTGGATGAGAATGTAAAAGGGATGATCAGTAAGTTTGCAGATGACACGAAAATTGGTGGGGTGGTAAATTGTAAGGAGGAAAGCCTCAGGCTACAGGACGATATAGACGGGTTGGTCAGATGGGCGGAAAAGTGGCAAATGGAATTTAACCCTGAAAAGTGCGAGGTGATGCATTTTGGACGGACAAATAAAGCAAGGGAATACACAATGAGTGGTAGGACCCTAGGAAGTACAGAGGGTCAGAGGGACCTCGGTGTACATGTACATAGATCTCTGAAGGCAGCGGAACAAGTAGATAAGGTGGTTAAAAAGGCATATGGGATACTTGCCTTCATTAGCCGAGGCATAGAATATAAGAGCAGGGAGGTTATGATGGAGCTGTACAAAACGCTGGTGAGGCCACAGCTGGAGTACTGTGTGCAGTTCTGGTCGCCTCACTATAGGAAGGATGTGATTGCTTTGGAGAGGGTGCAGAGAAGATTCACCAGGATGTTACCTGGGATGGAGCGCCTCAGCTATGAAGAAAGACTAAACAGGCTGGGGTTGTTTTCCTTGGAGCAAAGAAGGCTGAGGGGGGACCTGATTGAGGTGTACAAAATGATGAGGGGCATAGATAGGGTAGACAAAGAGGAACTTTTCCCCTTAGTAGGGGGGTCAATAACAAGGGGGCATAGATTCAGGGTAAGGGGCAGGAGATTTAGAGGGGATTTGAGGAGGAACTTTTTCACCCAGAGGGTGGTTGGAATGTGGAACTCAATGCCTGAAAGGGTGGTAGAGGCAGGAACCCTCACAACATTCAAGAAGCATTTGGATGAGCACTTGAAATGCCATTGCATACAAGGCTATGGACCAAATGCTGGAAAATGGGATTAGACTGGACAGGGATGGATGGGCGGCGCAGACACGATGGGCCGAAGGGCCTCTTTCTGTGCTGTAAAACTCTATGACTCTATGACTCTATGACCCGGCCCTGCGGAAGGTGTACGAAGAGAAGAAGGGCGCGCTGAAGGACCTGCAGCTCATCGGGTCCTGAGGCGCGTATGAGAGGTCGCGGATCCAGCTCCTGCGGGACATGGACCGCGGCTCCCCCTTCTTCTACTCGCTGGAAAAAAGACGGGGGGTCTGTAAGCAGCTCTTGGGGCTGCTGGCCGACGACGGATCTCTGGTCTCGGATCCGGAGGGAATTAGCGCGGAGACCCGCACCTATTACGGGGCTCTGTTCTCTCCGGATCCGTCCAGCGAGGATGCACGCAGAGCTTTGTGGGAGGACCTGCCGAAGGTCAGCCCGGAGGGCGCCGAAAAATTGGACGCTCCGCTAAGCCTGGCGGAGCTGACCGCCGCCCTCCGCCAGCTCTCCAGGGGGAAGTCCCCGGGGCTGGACGGGCTGACCATGGAGTTCCACAACGCGTTCTGGGACGTCTTGGGGGGCGACTACGCGCCGGCCCTGGGGGAAAGTTTGGCGACCGGGGAGATGCCCCTCTCTTGGCACAGGGCGGTCATTGTCCTGCTGCCTAAGAAGGGCGATCTCCGCCTCCTTAAGAACTGGCGCCCGGTCTCCCTCCTCAGCATGGACTATAAAATCTTTGCCAGGGCCATGTCTGCTCGCCTTGGCACCGTGCTGGCCCACATGATCCACCCCGACCAGCCCTACACGGTCCCGGGCCGGACCATCCACGATAACATCCATCTGGTCCGGGACCTGGTCCACCACTCCCAGGGGGCTGGTCTGTCGGTCGCCTTCCTTTCCCTGGATCAGGAGAAGGCGTTCGACAGGGTGGATCACGAGTATCTCTTCGGGACTCTGCGCGCATTCGGGTTCAGGACGCATTTCGTCGCCCGGATCCGACTTCTGTACGCCGCCACGGAGTGTCTGATTAAAGTTAACGGGTCCTTGATGGCGCCCCTTTGCTTCGGGAGTGGGGTGCGTCAGGGATGCCCCATGTCCGGTCAGTTATACGCCGTTTGCGTGGAGCCTTTCCTGCGCCTCTTGCGGAAGAGGTTGACGGGATTGGCTCTGCAAGGGCCGGGCATGGAGGTGGTCCTCTCGGCTTACGCCGATGACGTGCTCCTCACGGTCATGGATCCTGCTGACTTGTGGCGGATGCAGGAATGCCAGCAGATTTACTCGGACGCATCCTCCACCAAGATCAACTGGGAGAAATGTTCCGGACTCCTGGGGGTTCAGTGGCGGGTGGACTCCCTGCCGGAGGAGTTCAGGCCTTTCGCCTGGAGCACCACGCACCTCCTCTATTTGGGAGTCTACCTTAGCCCTGCCGAGGACGCCTGGCCGGCGAACTGGCAAGAGCTGGAGGCCAAAGTCACCGCTCACCTAGGACGCTGGACAGGACTGCTCCGAGTGTTGTCCTACAGGGGTCGAGCGCTGGTCATAAACCAGCTGGTGGCCGCCATGTTGTGGTACCGGTTGGTCACTTTGATCCCTCCCCCTGCGTTTGTCACCAAGATGCAGAAGAAGCTCATCGACTTCTTCTGGGACAAAAGGAAGCACTTTGTCTCTGCCACGGTTCTGAGTCTCCCGCTTAGGGAGGGCGGCCAGGCGCTGGTGTGCCTTCGCACCCAGGCTGCGACTTTCCGTCTTCAGACGCTGCAGAGATACCTGTACGTTGAGAATCCTCCGAGATGGTGTGCGCTGGCGACGTATTTCTTCCGCCAGCTGCACGGCCTCAATTACGACACGCAGCTCCTTTTTGTGAAAGTGGGCAGCAGGCGTGCCGGCCTGCGGGAGCTGCCTGTCTTCTACCAGGAACTGCTATGGGTTTGGAACTACATCGCTTCCAGGTGGAGCTCTCCCCCGTAAGGAGCGGCGGCTCTCCTTCGGGAGCCGCTGCTCAGGAATCCGCACCTCCACGACCACGGGTTCGGGTGGTTGGCGGAGGGCAGGGCTGTGATGGTGACCAGATTCGGGGACCTGCTCGATGGAGGAGGAGTGGGCTGGATGGCGCCGGAGGAGCTGGCGCAGCGCCTGTCCTGGGCTAACGTCCGGCTCGCGGTCGAAGCCATCGAGTCGGTGAAAGTGGCACTGGGCCCTGACTCCACTAAGTGTATCAAAGTGGCTCAAGCACATGGGGCGATCCCCTCCGAGCTTACCCCCGTTCGGACGGAATTCCTCATCGGCGCCCGGCCCCGAAACCCCCCTTGGGAACCGGCGCCTCACAACTTGAGCCGTCTCGAGGAAATACCCTCCGTGCCTTTTCATTCCGCGCGGAGGGGTTTCCTGTACGGGCTGCTCCTGCACACTCTCCACTTTGCCATCTTCGTCTGCCATCCGGACATGCCTTGGCGTGGCGTCTTGCCGACCGGCGGAGGCGGAGGTCCCCAATGGAGGGCTCTCTATGCAGGAGTCCTCCCTTGTTCCATCGGGGACTTGGCCTGGAGGGTGTTGCACGGAGCGGTCCCGTGCAATATGGTTTTAAGTAGGTTCACGGACTCCCAGGCCGCCTGCATTTTTTGCGGCCTGGAGGAGTCCGTGTTTCACGTTTACGTCGAGTGTGAGAGGTTGCAGCCCCTCTTTCACTACTTGAAGGGGCTGCTCCTCGATTTTTGGTTGCACTTCAGTCCCACGCTCTTGATCTACGGTCACCCGGTGCGGAGGGGAGCGGGCAGGTTGGAGGACCTCCTTGTAGGCCTGCTCCTGGGCATGGCTAAAAGAGCCATCAATTGGTCCAGGCAGCGGGCGGTCGAGGGGGTCGTCCGGCCGGATTGCCTGCCTCTCTTCCGCGGCCATGTTCGTGCCCGGGTGGCCCTGGAGATGGAGCACGCGGTGTCCGCCGGCACGCTTGAGTATTTCCTCGACCGGTGGGTGCCGCGGGGACTGGAGTGCATCATCAACCCGGAAAACCAAATTTTAATTTGATTTGTTAAGTTTTAGTTGAACTTTTGTTAATTTACAGTCCAATTTGTTTTCGGTTTTTTTTGGGGGTCCAAACAAAAGAGTACCCTCTGTTCAGTAAAATACCTGTTTAATTGTTCTCCCGAAGTCCGTGTATTATTGAGACGCGGACTTTACAAAGTTTGCTACCAACTGAGCCACAGCTGAACAAGATTTAACAAAAACAAACAAAGGAGATCACACTGACAACCTTGTGGATACCGAGCTTCATGCCTCACCTCATCAGACCACTCCATTTGCTGTTTAAAAACTATCACGGTTTGCCATCCTGGAATCAAGGACAATTCTCACCTTTGATTCTAAGTGTGAGGAGTCCATGGATGATTGTCTCCAAATAAAGGTCACCTGTTCACTTTGAAGTTTCTTCATTCATTTTCTCCTCTTCCAACTTATTCAAATCAATCTTATTCATTAAGTCACTTGTTCATTATTCCTTCCTTCCTTCCTTTGGCGTCAGCCTTGGCTCAGGAGTAACAGTCTTGCTTCCGAGTCAGAGGTATGGTTTCATAATCCCACTCCAGGGACTTGACCACATAACCTAGGCTGACATTTGAGTGCGGTACTGAGGGAGTACTGCACTCTTGGAGGTGCTGCCTTTTGGTTAAGACGTTAAATCGAGGCCCTGTATGCTCTGGCAGGTGGACGTAAAAGGCCCTGTGACATTGGCTGCATCCTCTTTAGTGAAGACAGATGCAAAATTCTCATTTTGCACCTCAGCCATGCCTCGACAAGAAGATTTCCTTTGTGGTCCCTAATCGGCCCCACCCTTCCTTTACTGCACTTTTACTATTTATATGTTTATAAAAGACTTTTGAGTTCCCTTATATGTTACCCGCTAATCTATTCTCAAACACTCTCTTTGCCCCTTGTATTTCCTTTTTCAGTTCTCCTTTGTACATTTTGTATTCAGCTTGGTTCTCTACTGTATGATGAGCTTACCATTTAGCATAAGCCTCCTTTTTCTGTTTCATTTTAACCTCTATATCTTTATTAATCCAAGAAGCTTTGGATGCCCTTCCTTTCCCCCTCGTGGGAACGTGTCTACTCTGCAGCCAAACTATCTGCTCTTTGAAGGCCTCCCATTGCTCATTTACTGTTTTACCTGCCAATCTTTGGTTCCAATCCACCTGGGCCAGATTCCCTTTCAACTCACTGAAAATAGCCCTCTCCAGTTGAGTATTTTCACATTTGATTGTTGCTTGTCCTTTTCCATAACTACTCTAAACCTAATGGTATTGTGATCACTGTTTCCCCAATGCTCTCCCACTGAAACATGACCCACTTGCCCCACTTAATTCCCCAGAACCAGATCCAGCACTGATTCCTTCTTTGCTAGGTTGGAAACACACTGATCAAGAAAGTTCTCTTGTACACATTTTAGGAATTCCTCCCCCTCTTTGCCCTTAACATTGTTATTTTCCCAGTCTATATTAGGATAATTGACATCCCCTATTATCACTGCTCTATAGTTCTTGTATCTTTCTGCAATTTGTCTACAAATTTGTTCCGCTATCTCCTTCCCATTATTTGGTGGCCTATAGTGTACACCCAGAAAGGTAATAGATGCTTATTGAGCTGCTCAGCTGAATTGTTCCTTAATTCTAACAAAATAGATAATTCTGTCTTTAAACCCTCAAATACATTTACCCTTTCCAGTGCTGTAACAGTATCTTTGACCGATACTGCCAAACCCCTCCTTTTTTTCCTTCCTTATCTTTCCTGAATACCTTGTAGCCAGGAATATTAAGTTCCCAATCCGCCCTTTGCTTGAGCCAGGTCTCTGTTATTGCCACTCCATCATAATCCCACGTGGCAATTTGTGCCTGCAGCTCACCAACCTTATTTACCCCGCTTCGTGCTTTCACACACATGCACTCCCAAACTCATCTTAGTCTGTCTGATCCCTCCTACTTCTGAACGACTCTTTATTCTAAAGCTGTTTGGTGCTCCCAGTCCTCTGTGCACCTTGTTTCAATCTCTAATGTTTCATTCTGGCGCCCCACCCCTGCCATATTAGTTTAAACCCCCATCCCACCCCCCCCCCCCACAACACTAGTTACCTTCCCCACAAGGACATTGGTTCCAGCCCTGTTGTCACCCTTGTTATTTAATGACCTGATGATGGAATAGTTCAGAGGAATGCCCCAAAGTGAGGCACTGCCCAACGCATTACCGGCACCTGGCTACCGACCATAGAGCACATATACCAGAAACGCTGTTTACGGAGGTCACGGACCATCATCAAAGACCCTACCCACCCCAGCCACAGTCTGTTCGCCCCCCTGCCATCTGGGAGACGCTACAGATGCATTCGCACCCGTACGACCAGATTTAGGAACAGCTTCTTTCCCAGGGCTGTCATCCTGCTGAACTCCACAAATAAACTCTAATGCCTGCATATCTGCCAATGCACTTTATTATGGTTATGTTTATGCTAATGTATTACAAGCCAAATGTATGTTGAATGTTTAAATGTCTTAATCTAAATGTAAACTCTCGGGAGCCACAAGCCTACATTTCGTTGTACTGCACTTATGCACTAACAATGACAATAAAGTTGATTATTATTATTATTATTAAGATATCCAAGTTTAGAGGGGCTTTTATATATTTCTGTGCTGGGTTCAGGAAAATGGCGCTCAACCACTCTGCCTAGTGCTGCTCTCCACACTTATATCTCCAGTTGACAACCCTCTCCATCAACTACTAGGCAGAAGTTGAGTCGGTGAAAAAGTGCAGTAGAAATCAGTATTTGGGCATAAAACAGACGCAAAGCATACTAATTTAGCAGTAGGACAGCCTGCGCAGGCATTGGCCATCCCGGGCGGCCCCCGAAAACAAGCGTTAGGCCCCTTAACTATGCTAATTAGTGGCCGAACACCCGTTGAAGAGCCCTCCTACAAAATTTGTTACCGATGAGCAGGGTAGGCCTCGAGCCTGTGTTGCTCACGATTCTTCAGAGGCCCCATGCGGCCACCAAGTAACGGTAAGTTATTTATTAAAAATGTAAAAATTGAACCTTTCAGTGGAGGCTGGAAGAGCAGGAATACACCCACCCCCCCCAACCCAACCCCGCCCCAACTCAACATTCCTCACAATAACACATTTCCCCCTCCACCCCGTTGCCTGCTCCCCGCCCCCTCCCGCCTCGCAGAATTTACCCGAGGACCCCTTCCAACGAGGCAGCAGGCCATGAAGTTCATTTTTCTTGTGGGGTGAGGCTCAGCGTGGGGGCGCGACGGCAGGCCAGCGCGCCCCCAGTACGTAGACGAGGCCCGAGGAATCCCACCGGGTGCCCGCCTAGATCAGCCCCGAACCAGAAAACTGGGCCGCAACCATGGCAACGGGCCGAAGTCCCACACTGACCCTGTAAAGGGTGGGAAGGGGGAAATCTAAGCTGAGCAGTCGGTTTGTGCATTGCTCTCCTGCAACTGAAATGCAAAGTTAAACTGCCTTAGGGCTCAGAACTGATTGACTGAAAATTGCAAAGTGGCTCCTGGTTATTGTGCATCAGTGACTAGATGCGATTTCATGTGCTAATGACATTACTGCCACCCATTGTGTTTGATAGACTCAATTCGTTTATTTACTCACTCATCCTCTTCAAATCCGCCAGCTCAAATCTGTTAAGGAAATCAATATAGCTAATAGATCATTATCATGTTGTATTATTCCTCTTACCGAAAGTTCTGAAACAATGGAAGAAAGAATCCAAGCGTTTTTTTTTCTCCATTGTGACTGAGCTTCATACTTAGCTGGATAGCAAAATACTGCAGATGTTGGAAATCCGAAATAACAACAGAAAATGCTGGAAAAACTCAGCAAGTCAGGCAACATCCGTGGAGAGAAATTTGAGTTGACGTTTCAGGTCCCCTCCCTCACCTCTTTTTCCGATACATTGATGGCTGTATCGGTGCCGTTTCCTGCTCTCGCCCCGAACTTGACAATTTCATTCACTTTGCCTCCAATTTCCACCCTTCCCTCACCTTCACATGGTCCATCTCTGACTCTTCCCTTCCCTTCCTCGACTTCTCCGTCTCCATCTCTGGGGATAGGTTATCGACCAATATTTACTACAAGCCCACTGACTCCCACAGCTACCTGGACTACACTTCCTCCCACCCCGCTTCCTGTAAGGACTCTATTCCATTCTCCCAGTTTCTCCGCCTCCGCCGTATCTGCTCCGACGATGCCACCTTCCACACCAGTGCTTCAGACATGTCTTCCTTTTTCCGCAACCGAGGATTCCCCTCTACCGTGGTTGACACTGCCCTCGACCGTGTCAGTTCTATCTCCCGCACCTCTGCCCTCACCCCTGCCCCTCCCTCCCGGAACCACGATAGGGTTCCCCTTGTCCTCACCTTTCACCCCACCAGCCTCCACATTCAACGGATCATCCTCCGGCATTTCCGCTACCTCCAAAGTGATCCCACCACCAAACGTATCTTCCCCTCCCCTCCCCTTTCAGCATTCCGCAGGGACCGCTCTCTCCGAGACACCCTAGTCCACTCCTCTATCACCCCAAACAGCCCTTCCCCTTCGCCTGGCACCTTCCCATGCAAGCGGAGGAGATGTAACACCTGCCCCTATACCTCACCCTCCCCACTGTCCAGGGCCCCAAACACCCCTTCCAGGTGAAACAGCGATTTACTTGTACTTCTCGCAATCTAGTATACTGTATTCGCTGCTCACGATGTGGTCTCCTCTACATTGGGGAGACCAAACGCAGATTGGGTGACCGCTTTGCGGAGCATCTCCGTTCAGTCCGTAAGGGTGACCCCGAGCTTCCGGTCGCCTGTCATTTCAATTCACCGCTCCATTCCCACTCGGACCTCACCGCCCTTGGCCTCTTGTACTGTTCCACGGAAGCTCAACGTAAACTCGAGGAACAGCACCTCATCTTCCGATTAGGCACTCTGCAGCCTTCCGGTCTCAATATCGAGTTCAACAATTTCAGATCATAACCTCGGCCCCTATTTCATTTTCACTTATATTTTTCCACTCCTTTCCTTTCCCCCCCCCCCCTTTCCTTTTGTTTCTCTCTCACACCTGGCAGCTATCTTTTGCCCTGCCAGTACACTTTACACCTAATCACAGCCTATTACCATCTCATCTAGCTTCTAATCTCTTTTACTTCTTTTGGTTCTTTTATTCTTTTGTCCGATCGCAGCCCTGCCTTCGATCTAGTTCCTTTTCTCTTCAGTTTTGAAGAAGGGTCAAACCCGAAACGTCAACTCAAATTTCTCTCCACGGATGTTGCCTGACTTGCTGAGTTTTTCCAGCATTTTCTGTTGTTATTTCATACTTAGCTGTTGGCCTTGATAATAGAGCTTGGCGCTTAACAATCGCTTAATTAGCAGGCTTTACGACTGATTCCTATTTGTTTGTGGTTAATCAATGTTCCTCACCAACTGCTCCTTAGGATGAATATGCTACCAGTTTTCCAGTTCATCACATTCACTGCCTCATGTTGCATTACCAGACATCAGGGGTTCTTTGTCGTGAAGCAGCTTCTGATGTTATAAATAGGTTTACATCTACTTGTTCCGTTTTCACCAATTGAACAACTCCTCCCACCTTAAGTCTTTCTTTGTTTTTATTTCAGATTTCCAGCGCTCTCGCGGTTTCCCTTCAGCCAAGAAGTTAGCGTGCGACTGCTTAATGCGTTTCTAATAAATGCATGAGTTCCTTCGGTAAAATAGCGAACAAATGAGTTTTGTATGGTCAGTATTCGCACAGCGTCATTCCAAAGTCTTTCTCATTCTAACTTTTTTTTATTCATACAATCATAGAATCATGGAATGAACAGCACGGGAGAGGCCATTCGGCCCATCGTGCCTGTGCCGGCTCTTTGATTGAAAGGGCTCTCCGATTAGTCCCACTCCCCTGCTCTTCCCCCATAACCCTGCAACTTTTCCCCTTCAAGTGCTTATCCAATTCCCTTTTGAAAGTTATTACTGAATCTGCTTCCACCGCCCTTTCAGGCAGCTTGCTACATAAAATATCTTTTCCTCATCTCACTTCTGGTTCTTTTACAAATTACCTTAAATCTGTGTCTTCTTCTGCCAGTTTCTCCTTATTTACACTATCAGAACCCTTCATGATTTTGAACACCTCTATTAAATCTCCCCTTAACCTTCTCTACTCTAAGGGGAACAATCCCAGCTCCCCCAGCCTCTCCACATAACTGAAGTCCCTCATCCCTGGAACCATTCTAGTAAATCTCCTCCACACCCTCTCTAAGGCCTTGACATCCTTCCTAAAGTGCGGTGCCCACAATTGGCCACAATATTCCAGTTGGGGCCGAACCAGTGTTTTATAAAAGTTTAGCATCACTTTCTTGTTTTTTGTGCCTATTCCTCTACTTATAAGGCCAAGGATCCCGTATGGCTTTTTAAAAGCCTTCCCAAATTGTTCTGCCACCTTCAAAGAATTGTGTACATACACCCCCAGGTTTCTCTGTTCTTGCATCGGATTTACTATTGTACCATTTAGGTTACATCACCTCACCTCATTCATCCTACCAAAATACTTCTCTGCGTTAAATTTCATCTGACTCGTGTCGGCCCATTTCCCCAGACTGTCTATGTCCTCCTGTAGTCTGTTACTATTCTCCTCACTGTTTACTACATTTCTGAGTTTCGTTTCATCTGCAAAGTTTGAAATTATGGTCTGTATATCCAAGTCCAGGTCATTAATATACATGAAAAAGTGCAATGGTCCCTACATTGACCCCTGGCGACACTACTGCGCACTTCCCTCCAATCTGAAAAAATACACTCAACACTACTTTCTGTCCCTTAGCCAAGTCGACACTGACCCTTTAATCCTATGACATATCAAATGCCTTTTTGAAAGTTCCTTCACCTTCACTGGGTCAAAATCCTGGAACTCCCTACCTAACAGCATTGTGGGACCACATGGACTTCAGCGGTTCAAGAAGGCGGCTTACCACCACCTTCTCAAGGGCAACTAGGGATGGGCAATAAATGCTGGCCTTGCCAGCGACGCCCGCATCCCGTGAACGAATAAAATAAATTTCCACCCTTACTTCCGTCTGTAACCTTGGATGCAATCCATCTGGACCGGGTAACTTTTCTACTTTGCGCGCTGCCAACCTTTTAAGTACCTCGGCCTAAAAATTGGGGCACGCTGGAAACCTGCCGGTAACATTGGCGACCAAGGATAACGGCCTTTGGGTGAGAGAGCGCGGGCCTGCGTGGGCCTGCTCTTTATCATCATCGTGGCGGGGATTTGCTAGTGTAACTCACTCTTTGCAGCGCTAAGCTCAGAAGGAGGCCAAAGGTCGCCTCGGTCTCCTGCTCGCAGTGTAGGGGAGCTGGGAACAGTTGGCGTACGTACTCCAAAAATATTAGCTGCCACCCGATGTTTGTCGACTTTTTGTTTGCTTATGACGTGAATGCAGATAATAGAGATCTTTATCAGAGATCGTCTTCAATTGTTGCAATGGAGTTCACCCATTGATTTGCCTGGATGAGTGTAGCTCCAATAACACTCAAGAAGCTCAACACCATCCAGGACAAAGCAGCCCATTTGATTGGCACCCCATCCACCACCTTAAACATTCACTCCCTCCGCCACTGGCGTACCGTGGCTGCAGTGTGTGCCCTCTACAAGATGCACTGCAGCAACTCGCCACGGCTTCTTTGGCAGCACCTCCCAAACCCGCGACCTCTTCCACCTAGAAGGACAAGGGCAGCAGGCGCATGGGAACACCACCACCTCCAAGTTCCCCTCCAAGTCACACACCATCCTGGCTTGGGAATATATCGCCGATCCTTCATCATCGCTGGGTCAAAATCCTGGAACTCCCTCCCTAACAGCACTGTGGGAGTACCTTCACCACACGGACTGCAGCGGTTCAAGGCGGCGGCTCACCACCACCTTCTCGAGGCCAACTAGGGATGGGCAATAAATGCTGGCTTTGCTAGCGACGCCCACATCCCATAAACGAATAAACGAATAAAAAAATGTTTTTTTAATTTACTGATCCACAAACACTTTAGGCCTCCCGGAAAGCTGCCAGAAATTGCAACCCCCCCCACTACCTCCTGCCGCTGATGGACACAAAATGAAGTTTAACAGAAGAACCTGTGCAAAGGAGGCCTTTGAAGTTTCAGCATCCATCCTCACAAGTCCTGCCAGACTCCTCATGGCCGTTAACACTACTGAGAGACCTTTTAGCGGCAGCAACTACTGGCGTGATTTAGCGCGGGCGGCCACGTGAGCGGAAAACTCCAAAATGGATGAACTGGCGTCAATTCGGCGTTGCATGCCAATGGACGTAATGCTCCACCTCATTAAAATACTCTCGCTGATAGCAGGTAATGGCGGTGCTGACAACCTGCCGAAAATGGCGACTGCTGCGATACCCGCCACCAGCTGGCGGAAGAGCGCTGGCCACCGTTTTTTTCGGCATTTCGTGGTGCTAACGGGTGGCGCAAACCACCCGAATTTCTAGGCCCTCATCTTTACCTATTCTTATCCTATCCAATTTCTCTACTACCACACCATGGCTTTATATTGGCAGCATCCTTTTCTTTATTGAAGACTATGCTAGGATTAGATTATGTCTAGAAGACAGCCTTTGAGGTAAAAAGGGAATAATGAGGCTTGCCAGATTTGGACAAAAAAAATATTTCCCAGGCATTCATTTCTTGGTTCTCAGATCCCACAGTAAGGGTTGGTTTGTTATAAGTGCAATGTATGTGGCAGTAACTTTCAAAAGAGAAATAGAGAAATAGCTATCTACTCGAAAAGGAGAAATTTGCAGATCTATGGGGAGAGAGCAGGCGAGTGGGACTAATTGGACGTCTCTTTCAAAGAGCCGGCACAGGCACAATGGGCTGAATGGCCTCCTTCTGTGCTGTACATTTCAATGATTAGTATCACATGTTTCCCTTCCTTTTTCACAGTTGTAAAGTGCAATCAGATAATTGTACTCTATTTTGTTAAAAGCTTTTTTTTTGTCATTGAAAGCAGCCACAGGGGAATTAGTGTCCCAGCACATCGAAATTGCATTAAACAATTTTCTTAAATTATCCATAGAATTTCTTCTCTTGATTAAGCCAATTTGTTTTTTTGTGTATGTGTGTGTGCGAACAGGCTCTGAGAGGATCTGTTCAATATGTTTCACCATCAAAGGAGCGGAGTTGGCATGCCCAGTCCACTGAGTGTCAGTGGCAAACGTGTTAAGAAGGCGTCAGAGTTCCTCGTCAAGGGTCGCGCGCCGCCTCTAGTGAAGTCGGAAACACGTTCTGGTTGCATGGCTAATCTCTGCCAGCTTTGCCTCTCTCTGGCGATCGCGTGACCGTCGCTTCGCTGCACTGTCTGACAGCTTATCCACCATCGAGGCATGAGTGGACCAGGACTTCCTCCGGATTGAGGCTAGCAAGCTGGTAGCCATCCTTTTCGGCCCCTGCCAGAAAGCTGGCAGCCTACACCCCGATTCCGTTCCTCTGCCCCACAGATTGAGCAGGCTGAACCTGTCCGTGTGCCTACCCCCACCACCCGACCTCCACTGGTTATCCACATCTTCTTCACTTCGCAGCTTCAGTTCTCCTTGCCAAGGCACAAACATTAACTCATTCAAACTCCACCACCTGCATCCTATGCCTTATTGAATCCCCCTCCTGTTCACCTATCCCCCCCTCCTGTCCTTTCACACCCCTCCACTGGTTCCCTGCCCCTTCCACGTGACCCCCCCCCCCGCAACCCCAATCCTCCCCACTAATTATTGATTTTAAAATTGTGGTCCTCCTTTACAAATTGCTCTGGCTTGGAGCTTGCAGTAAGCAAAGAAACAATATCAGAGGCTGGAGGAGGAGGCGGGGGGCTGGACAGGCGGACACTGTGAAACAATGGCCTGGAATTTACGGTCAGCGGTGAAACATCGGCGCGCACCACTGGCCCCGAAGAAAGGGGCCCACAGAGATCTCGCCTTTTTCGACGTTCAAGTGATTTCAGCGCTCTAGTGAGAATCACTAGACTGATGCTGCTGTGATGTTAACAAGCTGCCTAAGTTGCCAAGCACATTGCAGGATTCTCACAGAGAGGAAACCAGGAAATGAGAAGCGGCTTTAACCTAACTTTTTAAAAACATTAAAAATGTGGGGGTGGGGGGTGTCCACAGCGCAGCCAGTGTCGGAGCTGTGAACGACAGACCGCAACTTCAGGATTTCCGCGTTTATCTGCGCATGCGCTAAATCCTGAAGTTGTGGTCAGTTTTAGAGGGGTAATGACGGCGAACACTGTCAGTTCGCCATTATTATCCACAGCAAATTCCGGACCCATATATTGTTACGCTTAGATCACAAGTTAGATTCGGGTCACGAAGGTCATTTGCCCCATTTGATCTCCCGCTTTCAGGATCCGATTCTGCCATCAAGTCCCACTCCAGAGACTTGAGCACAAAATCTAGGCTGACACTCCAGTGCAGTGCTGAGGGTGTGCTGCACTGTCGGAGGTGCTGTCTTTCGGAAGATACGTTAAACCGAGGCCCTGTTGGCCCTCTCAGATCCCAAAGCACTATTTTGAAGAAGAGCAGGGGAGTCTCTCCGGTATCCTGGTCAATATCTATCATTTAACCCACATCACTGAAAACAGATGATCTGGTCATTATCACATTGCTGTTTGTGGAAGCTTGCTGTGCGCAAATTGCCTGCCATGTTTTCTACATTACAACAGTGACTACACTTCAAAAGTATTTTATTGGCTGTAAAGCACATTGGGGTGTCCTGAGGTTGTGAAAGGCACTATAGAAATGCAAGTCTTTCTTTTCCATTACAGCATCTGGCTGTTTATCAAAAAAATCTAATGTCCTGGCCTCAATCATTCATCCTGACAACCTGTTCCATCTATTGATCACTATCTGTGTGAAGAAGTACTTCTTGATATTTGTCCTAAACTGGTCCTGGCAAAACTCTACATGTTCTTGTCCTACTGTCCTGGGGTACCTGAGAGTATTGTTCTGAGATCAATTTCCCTTTCACGTTAAGTATATTGTGTACCAGTATAATTTTCTACATGATCTGACTGAAAAAAGTCCTTGATGCCTGAGCAACCTGGTGGAACATAGGAACATAGGAAAAGGAGTGGGTCATCCAACCCCTCGAACCTGTTCTGCCATTCAATTAGATCATGGCTGATCTGTAGCTTAACTCCATCTCCCCTCCTTGGTTCCGTATCCCTTAATAACCTTCTCTAATAAAAATCTATCAATTGTGACCTGCGCATGAGTTATGAGGACACATATAGTTTAAGGTTGACTCATTTGTGGAAATATTTTTTTCCCACTACTTTCACTTTACGCAGCATAAAATCCACAGGGGAATTGTAATCTTACAACATGCTGAAGATATGATCAAGGGATGAGCTGTGTGGGTGTGATTTGCCTTTCAAAATGTTGAAAGGTCGCGCTCTTTTGGAAGGACTTGGTTAGAATTCCAATGGCCACAATGCAGGACACCACCAACGTTAAAAAAGATCAGGGCAGAGGATGAGATAAATCAATAAGTATTAGTTAGGTAATGCCGTGCTTGGGTTTTTTTTTTAAATGTTGTATTTTGTAACGAGGAAGGGAAGAGTTAGGAAGGTAGTGTAGTGCGATCTAGGTGTGCTTGATAGTGGCACTCAGTGTAAAAAATGGAAAGCATTCCATCTCCCAGCACTGACATCCCACAACTTGATGAGTTTATAATGCCAATGAGTCATCAAGATGGAGTAATTTTAAACTAGCGCAGTGACAAAACTATTGAACTGTAATATTTTCAAAGCATTAACTGAACCAATTTGGGGGAGTGAGTAGAAAATTAATCCCAGTCTACGTGTCTGAATAAATTCTGCAAATAAGAGACTATTGTGTGTAAAAATGTACATAGCATTTCACACCCCATACTATGGGACCCATGGAAGTGACTTTTTTTATCCTGTGCAGTTCTTCCCATCCTGTCCTGCAGGTGCTGGCTCTTACTGGAGTACAGTCCCCTGGCAATGCCAGCCCCAGTGGCCACTCTTCAAATGTGAATGAGTCTGGTCAGATTGTGGCAGGTTATTTGACTGTGGGTGGGGGACCACAAAGTCAATCTCATCCTCTTTCAACATCTACACAGGTAGACTGTCTGGGGGAGGGTGTGGATGGAGGGGGGTGTGGTTACTGGATAGAGATCAGGAGCAAGAACCCCACACCAGAGGGGCAGAAGGCAACTGTATGGCCCTGCATAAGAATAGGAGTAGGCCGTTCGGCCTCATGTGCCATTTTGTTAGCTCTTTAATCCCAATTTATGGGAGCTATGAGGAAAGAACAGGAGAGTGGGACTAATTGATAGCTCTTTCAGAGAGCTGACACAGGCACGATGGGCCGAATGGTCTCCTTCTGTGCTGGTTGATTATGTCTCCACAAGCAAACAAATAGAGCATCTTATAGGCATGCTGAAGCAAAGCTTCCACTGGTTGGACAGGCTCGGGGATGTCCTGTTATATAGTCCTGAAAAGGAATCGAGAATGATAGTAGTCGGCTGTATCTCAGAAAAGGATTGATGGTGCAGCAGATGAAAGGGAAGGGCTGGCAGCTACACTGGAACTGCAGCCAGAAAGATAAATCATTTTAATTAAAAATCAAAGTCATCCCAGCACAAGCAGGACTAAGTACGTGTTCCCAATGAGCTGGCCCACCAAACCCCATGACCACCATTATCCTCTACTGGATCTCAGCTACCGTGTATAGTCTGCTGTTCCCCCTTTGTGACTGTGTACAGTGACTGTAATCTACCAGCTAACCTACTGCTCCTTCCAAGTACTACCTTATGGGAGAAGGAAGTGCGATGACTAACTATTGGGTATGTTATCTGCGATGAAAGCAGCCCTTTGACACCATCCGCTGGGTCAGAAGATGATTCTGCAGTTGCTGCTGCATTGGTGGCTGCTAACTTTGCCCTCTTTCTATTTTGGCATGAGTTTTTTGAGTGGGGTGGCTGGATTGCACAGCTATTGAGAGGCCCTATGCCTACTATGGACATGCTTATATGAACATAAGAACATAAGAAATAGGAGCAGGAATAGGCCACTTGGCCCCTCGAGCCTGCTCTGCCATTCAATAAGATCATGGCTGATCTTGGGCTCAAAGCCACTTCCCTGCCTGCTCCCCATAACCCTTCACTCCCTTATCTTGCAAAAATCTGTCTATCTCTACCTTAAATGTATTTAATGACCCAGCCTCCACAGCTCTCTGCGGCAGAGAATTCCACAGATTTACGACCCTCTGAGGGAAGAAATTCCTCCTCATCTCAGTTCTAAAAGGGCGACCCTGCTGGATACTCAGCAGACCCTGTGATCTGCTTGGGTGAAGACCATAAGGGTTGCACAGAAGTTACTGAAGCCCAGGTTACTGTCCAGCAAATTCGGCAGCATGGTGAATCCAGATGAGAAAGACTGGCAGATATTGGATCCCAGGATCTCTGTCGGATCAGTTAATACATTCCTGAGAGAGCCCACAGCTGTGTTCAAGACCTGGAGATGCCGAGTGCTCCAGGTGGGCGGCAGTTGTAGCTGTGCTGAACTTGCATTGGCTCTCAGTCCGGCAGCGCCTCGATGTAAAAATTCTCATCCTTGTTTTCAAATCCCTCCATGGCTTTGCCCCTCCCTATCTCTGTAACCTCCTCCAGCCCTACAACCTTCCGGGATCCCTGCACTCCTCCATTTCTGGCCTCTTATGCAACCCCGATTTTCATCGCTCGACCATTGGTGGCCGTGTCTTCAGCTGCCTAGGCCCAAAGCTCTGGAATTCCCCACCTAAGCCTTTCCACCTTTATCTCTTCCTTTAAGACGTTCCTTAAAACCTACTTTTTTGACCAGGGTTTTGGTCATCTGTCCTAACATCTCCTTATGTGACTCGGTGTCAAAATTTGTTTCGATAACGCTCCTGTGAAGCGTCTTCGGACATTTTATCGTGCTTTACTAGCACTAACTAAATGCAAGTTATTGTTGATGTTGAAGTAGTCAAACAATATTGCACAGCTACGATGAGTGGGCTGCTTCATAGAAACCAAACCACCTTACAAGGTGCTTCGCGCACTCTCAGATGACTCCAAGAATTCACAATGCGCAGAACGCAGTGTTGTTGGTTGAGGGAGGAATGTTGTCCAAGATACTAAGGGAATTCCCTGCTTTTAAAGTGACACAAAGTGGGGTGAAATTGGTCTTGGGGTGTGGCGCAAAATGGGCGATAATGAATCGGCCGCGCGTTTTACATTTTTCTGTCCCCTTGACTTCTAGATCTGTGGTGCGTACTTGATGGAGGTGGATGGAGACATCGGTTTAACATCTCATCCAATAAAACAGTACCTTGAATAATGCAGCACTCCCCCAAAACTGCACTGAAGTGCCAGCTGAGTTTATGTACTTTATCCTGCAGTGGGTGCTTGAACCCACAACCTTAGGTACAATAGAGAACAAGGTATAGACCATTCAACCGCCTGTTCTGTTATTCAATTAGATCAAGGATTATTTGTATCTTAACTCCATCTACCCGCCTTGGTTCCATAACCCTTAATAACCTTGCTTAACAAAAATCTATCAATCTCAATTTTGAAATTTCCAATTGACACCCAGCCTCAACAACTTTCTGGGGGTGAGAGTACCGGATTTCTACTACCCTTTGGCTACCGACCATAGAACACATATACCAGAAACGCTGTTTACGGAAGTCACGGTCCATCATCAAAGACCCTACCCACCCCAGCCACAGTCTGTTCACCCTCCTGCCATCTGGGAGACGCTACAGATGCATTTGCACCCGTACGACCAGATTTAGGAACAGCTTCTTTCCCAGGGCTGTCATCCTACTGAACTCCACAAATAAACTCTAAAGCCTGCACATCTGCCAATGCACTTTATTATGGTTATGTTTATGCTAATGTATTACAAGCCAAATGTATGTTGAATGTGTAAATGTCTTAATCTAAATGTACACTCTCGGGAGCTGCAAGCCTACATTTCGTTGTATTGCACCTGTGCACTAACAATGACAATAAAGTTGATTATGATTATGATTATGAAGACGTGCTTCTTGACATCACCCCTGAACGGCCCCTGCTCTAACTTGAAGGCCCTTGTTCAGGGCTCCTCCACCAGAGGAAATAGTTTCTCTCTATCTACCCTATTAACTCCTTTAATGATCTTAAATCAATTAGATCACCCCTTAATCTTCTGTACTCAAGGAAATATAAACTTAGTCTATGCAACCTCGCTTCATAATTTAACCCTTTCAGCTCCAAATCTCTGACTCAAAAGGGAAGAGTGAGCCAAGGTGACACTTGAAGAGTATGCAGACAACTCATCTAAGTGAAGGGGGAAAATTTGCAGGGCGATGGAAAAGGGCAGGGGGGTGGGACTAATTGGATCTATCAAAGAGCCGGAACAGGCACAATGGGCTGAATGGCCTCCTTCTGTGCTGTATCATTCTATGATTCTATGTGGATAAGCAAATGAAGCATCTCAAAGAGCTAACTTTGGATAATTACCTTAAAAAATTCAGAATGACAAATATAAAAAAAGACACATAAGAGTTTCTACACCTCTGCTAAGACACCTACCTGAAAAGTGAAGGCTGAGTAAAATTATTGATATTACTATATGTTCTTTAAAAATGACAGCAGGCTTTCTGCAAGCTTCGGGCCTCCTTCGCAGTTATTTCAAGTGATCCCAATGGGAATTGTCAGACAATCATGAAAAATATCACAGTAAATACATTGGGCTGTATTTTGCGACCCCTACGGGTGGGTACGAGGTGCGCACCTGCCCGTAGGAGCCGCACAAGTGCCGGGTTTAGGCGCGCAAATCCCTTGCGATCCCTCCACATCCCCAGGAAGAGGGCCTCTGCGGGAGGGGATGTTGCACTATTTGCCCAACTTCCGCCCGCTGAATGCCCGTGAAATTCTTATGCCAGGCATAAGGCCTACTTTTACCAGCATAAGAGTTTAAAAAAATAGGAAACTGAAATGTTATCACTCACTTATACATTAAAAACCCCGTCCATTAAGGTAAGTTTATATTTAGCCCCGTTAAAACATATAAAAAATGTTTTCAAAAAATTACATTTTTGTTTAAAATATTTAATTAAATGGCATCTGAATTAATTTTATATATGTAATTTTTAAAAAGTTTATTTCATGAGTTTGTGTATTTTTTAAGTCATCCCCATTCATACTTATGACAGTTCCGTACATACGGGAACCCCATAAGTATGAATGGAGATTTCCTTCTTTCATTGGTTGGGCTAGCCCACGTGATCCCAGGGGCGCTTGCGAACCGCCTGCACCCCTGGGATACGTGGGCCTGTACGCATTTCTACCAGGGGAGGCCCAGGATCGCAAGCCTCCGTCTCTCCCGGACCACCAGGTAAATGCGTAGAAAATTTGATGATCGGAAGCCTCCGATCGCAAATTCAGGCCCGTTAACAGATAATCAATAGTGGCTTGTAATTGGTAATATTAATCTATTATCTGTACATCTTGTGTGTGTATGATTTAAGTGCAGTTAGTGAGGTAGATTTTCCTGCTCCTGTACCTGGGTGTACTGGATCACCTGTGCACAACTAATTCAGGAAACTCAAGCAAGGAGGAGTATGTGCACTTAAGGGAGCCCTAATGAATGGAAGATTGAACAGATATTTTTACAGCGTGTATTCATCCCCCTGCAATTTTCCTGTATTTGCTGCACCAGGCAATCCAGTACAGCCGGGTGCAGGACCAGGAAAATCTATCTCACTAACTGCACTTCAATCGCACATATACAAGATGTACAGTTAATTGAAATGTAATACAAAGTCCAAGACAATATTGCACTACATATACAAACGGCTGGATGGTATCCAGTTATCGATTAGCTTTCCCTTGCCAAGCTCCTTCTTTGACATTACAAAGGACTTGGACAAATTAGAGTGGTTTTTAACAGAAGCAAAAAGATTGTTGTGGCTTGAAGTTCTCACACCACACTGCAAAGGGAAGTAAAAACAGAACAGGCTGAACACAACATTGCAGGCCGGGCAGCATCTGTCAAGGGGACGGCGACGCGAGCTCAGTGGTGAAGGTCACTTTGGAACATCATCTGCTGCACCGCAGTAATTGAGAGTGGGCCTGCCACATTGTCATCTCACCAGGGCTGGATTACCGCGCAGGCCTATGGAACCCGTCCCCAAGGGCCCCAGCCAAATATGGGGCCCCTGGTAAAACTCAGCATAACACAGAAAAACTGCATGCAACTGTTGGATCAGATTCATTTAAGCCTAGTATATTGTGATATGATTTAAGTTTTAGTTAAGCCTAGTATATTGTGATATGATTTAAGTTTTAGTTAAGCCTAGTATATTGTGATATGATTTAAGTTTTAGTTAAGCCTAGTATATTGTGATATGATTTAAGTTTTAGTTAAGCCTAGTATATTGTGATATGATTTAAGTTTTAGTTAAGCCTAGTATATTGTGACATGATTTAAGTTTTAGTTAAGCCTAGTATATTGTGACATGATTTAAGTTTTAGTTAAGCCTAGTATATTGTGATATGATTTACGTTTTAGTTAAGCCTAGTATATTGTGATATGATTTAAGTTTTAGTTAAGTCTAGTATATTGTGATATGATTTAAGTTTTAGTTAAGCCTAGTATATTGTGATATGATTTACGTTTTAGTTAAGTCTAGTATATTGTGATATGATTTAAGTTTTAGTTAAGCCTAATATATTGTGATATGATTTAAGTTTTAGTTAAGCCTAGTATATTGTGATATGATTTACGTTTTAGTTAAGTCTAGTATATTGTGATATGATTTAAGTTTTAGTTAAGCCTAATATATTGTGATATGATTTAAGTTTTAGTTAAGTCTAGTATATTGTGATATGATTTACGTTTTAGTTAAGCCTAGTATATTGTGACATGATTTAAGTTTTAGTTAAGCCTAGTATATTGTGACATGATTTAAGTTTTAGTTAAGCCTAGTATATTGTGACATGATTTAAGTTTTAGTTAAGCCTAGTATATTGTGACATGATTTAAGTTTTAGTTAAGCCTAGTATATTGTGATATGATTTAAGTTTTAGTTAAGCCTAGTATATTGTGATATGATTTAAGTTTTAGTTAAGCCTAATATATTGTGATATGATTTAAGTTTTAGTTAAGTCTAGTATATTGTGATATGATTTACGTTTTAGTTAAGCCTAGTATATTGTGACATGATTTAAGTTTTAGTTAAGCCTAGTATATTGTGACATGATTTAAGTTTTAGTTAAGCCTAGTATATTGTGACATGATTTAAGTTTTAGTTAAGCCTAGTATATTGTGACATGATTTAAGTTTTAGTTAAGCCTAGTATATTGTGATATGATTTAAGTTTTAGTTAAGCCTAGTATATTGTGACATGATTTAAGTTTTAGTTAAGCCTAGTATATTGTGATATGATTTAAGTTTTAGTTAAGCCTAGTATATTGTGATATGATTTAAGTTTTAGTTAAGCCTAGTATATTGTGATATGATTTAAGTTTTAGTTAAGCCTAGTATATTGTGATATGATTTAAGTTTTAGTTAAGCCTAGTATATTGTGATATGATTTAAGTTTTAGTTAAGCCTAGTATATTGTGACATGATTTAAGTTTTAGTTAAGCCTAGTATATTGTGATATGATTTAAGTTTTAGTTAAGCCTAGTATATTGTGACATGATTTAAGTTTTAGTTAAGCCTAGTATATTGTGACATGATTTAAGTTTTAGTTAAGCCTAGTATATTGTGACATGATTTAAGTTTTAGTTAAGCCTAGTATATTGTGACATGATTTAAGTTTTAGTTAAGCCTAGTATATTGTGACATGATTTAAGTTTTAGTTAAGCCTAGTATATTGTGACATGATTTAAGTTTTAGTTAAGCCTAGTATATTGTGACATGATTTAAGTTTTAGTTAAGCCTAGTATATTGTGACATGATTTAAGTTTTAGTTAAGCCTAGTATATTGTGATATGATTTGCTTTATTATTAATTAATGCAGCGTATAACTATTCTATGGGCTTATTTCTTCATGCATTTTACTATACGTTTATGTTTTAATGGATTGAGGGGGGTTTGTGCAGGGTGGAGGGGGTGGGTGCAGAGGGTCCCAAACATTCTTGGTGCTCAGCGCCCCACGAATGCTTAATCCGTCTCTGCATGTCACACTAAACAACCATTCAACCACAGGTAGTTCCTCGTACACTCTTAATAAACCACTTAAAGTTGGGGACTGGGTGGCACACTATCCGTTCGCCAATGGGAACTGTATTTAAAGCCAGGCCAGGTTGCTGAGGTAAAGCCTGTTCTCTATAAGGCTCTGACCTATAGTGAATGTGAGCAGCACAGGCTCGGTTCCTAGTGGCGATGAGCATCAAACAAGCCCTAATTTGGTGCTAATTGTAACTACGTTGGCAATTAGACTCCAGGGTGGCCTCCAGTGACTCTGTTGGCATTAAGGGACATTGCCGGGACAGAGCAGCACTTACACTACACCTAACATGGTGGTGTTTGATGCATAGAAGAAGATGAAGATAGGAGCAGGAGTAGGCCATTCGGCCCCTTGAGCCTGTTCCGCCATTCAATGCAATCATGGCTGATCATCCAAATTCAGTACCCTGTCCCTGTCCCTGCTTTCTCCCCATATCCCTTGATCCCTTTAGCCTTAAGAAATATATCTAACTCCTTCTTAAATATATTTAATGAATTGGCCTCAATTGCCTTCTGTGGTAGAGAATTCCACAGGTTCACCACCAAACCGTGTTTGCGTGGGTTTTCTCCGGGTGCTCCGGTTTCCTCCCACAGTCCAAAGATGTGCGGGTTAGTTTGATTGGCCATGATAAAAATTGGCCCTTAGTGTTAGGGGGGATTAAATATGTGGGGTTACGGGGATAGGGCTTGGGTGGGATAGCTGTCGGTGTAGGGACCGGGTGCTAGGGTTTGGATGATCAGCCATGATCTCGTTGAATGGCGGAGCAGGCTCGAAGGGCTGAATGGCCTACTCCTGCTCCTATCTTCTATATTATGTTTCTCTGGGTGAAGAAATTCCTCCTCATCTCAGTCCTAAATGGCTTACCCCGTATCCTTAGACCCTGGTTCTGGACTCATCGGGAACAGCCTTCCTGCATCTAGTCTGTCTAGTCCTGTTAGAATTTTATAAGTTTCAATGAGATGCTGATGGTGCTGATTGACATAGAATGGTCTTAATTCTCTATGACAGATATAAAAATACGTACACTTATATAACCCTTTATCGTACGGTCTGAAATAAATTACCTTTGAAGTGCAGTCACTGTCGCCATGCAGGCAAATATGGGAGCCATTTTTGCACCAGTAACATCCCACAAACAGCAATGAGATGAATGACCAATTATTCACTTTTTAGTGTCAGCTGTGGCTCAGTGGGTAGACACTCTCACCTCTGAGTCAGAAGGTTGTGGGTTCAAGTCCCACTCCACAAGACTTGGGCACAGAAATCCAGGCTGACACTCCAGTGCAATACTGAAGGAGTGTTGCACTCAGAGGTACCGTCTTTCGGATGAGACGTTAAACCGAAGCCCTGTCTGCTCTCTCAGGTGGACATGATAGATCCCACGGCACTAATTTGAAGAAGAGTAGGGGAGTTCTCCCCAGTACCCTGATCAATATGTATCCCTCAGCTAACATCACTGCTGTTTGTCGGACCTTGCTGTGTGCAATTTGGCCGCCCACTTTCCTACATTGCAACAGTGATTGCAGTTGAAAAAGTACTTCATTGGCTGTAAAGCACTTTGGGAAAGCCTAAGGTCGTGAAAGGTGCGATAGAAATGCAAGTCTTTCTTTCTTTTAAGCTGTGCACGCACATTATTTCTAAAGAAACAAATGGTGACCACAGCCCTCACTGGGATTCCACAATATCACAACAGAGCTCCAACAAAGGGAGCACTTATGTCCTAATAATTAAGTCCCTCTGAGGACAGCGACAGCTGATAAGCAATACAGAAGGGAGCAATACATTATTGATGCTGAGCATGGTAATATTGTGTGAACACGCATATTACATCAAAGGCAGGCAGGGGGGGGGGGGGGTGAGAGGCCCCGTGCCAGTTGTGGATTTACAGAATTATTTATGCCTATAAATTCATCCTTGTTATGCAAACCCTTGAATGTGGTGCTACTTCCATCATCTAACTGAATATCATTTCTAAAGCTTCCTATTGGGATAGTAAAAGTGCAGGGAGCTGAATTGATTATTTTGTTAATCCCTCTTCTAATGTATCCGGAGGTCAAATAAGAAAAATGACATGTTTTTCGAAAAATTCATCGCGCTCGGATACCGTGCTTCATTCACTGCAACCTTGAGCTGGCAGGACTTCCTTTGTATCCCAGGAGTCTTTGTGTTGGTTCCTTAAGAGAGAGCAGTGGCTGAAATGGTTTGTCTTTGATCTCTATTGGTGGGACCTAGTCGGTGACAGAACAGCCCACTTACAAAGTGGCGCTGATCACGATTTCCCTTGTCATTATTGCTGGTGGGTAGCGCTGGGTGTGTGGGATCAGACAGCCCCACACTGACTGTGAAGAGTTTAATGTTATGCAGTGATTTTCATTTTTCTTCTTTAACAATGCGATGCTGATCAAGGTGATGTTTATGTCAGAGAATGGAATGTTCTCCATTCCAGGCATAGTGTCAACAACAAGCACTCCCAGGTTAGGGATACACAGTTATATGCATTATAATGCTGCTTACACTCTGCCTTGCAATCCCCCCTTTCATCCACCAGCATGACAAAAATATAGGATTTGCTAGACGGAAAATAGACCATGGTCCATCTAGTTCACGCTCTACCATGCAGGTAGTCACATGATACAGCCATAATGGAGTTGCTGACTATTCATAGCAATCAATCTTTAATCAATTAGTCAACAACAGACCCAGACATGAGGCGAGAAAAACCCCTGGTCGTCAAGTGCTTTGGGAACTATGAGGGAAATATTCGTTTGAACCCGGAAACAGGCATGCAGGGGGCGCAGAGACCGATCCCTGTGCCCGATACCCACCTAATATTGGGCCTCATTATCATCAAATCGGTGAGCCGGGAACACCTACTGGGTGTCCCCGTGCAGCTGGCCGGAGAGGAGGCCTCGAAGATCGTACCGCTGCATCACCATCAGCTAAGTCCTTAAAGGGGACCGGGAGAGGAGGGGGTCTCGATCGGGAGGGAGGGAGCTGTGGTTGGGATAGTGGAGTAGCGGAGGGTGGAGGCAGCTATAAGGAGGGGGGGTCAAGGGCACAATCGGGATGCTAGTCAAGGCCGTGTTCGGTCAGGGATTGGTGGCCCGCGTGGTTTGAATGTGGGGTCGGGAGGAGAAATCCTACTCCTCTCGGCTCCACATTCAGGTAAGCATATTTTATAAACTTCCCTTTTTTGGTGGCGGCCTGTTGCGATCCAGTTAGGCCTCGTAGACTTGGTTTTCCTGAATGCAGAAGGCTCCAGCACTGGCTGCCTCGGGGCAACCCAATATTGGCCGTTAGCCATCTTATTAGCAGAGCTACTGTTACCCGTGCCTGTGCCTCAGTTAGCATCCGGTTTGAATGTCAATCAGAGCCGGGACAGAGTGCTGTTCCTTTATCTCCTTGCTAGCACTCATGCTCCTGAGTCAGAAGGTCATGGGTTCAAGCCCCAGTCCAGGGCTTGAGCACGTAACTTAAGTTGCCGTTCCAGTGCAGGACTGAGGCGAGGGGACGGCGTCAGAAAAGCCATTCTTTGGATGAGATGTTACGTTAAGATTTGGTCTGCATCTTCCATGTGATGTTAAAGATCCCATGGCATTATTTGAAGAACAGCAGGGAGTTCTCTCAGTGTTCTGACCAACATTCTTCCATCAATCAACACTCTTCAAACGCAGATTAATTGGTCACTCATTTCAATGACATTTGTAGGATCTTACTGTGTGTAAAATGGCTGTGGCAATTGCCTGCATATCAACAGGCGCTGCACTTAATTCACTCTACATGAAGTGCTTTGGGGTGTTTCTGAGATGTGATACACCATGATGAAAACGCAAGTCTTTCTTCTTTATCTGTGCGGTAAATGAGTGCTGTATGGAAGTGACGCTATCCCAGAATGCTTAGAATCATAGAATCATAGAATGGTTACAGCACAGAAGGAGGCCATTTGGCCCGTCGAGCCCTTGCCGGCTCTCTGCAAGAGCACATCAGCTAGTCCCACTCCCCCCGCTCTTTCCCCGTAGCCCTGCAATTTTTTTTTCCTTCAGGAACTTATCCAATTCCCTTTTGAAAGCCACAGTTGAATCTGCCTCCACCACCCTCTCAGGCAGTGCATCCCAGATCCTAACCACTCGCTGCATAAAAAAGATTTTCCTCATGTCGCCTTTGGTTCTGTTGCAAATCACCTTAAATCTGTGTCCTCTGGTTGTCGACCCTTCCACCAATGGGAACAGTTTCTCTCTATCTATTCTGTCCAGACCCCTCATGATTTTGAACACCTCTATCGAATCTCCTCTCAACCTTCTCTGCTCCAAGGAGAACAACCCCAGCTTCTCCAGTCTATCCACGTAACTGAAGTCCCTCATCCCTGGAACCATTCTTGTAAGAGATAAAAGGCTCTATTAAAAACATAGGATCTATAACTAGATAGATGACCCACATAAGGCCCTCACTTTCTATTATCCCTCCCTACCCTTCCTCTGGGAAAATGTTGCAGCCATGGCTCGGTGCCTCCCCCTGCTGGAGATGGCCCGAATCGGAAGCCAAGTGGAGGAAGTTTTTAGCCTACTTGAATGTATTATGATGATGTACTCCCTATAATGTCCATGTGAATATTTAAATACCAATTAAAACGTGAATCATAAAAGAATATTTATCAGGAAACAACAGCAAGAACAGCAAGTAAGATTTGACTGAAAAGTGAAAAGTGTTGCGATTATGCTGATCGATGAGAGGCTAACACTGCAAGATAAGGCTGCCATAACAGATTCACAAGAGGGTATAATGTAATTATTTAGCAATTAGAAATCAAAATTGTAGGCCTGCTGAGACCATGGGCTGTATTTCAAAACTATTGTAAGCCACCTTCAGCTGCTTCAAGGTAATATATAATACACTTACAAATTATGCTTGAAAATAATGTATTTACTTTTATTTAAATTATACCTTCACCAGCCTCTCTCTTCAACCTCTCCACCTCCCTCCCAAACTGCTGTAACAGATCACACGTTGTACTATCTGAGCATTGTCAGCTCCCAGACTTGATAAAAAAATAATAAAGTTCAGCTCAGGACCAGAGTCGGCTAATGGAGACGTGCAATTCTCTTCCTCTTCCCCTTCGGTTGGGAAGGTGTAAGTAACTCGGCAAAGGTTCCCACATTCTTGATTGCTAGAATGGCTGGGAAGCAGGCTGAGCTGTGAGGCAACCAATGGTCAACACTCCCTGACTCGGCCTACACAGGAACCAAGGCCTCTTGGGCCAGATGGCAGAGGATCAAACACCCCTTGTGGAACTGCAGTGCGACAACACCCTTGAGGAGGGGAAGGAAAAGAAGAGCGACGAAGCTGGGAAGGAAAATGCCCATTTGTACCTGACTAATTCTGGCATCTAATACGGTATACATATCTCTGACAAAAACAGAAAATGTTGGAAACACTCAGCGGGTCAGGCAGCATCTGCGGAGAGAGAAAAAGAGTTAATGGCCCAGAAATTCGGGTCTGGGGCTTCCCGTGGGTGTAAGCCCCCTGTAGTGTATGTGCCTTTAAGTCAGAACTATTTTTTACAGCTCCTGTATACTGTAGTACCGGCAGTGGCCACACCGGTATATAAGCTGTGCGCATGCCTCTGTACCCCAGTCTAGAGATTACCCTCCTCCAGTAAAGGCCCGTTGTTTGTTAATGTACAGCATCCGTGTGATTATTTATCCACTGAACCACGGATCTAACAGTGGCGACGAGTGTGGATTCGAATCTACCTGCAACATAAAAATAAAAAAATAAAAATAGTCGAGTCCAGGAACACGGGCGTCGACCGCGAGCAACCGCCCAGCAGTCAGGCAGAGATCCAACTTCGCTGGGGAGGCTGTGGAGAGCCGGGCTTGGTTCCCCAGCCACAATGAGCAGTAAGAGACCGACGACAGGTCCAGAGCAGGCCCTTCCTGCGCAGCGGCGGCTGGAGCCGACCGATGGCAGAGAGAGAACCGAGCAGCGTCGACGGGGTAAGAAAGAGGGTGAAGAGAGCAGGGCGCAGCTGGGGGTTGATCACCGAGCGGCATCGAGGAAAAATACTGCAAACCGGAGAGAGAGAGGGTAAGAAACAGCCGGGTTCTAGACTGAGCGGCATCGACAAATATCAAGAGAAGAACGCGTAGAGCACAGCCAGGGATCACGGGCTGATCAGGGTCCACTGGGCGAAGCAAGGGGAGATGCCATTGAGCCGTGGAGAAGCAGGGAGAACGCGGGAGGTGCCATTGAGCCGCGGAGAAGCAGGGAGAGCGCAGGAGGCGCCATTGAGCCGCGGAGAAGAAGGAAGAGCGCGGGAGACGCCATTTTGCGAAGCCGCAGCGGAGAAGACGGGCGAGCGCGGGAAGGAAGGAAAGCGTGGGAGACGCCATTTTGTGCCAGCGGCGAAGAAGGGGAAGCGCGGGAGGCGCCATTGGTGATAGTTAACGCACAACCAAGGATGCCGAAGAGCGGCAGTATCTCTACATTCGACAATGAAGTCGAAGATTGGGCGACATATGTGGAACGTATTGAGGTGTACTGCAGGGCGAATGAAGTGCCAGATGCTAATAAAGCACTAGTTCTGTTAAATTCCATGGGTGCAAAAACTGATGGGTTACTGCGAAATCTAATAACCCCAGAGAAGCCGGTGAACAAGAATTTTGAAAGCATAGTAGAAATCCTACAGGACCACTTAAACCCCACACCGCTGCTGATAGCAGAACGATTTAAGTTCCATAAAAGGAATTAACACAAAGACGAAAGCAATGCTGAGTACCTAACGGAACTGCGCAAGCTATCGAAATACTGCCAGTTTGGAGCGGGACTAGCAGACACGTTAAGGGACAAGTTTGTGTGTGGGCTACAAAGTGAAGGAACCCAGAAACGGCTTCTATCAGAAAAGGACCTTACGCTGGACAAAGCTTTCAGTATGGCAGTATCACACGAAGCAGCCGCAAGGGGCGCTGCAGAGATACAACAGAGACCGCAAGAATATGGCACCAACGAAATGACCTATGGAACAGGGAAGTGCTATCGCTGCGGCAGAACAACACATGACCAGAAAGATTGTTGGTTCAAGGACCAAGTGTGCAGACAGTGTGGGAAAGCAGGACACATAGCAAGAGTCTGCAGGTCTGGGAAGAAAACCAACAGTAAGAAATCTCCACAGGAGAAGTACAAAAAGGTACACCAGGTGATGGACAGTGGTTCAGACGAACAGAAAAGTGACACAGACTCCGGAAGCAAGGAGCTGGGTTGTCTGAAACTACATAATGTAACCGAAATGGAGGATCACCAGACTATCTGGGTTACACTCAAGATAGACGGAGTCCAAGTGGAAATGGAATTGGACACAGGGTCAGCTCTAACAGTCATAAATCAAAGAGACTACAAGCGGCTATTTTCACACATACCCTTGAAAGCTATAGAGATTGTTTTGAAGATGTATACGGGGCAAAAAGTCTACCCCAAAGGGAAAATAAGGGTGAAAGTGACATATAAAGGTCAGGAAATGCCTAAAATGGATATATATGTATTGCCAAATGGAGGACCACCACTGCTAGGACGTGAATGGATCCGAAAGATACAATTAGATTGGCATTCCATACAGGCACTGAAGGTTGAGGCCAAAAAGGATGACGAAGTCACACCTGGACGACTGTCAAAAATGCTAACTGACGCAAAAGAAGTGTTCCAGGAGGGACTAGGAACATTAAAAGGAATAACAGCAACAATTAAAATAGAGGAAAATGCAAGCCCAAAGTTTCTGAAGGCCAGACCAGTGCCTTATGCAATCAGACCAACGGTTGAAGCAGAGCTGGAAGGGTTGGAACGTTCAGGAGTACTGTCCAAAGTGGACTGGAGCGAGTGGACTACACCCATCATTCCTGTAATGAAGAGGTTGTTGAGTAATACGCCTGGGGAACCAAAGAAGGTCCGCATCTGTGGGGATTTTAAGGTGACAGTGAACCCAGTCCTTCACACGGTGCAATATCCGCTTCCACGAATTGAGGCTATTTTCGCCTCGCTATCTGGTGGTAAACGCTTCACCAAAATTGATCTCGCCCAGGCGTACTTGCAAATGGAGGTTGAAGAAGCTTCGAAACATTACCTTACGATCAACACCCATTAAGGTCTCTATCAATACAACCGGCTGGTGTTTGGAGTAGCCTCGGCCCCGGCTATCTGGCAAAGGGCGATGGATCAGGTCCTGCAAGGGATTCCAGGGACCCAGTGTTATTTGGACGACATCTTGGTCACGGGCGAAAATGACGGTGATCACCTCGCTAATTTGGAGAAGGTGCTCGCCAGATTAAAGGAATATGGGCTGCGAGCTAATCGCCACAAGTGCGAGTTTTTCCAGAAACAGATCTCGTATTGCGGCCATGTCATCGATGAAGAGGGGTTACATAAGTCCCCTGACAAGATTGAGGCAGTAGTCAAGGCTCCAGCACCAGAAAATGTGTCACAACTGAGGTCGTTCCTCGGGCTGGTAAACTATTACCACACATTCTTACCAAATTTGTCTACGGTATTACACCCGCTGAATACCCTACTACAAACAGGGGTACCATGGAAGTGGGATGACGAACGTAGATGAGCTTTCCAGAAGTGTAAAGAATTGATCACATCAAAAGAGGTGTTGGCCCATTTCAACCCAGCACTACCAATTCGTTTGGCATGTGATGCATCACCCTACGGCATTGGAGCGGTGCTGTCGCACAAATTCCCAGATGGGTTGGAGAGGCCAGTAGCCTTTGCATCTCGGTCACTAACCTCAGCCAAGCGCAACTACGCCCAGATTGATAGGGAGGCCCTCAGCCTAGTATGGGGAGTAAAGAAATTCAACCACTATCTGCATGGGCAGAAGTTCACCTTGCTGACTGACCACCAACCACTTGTCTCCATCTTTAATCCTAAGAAGGGCGTGCCAGTAATGACTGCACAGCGGTTACAAAGATGGTCCCTGTTTCTAGGCGTGAATCAATATGAAATAGAATATAAAGGCACGAAACAGCATGGGAACACTGATGGGCTATCGCGCCTGCCACTGCCTATGGTGGAGGAAGCACCAGCAGTGGACCCTATCGAGATATTTTATTCATCGATAATTGAACGATTGCCAGTAACAAACGCGGATATAGAGAAGGAGACCCGCCATGACCCGACGCTGTCACGGGTATATGAATTGACGGTGAGGGGATGGCCAACACATGGCGACTCACTGTTGCCAGCATTCTCATCCAGAAGAGAACAGCTGTCAGTATGCCAGGGGACAGTGATGTGTGGATCCAGAGTGGTGATTCCACCCAAGTTAAGGGAGAGAGTGCTAAATGAGCTACATGAAGGTCATCTGGGGGGAGTGAAAATGAAAAGCCTTGCTAGGGCTTATGTGTGGTGGCTGGGAATCGATCAACAAATCGAAGACCTAACTAAGAGCTGCTTAGGATGCCAGAAGGTCCAAAATGCACCACCACATGCGCCTCTACACCCATGGCAGTGGCCCTCCTCTCCATGGCAACGGGTGCACATTGATTTCGCTGGTCCATTCATGGACTCAATGTTCTTAATAGCAGTGGATGCTCATTCAAAGTGGCCTGAGGTGATAAAGATGTCTTCAACCACTACAGAGAAAACGATTGCAGTCCTACGGACCATATTTGCCAGAAACAGTTTGCCAGAGCAGATCTGCTCTGATAATGGACCACAGTTTGTGTCCGACGAGTTCCAAAAATTCATGAAAAGGAATGGGGTAATGCATTACACATCCGCCCCGTATCATCCAGCCACCAATGGATTGGTTGAGAGGTTCGTACAAACCTTTAAGAAGGCGATAAAGGCCATGTGCGACGAGGAAATTCCACTACAGCATAAGCTGGACAATTTCTTATTAGCCTACCGCAACGCGACACATGCAGTTACCAACCAGACCCTGGCCATGATGTTCTTTAACCGAAGGTTGAGATCTCGTCTGGACTTGCTCAGACCAAATGTGCGAAGAAATGTTGAGGACAAACAATTCCAGCACATCAACGAGAAGCCGACAAGGAGCTTCAATGTAGGGCAACCAGTCTTGGCCCGGGACTATCGAACAGAGAAGTGGCAACCCGGAACGATATGTACAAGGCAGGGGCCATTAATGTACACAGTGGATGTCGGGGAGAACATTGTGAGACGCCACGTCGATCAGATCTTAGCATCACAGGAATGCGTCAACCCCATGTCTCGAGTACCTGGGGATGAACCCGACATACCGGTAGCATCTACTTCAGACCCAGTAGCAGTGGAACCCGATGAACTACCCGATGAAAAGGGGTCAGAATCGCCTCTGCACCAAGAACAAGAACCTCTGGAAAGGCGCTATCCCGAAAGGGTCAGGAAGCCGCCCCAAAGACTGAATTTATAAATGGACTTTTGTTATTGAATGTACATGTAAAAATGTAATTGTTATTTGAATATTAAGGGGGTATTATTAATCTAAATAGGGAGGAATTGTAGTGTATGTGCCTTTAAGTCAGAACTACTTTTTACAGCTCCTGTATACTGTAGTACCGGCAGTGACCACACCGGTATATAAGCTGTGCGCATGCCTCTGTACCCCAGTCTAGAGATTACCCTCCTCCAGTAAAGACCTGTTGTTTGTTAATGTACAGCATCCGTGTGATTATTTATCCACTGAACCACGGATCTAACACCCCCGACCTGCACTTACCTAGTGCGCCGGCCGTTGTGCTGTGGGTCCCCATGGAATTCCGCTCCTGAGCCTCCTCCAACTGCCGGCGCGCAGTGCTTGCGTATCCCAAGGGCGCAGTTAGTTCGATGCATCCCCTGGGATCACATGGGCCATGGAGAGCCAATGGCAGCAGGGAATGCTTCATTCATAAGTTTGACAGGAAGGGCTGTCAAACTTAAAAATACTATAAGCCCCAAAACATCACTAAATCTTCAAATAAATTTTTTAAAAACATCACATTTTTTAAATAAACTATAAATTACATGAAATAACTATTTTAAACAATAATTTAAATGTTTGAAAAAAATTATTTTATTTTCTAACGGGGCTAAAAATAAACTTACCTTTCTTTAAAGTATTTAAAAATAATAAACCTGTGGAAAAAATGTTTTAATTTTAATTAATTCACCACTTACCTTCTAAAAAGCAGGCCTTGCGACTTCTTTTTATATGTGTAACTTCTGGAGACTTACCCTCCCGGGAAAACCTACAAAAAAAACGTAAATTCGATGCGCACACGCAGCCTCTCCCGCGCATGCGTTCGACCTCTGAACCCCTTCTTTCAGGGGAACGGAACTGCCGGTTTCCCGCGCATGCGCAGTGCATGCAGGAAACCGGCACTTCCATTGGGCTTACGGGTGAGTACCCCGTGCGTGTGGAGTACCTGTGGAGACACAAATTTCTGGGCCATAATGTTTCAGGTTGATAATCTTTCGTCAGAACTGGTCAGACTGAAATGTTAACTTTGTTTCCTCTCTCTAAGATGCTGCCTGACCTGCCAAGTGTCTCCAACATTTCTGTTTTTATTTCAGATTGCCAGCATCCGCAGTACAGTAAACTCTTGTTTAAACGGCACTTAATCATACTTTAATAACCGGCAAAATAGATAACCGGTAATCTTGCCAAACCCATCCAGCACTCGTTTTGCCGAGTCCGAGTCTCCCACAGTGGCCGAGTTAGTCAGTGGTTTTTATTTTTGTTTGTGTTAAAAATTGCCTACCTCCCTGTTATCCAGAATTTTTCATCAACCGGCACCATCCTGGTCCCGTAGGTGCTGGATAAGAAAGAGTTTACTGTATTTTGATTTTGTTTTATGTTACATGTATGTATATGTGTATATATATTGGGTGGGGAGGAGATAAAGTGGGAGCATTCACCATCCGACACTATTTTCCTTCAATCCTTAGTAGAGATCTGGAATTAACAAAGAGCAATCATAAAGGTCCTTGTTGATGTGCAGTAAAGTGCAAATTACTTTTGTCAATGAACAGAAATGTAATTAAGAGAACTCATCCATATTAATCTGAAGGAAACGAGTTAAAAAAAAAGGCAAGGAGCTTTGATTCTCATCCAGTCGCTCCTTGTCCCCTAATTAAATACAGATGATGCTGATTTATGGCGAAGCAAACAGAATAATCTCAGAATAACATGATTCTAAGCATGTGATAACCAGGCAGAAGCTCTTGGCATTCTTCCGTCACCGGGCTCGTGCCAACATGGGCAACCTGGCAGGACCCACATGGGAGGGACGTGGGTACGTGTTTCCGGCGCACGTAGGGGATCAATGGGGGCGACACATCCTTTATAACTTTGCTTTTTGGGAGCATTTGTTCATCGTGGCAGGCGACGGCAGAGCCAGGGAGTTCAGCTCTTTACGGTACACCTGAAAAGATGCACTGCTCTAGGGGTGATGGTTTCAACCAGTACCACCATGCAACCAGGAGTTGGGAATGAAGTGTGGGGGAAATCCAAAATTAGCGGTCATAAATAGAGGATAATCATTGATAAATCCAATAGAGAATTCATGAGAAACTACTTTATGGTGAGGATGTGGAAATTGCTACCATAAGGAGCAGTTGAGGTGGATAGATTAGATGCATTTAAGGGGAAGGTAGATAAGTACATGAGGGAGAAATACAGAAGATTATCCTGATAGGGATAGCTGAAGGAGGGCGGGAGGAGCCTCTTCTGGAGCAAAAACACCGGCATAGTTTCCATGTATGTGACTCCATGTATGTGACTCCATATATGTGACCCATGTATCTGGCTCCATGTATGTGACTCCATGTATGTGACACCTTGTATGTGACTCCATGTATGTGACTCCGTGTATGTGACTCTGTGTATGTGACTCCATGTATGTGACCCCATGTATCTGGCTCCATGTATCTGGCTCCATGTATGTGACTCCATGTATGTGACACCATGAATGTGGCTCCATATATGTGGCTCCATATATGTGACTCCGTGTATGTGACTCCGTGTATGTGACTCCATGTATGTGACTCCATGTATGTGACTCCATGTATGTGACTCCATGTATGTGACTCCATGTATGTGAAACTGTGTATGTGACTCCATGTATGTGACTCCGTGTATGTGACTCCGTGTATGTGACTCCGTGTATGTGACTCCGTGTATGTGACTCTCTGTATGTGACTCCAGTTATGTGGCTCCATGTATGTGCCTCCATTTTTGTGGCTCCATGTATTTGACTCCATGTATGTGCCTCCATTTATGTGGCTCTATGTATGTGACTCCATGTATGTGACTCTGTGTATGTGACTCCATGTATGTGACCCCATGTACCTGGCTCCATGTATCTGGCTCCATGTATGTGACTCCATGTATGTGACACCATGTATGTGGCTCCATATATGTGGCTCCATATATGTGACTCCATATATGTGACTCCATGTATGTGACTCCGTGTATGTGACTCCATGTATTTGACTCCATGTATGTGACTCCATGTATGTGACTCCATGTATGTGACTCCATGTATGTGACTCCGTGTATGTGACTCCGTGTATGTGACTCCGTGTATGTGACTCTGTGTATGTGACTCTCTGTATGTGACTCCAGTTATGTGGCTCCATGTATGTGCCTCCATTTTTGTGGCTCCATGTATGTGACTCCATGTATGTGCCTCCATTTATGTGGCTCCATGGATATGACTCCATGTATGTGACTCCGTGTATGTGCCTCCGTGTATGTGATTCCATTTATGTGGCTCCATGCATGTGACTCTGTGTATGTGACTCCGTGTAAGTAACTCTGTATATGTGACACCATGTATGTGACTCCATGTATGTGACTCCATGTATGTGCCTCCATTTATGTGGCTCCATGGATATGACTCCATGTATGTGACTCCGTGTATGTGCCTCCGTGTATGTGATTCCATTTATGTGGCTCCATGCATGTGACTCTGTGTATGTGACTCCGTGTAAGTAACTCTGTATATGTGACACCATGTATGTGACTCCATGTATGTGACTCCATGTATGTAACTCCATGTATGTGACTACAAGCATGTGCCTCCATTTATGTGGCTCCATGTATGTGACTCCATGTATGTGCCTCCATTTATGTGGCTCCATGTATGTGGCTCCATGTATGTGACTCCGTGTATGTGACCCCATGTATGTGACTCTGTGTATGTGACTCTATGTCTGTGAATCTCTGTATGTGACACCATGTATGTGACTGTGTATGTGACCCCATGTATGTGACTCCATGAATGTGACTCCGTGTATGAGACTCCATATATGTGACTCTGTGTATGTGACTCCATGTATGTGACTCCATTTATGTGGCTCCATGTATGTGACTCAATGTATGTAACTCCAAGTATGTGACTCCATGTGTGTGGCTCCATGTATGTGACTCTGTGTTTGTGACTCTGTGTATGTGACTCTGTGTATGTGACTCTGTCTATGTGACGCTGTGTATGTGACTCCGTGTATGTGACTCCATGTATGTGACTCCATGTATGTGACTCCGTGTCTGTGATTATGTGTATGTGACTCCGTGTATGTGACTCCCTGTATATGACTCCATGTATGTGATTCCATGTATGTGACTCCATGTATGTGATTCCATGTATGTGACCCCATGTATGTTACTCCGTGTATGTGACTCCATGTATGTGACTCTGTGTATGTGACTCCATGTCTGTGACACTCTATGTGACTCCAGGTATGTGACTCCGAGTATGTGGCTCTGTGTATGTGACTCTCTGTATGTGACTCCAGTTATGTGGCTCCATGTATGTGCCTCTATTTATGTGGCTCCATGTATGTGACTCCATGTATGTGCCTCCATTTATGTGGCTCCATGGATATGACTCCGTGTATGTGCCTCCGTGTATGTGATTCCATTTATGTGGCTCCATGCATGTGACTCTGTGTATGTGACTCCGTGTAAGTAACTCTGTATATGTGACACCATGTATGTGACTCCATGTATGTGCCTCCATTTATGTGGCTCCATGTATGTGACTCCATGTATGTGCCTCCATTTATGTGGCTCCATGTATGTGGCTCCATGTATGTGACTCCATGTATGTGACTCCATGTATTTGACCCCATGTATGTGACTCTGTGTATGTGACTCTATGTCTGTGACTCTCTGTAAGTGACATCATGTATGTGACTCTGTGTATGTGACCCCACGTATGTGACTCCGTTTATGTGACTTCATGCATGTGATTCCATGTATGACCCCATGTATGTGACTCCATGTATGACTCCGTGGAAGTAACTCTGTATATGTGACACCATGTATGTGACTCCATGTATGTGACTCTGTGTCTGTGATTATGTGTATGTGACTCCGTGTATGTGACTCCCTGTATATGACTCCATGTATGTGACCCCGTGTATGTGAATCCATGTATGTGACTCCGTGTATGTGACTCCGTGTATGTGATTCTGTGTATGTGACAATGTGTATGTGACTCCAAGGATGTGACTCCAAGTATGTGACTCTGTCTATGTGACTCCATGTATGTGAATCCATGTGTATGACTCCATGTATGTGATTCAATGTACGTGACACCATGTATGTGACTCTGTGTATGTGATTCCATTTATGTGACTCCATGTATGTGACTCCATGTATGTGACTCTATTTATGTGATTCCATGTATGTGATTCCATGTATGTGATTCCATGTATGTGACTCCGTGTATGTGACTCTGTGTATGTGACTCTGTGTATGTGACTCCGTGTATGTGACTCTGTGTATGTGACTCTGTGTATTTGACTCCATGTATGTGATTCTGTGTATGTGTCTCCATGTATTTGACTCTCTGTATGTGACTCCATGTATGTGACTCCATTTTTGTGGCTCCATGTATTTGACTCCATGTATGTGCCTCCATTTATGTGACTCCATGTATCTGACTCTGTGTATGAGACTCCATGTATGTGACTCCATGAATGTGACTGCATGTATGTGAATCCATGAATGTGACTCCGTGAATGTGACTCCATGTATGTGACTCCATTTATGTGGCTCCATGTATGTGACTCCATGAATGTGACTCCGTGTATGAGACTCCATATATGTGACTCCGTGTATGTGACTCCATGTATGTGACTCCATTTATGTGGCTCCATGTATGTGACTCCATGAATGTGACTGCATGTATGTGACTCCATGAATGTGACTGTGTATGTGGCTCCATGTATGTAGCTCCAAGTATGTGACTCCATGTATGTGACTCTGTCTATGTGACTCCATGTATGTGACTCTATGTATATGACTCCATGTATGTGATTCAATGTATGTGACACCATGTATGTGAATCTGTGTATGTGATTCCATGTATGTGACTCCATGTATGTGACTCCATGTATGTGACTCTGTGTATGTAACTCTGTATATGTGACTCTGTGTATGTGACTCTGTGTATGTGACTCTGTGTACGTGACTCTGTGTATGTGACTCTCTGTATGTGACTCCAGTTATGTGGCTCCATGTATGTGCCTCTATTTATGTGGCTCCATGTATGCGACTCCGTGTATGTGACTCCATGTATGTGACTCCATGAATGTGACTCTGTGTATGTGACTCCATGTATGTGACTCCATGTATGTGACTCCATGTATGTGACTCCATGTATGTGACTCTGTGTATGTGACTCTGTGTATGTGACTCTGTGTTTGTGACTCTGTGTATGTGACTCCATGTATGTGACTCCATGTATGTGGCTCCATTAATGTGACTCTCTGTATGTGACTCCATGTATGTGACTCCATGTATGTGACTCCAGTAATGTGACTCCATTTATGTGGCTCCATGTATGTGACTCCATGTATGTGACTCCGTGTATGTGTCTCCGTGTATGTGACTCCATGTATGTGACTCCATGTATTTGACTCCATGTATCTGACTCCGTGTATGAGACTCCATATATGTGACTCCATGTATCTGACTCCGTGTATGAGACTCCGTGTATGTGCCTCCATTTATGTGACTCCATGTATCTGACTCCGTGTATGAGACTCCATATATGTGACTCCGTGTATGTGACTCCATGTATGTGACTCCATTTATGTGGCTCCATGTATGTGACTCCATGAAAGTGACTCCGTGTATGAGACTCCATATATGTGACTCCGTGTATGCGACTCCATGTATGTGACTCCATTTTTGTGGCTCCATGTATGTGACTCCATGAATGTGACTCTGCGTATGTGGCTCCATGTATGTGACTCCGTGTTTGTGACTCTGTGCATGTGACTCTGTGTATGTGACTCCAAGTATGTGACTCCAAGTATGTGACTCCAAGTATGTGACTCTTTCTATGTGACTCCATGTATGTGACTCCATGTATGTGACTCCATGTATATGACTCCATGTATGTGATTCAATGTATGTGGCACCATGTATGTGACTCCATGTATATGACTCCATGTATATGATTCAATGTATGTGGCACCATGTATGTGACTCTGTGTATGTGATTCCATGTATGTGACTCCATGTATGTGACTCCATGTATGTGACTCTATTTATGTGATTCCATGTATGTGACTCCATGTATGTGACTCCATTTATGTGACTCTGTGTATGTGACTCTGTATGTGACTCCATGTATGTGACTCTGTGTATGTGCCTCCATGTGTTTGACTCTGTGTATGTGACTCCATGTATGCGTCTCTGTGTAAGTGACTCCATGTATGTGACTCCATTTTTGTGGCTCCATGTATTTGACTCCCTGTATGTGCATCCATTTATATGACTCCATGTATCTGACTCCATGTATGAGACTCCATATATGTGACTCCATGTATGTGACTCCATGTATGTGACTCCATTTGTGTGGCAGCATGTATGTGACTCCATGAATGTGACTCCATGTAAGAGACTCCATATATGTGACTCTGTGTATGTGACTACCTGTATGTAACTCCAAGTATGTGACTCCATGTATGTGGCTCCATGTATGTGACTCCGTGTTTGTGACTCTGTGCATGTGACTCTGTGTAAGTGACTCCATGTATGTGACTCCGAGTATGTGACTCCGTGTCTGTGATTCTGTGTATGTGACTCCGTGTATGTGACTCCCTGTATTTGACTCCATGTATGTGACCCCATGTATGTGACTCCGTGTATGTGACTCCATGTATGTGATTCCATGTATGTGACTCCATGTATGTAGCTGCATGTATGTGATTCCATGTATGTGACTCCATGTATGTGGCTCCATGTATGTGACTCCGTGTATGTGACTCTGTGTATGTGGCACCATATACGTGACACGGTGTATGTGACTCTCTGTATGTGACTCCAGTTATGTGGCTCCATGTATGTGCCTCCATTTTTGTGGCTCAATGTATTTGACTCCATGTATGTGCCTCCATTTATGTGGCTCCATGTATGTGCCTCCATTTATGTGGCTCCATGTATGTGACTCCATGTATGTGCCTCCATTTATGTGGCTCCATGGATGTGACTCCATGTATGTGACTCCATGTATGTGCCTCCGTGTATGTGATTCAATTTATGTGGCTCTATGTATGTGACTCTGTGTATGTGACTCTGTGTAAGTAAATCTGTATATGTGACACCAAGTATGTGACTCCATGTATGTGACTCCATGTATGTAACTACATGTTTGTGACTCCAAGAATGTGCCTCCATTTATGTGATTCCATGTATGTGCCTCCATTTATGTGACTCCATTTATGTGATTCCATGTATGTGACTCCATGTGTGTGACTCCATGTATGTGACTCCATTTATGTGACTCCATGCATGTGAATCCATGTATGTGACTCCGTGTATGTGACTCCGTGTATTTGACTCCATGTATATGACTCCATGTATGTGATTCAATGTATGTGACACCATGTATGTGACTCTGTGTATGTGATTCCATGTATGTGACTACATGTATGTGACTCCATGTATGTGACTCCATGTATGTGACTCTGTGTATGTGACTCTGTGTATGTGACTCCATATATGTGACTCCGTGTATGTGACTCCATGTATTTGACACTGTGTATGTGACTCCATGTATGTGTCTCCGTGTATGTGACTCCATGTTTGTGACTCCATTTATGCGACTCCATGTATGGGACTCCATGAATGTGACTCTCTGTATGTGACTCCATGTATGTGACCCCTTGTATGTGACACCGTGTATGTGACCCCATGTATGTGACTCTGTGGATGTGACTCCATGTCTGTGACTCTCTGTATGTGACATCATGTATGTGACTCTGTGTATGTAAACCCATGTATGTGACTCCGTTTATGTGACTTCATGTATGTGATTCCATGTATATGACTCTGTGCATGTGACTCTGTGCATGTGACTCCATGTATGTCACTCCATGTATTTGACTCCATGTATGTGACTCCATGTATGACTCCATGTATGACTCCATGTGTGACTCTGTGTATGTGACTCCATGTATGTGACTCCGTGTATGTGATTCTGAGTATGTGAATCTGTGTATGTGAGTCCAAGTATGTGACTCCAAGTACTTGACTCTGTCTATGTGACTCCATGTATGTGACTCCATGTACATGGCTCCATGAATGTGATTCCATGTATGTGACTCCATGTATGTGACTCGATGTATGTGGCTCTATTTATATGATTCCATGTATTTGACTCCATGTATGTGACTCCATGTACGTGACTCTGTGTATGTGACTCTGAGTATGTGACTCCATGTATGTGTCTCCGTGTATGTGACTCCATGTATGTGACTCCATTTATGCGACTCCATGCATGTGACTCCATTTATGTGACTCTGTGTATGTGACTCCATGTATGTGACCCCATGTATGTGACTCCATGTACGTGACTCCATTTATGTGGCTCCATGTATGTGATTCAATGTATGTGATTCCATGTATGTGACTCCATGTATGTGCCTCCATTTATGTGGCATCATGTATGGGACTGTGTACGTGACTCGGTATGTGTGACTCCATATATGTGACTCCGTGTGTGTGACTCCATGTATGTGACTCCGTGCATGTGACTCCATTTATGTGACTCCATGTATGTGCTTCCATTTATGTGCTTCCATTTATGTGGCTCCATGTATGTGACTCCGTGTATGAGACTCCATATATGTGACTCCGTGTATGTGACTCCGTGTATGTGACTCCATGTATGTGACTCCATGTATGTGATTCCATGTATGTGACTCCATGTATGTTACTCCGTGTATGTGGCTCCATGTATGTGGCTCCATGTCTGTGACACTCTGTGACTCCATGCATGTGACTCCATTTATGTGGCTCCGTGTATGTGGCTCTGTGTATGTGACTCCATGTGTGTGACACCATGTATGTGACTCTGTGTATGTGACTCTATGTATGTGACTCCATGTATGTGATTCCATGTATGTGACTCCATGTATGTAGCGCCATGTATGTGATTCCATGTATGTGACTCCATGTATGTAGCTCCATGTATGTGACTCCATGTATGTGACTCCGTGTATGTGACTCCATGTATGTGACTCCATGTATGTGACTCTGTGTATGTGAATCCATGTATGTGACTCCATGTATGTGATTCCATGCATGTGATTCCATGTATGTAGCTCCATGTATGTGATTCCATGTATGTGACTCAATGTATGTAGCTCCATGTATGTGACTCCGTGTATGTGACTCTGTGTATGTGACTCTGTGTATGTGACTCTGTGTATGTGACTCCATGTACGTGACTCCATGTATGTGATTCCATGTATGTGACTCCATGTATGTGACTCCGTGTATGTGACTCCTTGTATGTGACTCCATGTATGTGACTCCATTTATGTGGCTCCGTGTATGTGACTCTGTGTATGTGACTCCATGTATGTGACTCCATGTAAGAGACTCCATATATGTGACTCTGTGTATGTGACTACCTGTATGTAACTCCAAGTATGTGACTCCATGTATGTGGCTCCATGTATGTGACTCCGTGTTTGTGACTCTGTGCATGTGACTCTGTGTAAGTGACTCCATGTATGTGACTCCGAGTATGTGACTCCGTGTCTGTGATTCTGTGTATGTGACTCCGTGTATGTGACTCCCTGTATTTGACTCCATGTATGTGACCCCATGTATGTGACTCCGTGTATGTGACTCCATGTATGTGATTCCATGTATGTGACTCCATGTATGTAGCTGCATGTATGTGATTCCATGTATGTGACTCCATGTATGTTACTCTGTGTATATGACTCCATATGTGTGACTCTGTGTATGTGACTCCATGTCTGTGACACTCTATGTGACTCCATGTATGTGACTCCATGTATGTGGCTCCATGTATGTGACTCCGTGTATGTGACTCTGTGTATGTGGCACCATATACGTGACACGGTGTATGTGACTCTCTGTATGTGACTCCAGTTATGTGGCTCCATGTATGTGCCTCCATTTTTGTGGCTCAATGTATTTGACTCCATGTATGTGCCTCCATTTATGTGGCTCCATGTATGTGCCTCCATTTATGTGGCTCCATGTATGTGACTCCATGTATGTGCCTCCATTTATGTGGCTCCATGGATGTGACTCCATGTATGTGACTCCATGTATGTGCCTCCGTGTATGTGATTCAATTTATGTGGCTCTATGTATGTGACTCTGTGTATGTGACTCTGTGTAAGTAAATCTGTATATGTGACACCAAGTATGTGACTCCATGTATGTGACTCCATGTATGTAACTACATGTTTGTGACTCCAAGAATGTGCCTCCATTTATGTGATTCCATGTATGTGCCTCCATTTATGTGACTCCATTTATGTGATTCCATGTATGTGACTCCATGTGTGTGACTCCATGTATGTGACTCCATTTATGTGACACCGTGTATGTGACCCCATGTATGTGACTCTGTGGATGTGACTCCATGTCTGTGACTCTCTGTATGTGACATCATGTATGTGACTCTGTGTATGTAAACCCATGTATGTGACTCCGTTTATGTGACTTCATGTATGTGATTCCATGTATATGACTCTGTGCATGTGACTCTGTGCATGTGACTCCATGTATGTCACTCCATGTATTTGACTCCATGTATGTGACTCCATGTATGACTCCATGTATGACTCCATGTGTGACTCTGTGTATGTGACTCCATGTATGTGACTCCGTGTATGTGATTCTGAGTATGTGAATCTGTGTATGTGAGTCCAAGTATGTGACTCCAAGTACTTGACTCTGTCTATGTGACTCCATGTATGTGACTCCATGTACATGGCTCCATGAATGTGATTCCATGTATGTGACTCCATGTATGTGACTCGATGTATGTGGCTCTATTTATATGATTCCATGTATTTGACTCCATGTATGTGACTCCATGTACGTGACTCTGTGTATGTGACTCTGAGTATGTGACTCCATGTATGTGTCTCCGTGTATGTGACTCCATGTATGTGACTCCATTTATGCGACTCCATGCATGTGACTCCATTTATGTGACTCTGTGTATGTGACTCCATGTATGTGACCCCATGTATGTGACTCCATGTACGTGACTCCATTTATGTGGCTCCATGTATGTGATTCAATGTATGTGATTCCATGTATGTGACTCCATGTATGTGCCTCCATTTATGTGGCATCATGTATGGGACTGTGTACGTGACTCGGTATGTGTGACTCCATATATGTGACTCCGTGTGTGTGACTCCATGTATGTGACTCCGTGCATGTGACTCCATTTATGTGACTCCATGTATGTGCTTCCATTTATGTGCTTCCATTTATGTGGCTCCATGTATGTGACTCCGTGTATGAGACTCCATATATGTGACTCCGTGTATGTGACTCCGTGTATGTGACTCCATGTATGTGACTCCATGTATGTGATTCCATGTATGTGACTCCATGTATGTTACTCCGTGTATGTGGCTCCATGTATGTGGCTCCATGTCTGTGACACTCTGTGACTCCATGCATGTGACTCCATTTATGTGGCTCCGTGTATGTGGCTCTGTGTATGTGACTCCATGTGTGTGACACCATGTATGTGACTCTGTGTATGTGACTCTATGTATGTGACTCCATGTATGTGATTCCATGTATGTGACTCCATGTATGTAGCGCCATGTATGTGATTCCATGTATGTGACTCCATGTATGTAGCTCCATGTATGTGACTCCATGTATGTGACTCCGTGTATGTGACTCCATGTATGTGACTCCATGTATGTGACTCTGTGTATGTGAATCCATGTATGTGACTCCATGTATGTGATTCCATGCATGTGATTCCATGTATGTAGCTCCATGTATGTGATTCCATGTATGTGACTCAATGTATGTAGCTCCATGTATGTGACTCCGTGTATGTGACTCTGTGTATGTGACTCTGTGTATGTGACTCTGTGTATGTGACTCCATGTACGTGACTCCATGTATGTGATTCCATGTATGTGACTCCATGTATGTGACTCCGTGTATGTGACTCCTTGTATGTGACTCCATGTATGTGACTCCATTTATGTGGCTCCGTGTATGTGACTCTGTGTATGTGACTCCATGTATGTGACTCCATGTAAGAGACTCCATATATGTGACTCTGTGTATGTGACTACCTGTATGTAACTCCAAGTATGTGACTCCATGTATGTGGCTCCATGTATGTGACTCCGTGTTTGTGACTCTGTGCATGTGACTCTGTGTAAGTGACTCCATGTATGTGACTCCGAGTATGTGACTCCGTGTCTGTGATTCTGTGTATGTGACTCCGTGTATGTGACTCCCTGTATTTGACTCCATGTATGTGACCCCATGTATGTGACTCCGTGTATGTGACTCCATGTATGTGATTCCATGTATGTGACTCCATGTATGTAGCTGCATGTATGTGATTCCATGTATGTGACTCCATGTATGTTACTCTGTGTATATGACTCCATATGTGTGACTCTGTGTATGTGACTCCATGTCTGTGACACTCTATGTGACTCCATGTATGTGACTCCATGTATGTGGCTCCATGTATGTGACTCCGTGTATGTGACTCTGTGTATGTGGCACCATATACGTGACACGGTGTATGTGACTCTCTGTATGTGACTCCAGTTATGTGGCTCCATGTATGTGCCTCCATTTTTGTGGCTCAATGTATTTGACTCCATGTATGTGCCTCCATTTATGTGGCTCCATGTATGTGCCTCCATTTATGTGGCTCCATGTATGTGACTCCATGTATGTGCCTCCATTTATGTGGCTCCATGGATGTGACTCCATGTATGTGACTCCATGTATGTGCCTCCGTGTATGTGATTCAATTTATGTGGCTCTATGTATGTGACTCTGTGTATGTGACTCTGTGTAAGTAAATCTGTATATGTGACACCAAGTATGTGACTCCATGTATGTGACTCCATGTATGTAACTACATGTTTGTGACTCCAAGAATGTGCCTCCATTTATGTGATTCCATGTATGTGCCTCCATTTATGTGACTCCATTTATGTGATTCCATGTATGTGACTCCATGTGTGTGACTCCATGTATGTGACTCCATTTATGTGACTCCATGCATGTGAATCCATGTATGTGACTCCGTGTATGTGACTCCGTGTATTTGACTCCATGTATATGACTCCATGTATGTGATTCAATGTATGTGACACCATGTATGTGACTCTGTGTATGTGATTCCATGTATGTGACTACATGTATGTGACTCCATGTATGTGACTCCATGTATGTGACTCTGTGTATGTGACTCTGTGTATGTGACTCCATATATGTGACTCCGTGTATGTGACTCCATGTATTTGACACTGTGTATGTGACTCCATGTATGTGTCTCCGTGTATGTGACTCCATGTTTGTGACTCCATTTATGCGACTCCATGTATGGGACTCCATGAATGTGACTCTCTGTATGTGACTCCATGTATGTGACCCCTTGTATGTGACACCGTGTATGTGACCCCATGTATGTGACTCTGTGGATGTGACTCCATGTCTGTGACTCTCTGTATGTGACATCATGTATGTGACTCTGTGTATGTAAACCCATGTATGTGACTCCGTTTATGTGACTTCATGTATGTGATTCCATGTATATGACTCTGTGCATGTGACTCTGTGCATGTGACTCCATGTATGTCACTCCATGTATTTGACTCCATGTATGTGACTCCATGTATGACTCCATGTATGACTCCATGTGTGACTCTGTGTATGTGACTCCATGTATGTGACTCCGTGTATGTGATTCTGAGTATGTGAATCTGTGTATGTGAGTCCAAGTATGTGACTCCAAGTACTTGACTCTGTCTATGTGACTCCATGTATGTGACTCCATGTACATGGCTCCATGAATGTGATTCCATGTATGTGACTCCATGTATGTGACTCGATGTATGTGGCTCTATTTATATGATTCCATGTATTTGACTCCATGTATGTGACTCCATGTACGTGACTCTGTGTATGTGACTCTGAGTATGTGACTCCATGTATGTGTCTCCGTGTATGTGACTCCATGTATGTGACTCCATTTATGCGACTCCATGCATGTGACTCCATTTATGTGACTCTGTGTATGTGACTCCATGTATGTGACCCCATGTATGTGACTCCATGTACGTGACTCCATTTATGTGGCTCCATGTATGTGATTCAATGTATGTGATTCCATGTATGTGACTCCATGTATGTGCCTCCATTTATGTGGCATCATGTATGGGACTGTGTACGTGACTCGGTATGTGTGACTCCATATATGTGACTCCGTGTGTGTGACTCCATGTATGTGACTCCGTGCATGTGACTCCATTTATGTGACTCCATGTATGTGCTTCCATTTATGTGCTTCCATTTATGTGGCTCCATGTATGTGACTCCGTGTATGAGACTCCATATATGTGACTCCGTGTATGTGACTCCGTGTATGTGACTCCATGTATGTGACTCCATGTATGTGATTCCATGTATGTGACTCCATGTATGTTACTCCGTGTATGTGGCTCCATGTATGTGGCTCCATGTCTGTGACACTCTGTGACTCCATGCATGTGACTCCATTTATGTGGCTCCGTGTATGTGGCTCTGTGTATGTGACTCCATGTGTGTGACACCATGTATGTGACTCTGTGTATGTGACTCCATGTATGTGACTCTGTGTATGTGACTCTATGTATGTGACTCCATGTATGTGATTCCATGTATGTGACTCCATGTATGTAGCGCCATGTATGTGATTCCATGTATGTGACTCCATGTATGTAGCTCCATGTATGTGACTCCATGTATGTGACTCCGTGTATGTGACTCCATGTATGTGACTCCATGTATGTGACTCTGTGTATGTGAATCCATGTATGTGACTCCATGTATGTGATTCCATGCATGTGATTCCATGTATGTAGCTCCATGTATGTGATTCCATGTATGTGACTCAATGTATGTAGCTCCATGTATGTGACTCCGTGTATGTGACTCTGTGTATGTGACTCTGTGTATGTGACTCTGTGTATGTGACTCCATGTACGTGACTCCATGTATGTGATTCCATGTATGTGACTCCATGTATGTGACTCCGTGTATGTGACTCCTTGTATGTGACTCCATGTATGTGACTCCATTTATGTGGCTCCGTGTATGTGACTCTGTGTATGTGACTCCATGTATGTGACTCCATGTATGTGACTCCGTGTATGTGACTCCGTGTATGTGACTCCATGTATGTGACTCCATTTATGTGGCTCCGTGTATGTGACTCTGTGTATGTGACTCTGTGTATGTGACTCCATGTGTGTGACTCCATGTATGTGATTCCATGCATGTGACTCCATGTATGTAGCTCCATGTATGTGATTCCATGTATGTGACTCCATGTATGTAGCTCCATGTATGTGACTCCATGTATGTGACTCTGTGTATGTGACTCCATGTATGTGACTCCATGTATGTGACTCCATGTATGTGATTCCATGTATGTGACTCCATGTATGTTACTCCGTGTATGTGGCTCCATGTATGTGGCTCCATGTCTGTGACACTCTGTGACTCCATGCATGTGACTCCATTTATGTGGCTCCGTGTATGTGGCTCTGTGTATGTGACTCCATGTGTGTGACACCATGTATGTGACTCTGTGTATGTGACTCCATGTATGTGACTCTGTGTATGTGACTCTATGTATGTGACTCCATGTATGTGATTCCATGTATGTGACTCCATGTATGTAGCGCCATGTATGTGATTCCATGTATGTGACTCCATGTATGTAGCTCCATGTATGTGACTCCATGTATGTGACTCCGTGTATGTGACTCCATGTATGTGACTCCATGTATGTGACTCCATGTATGTGACTCTGTGTATGTGAATCCATGTATGTGACTCCATGTATGTGATTCCATGCATGTGATTCCATGTATGTAGCTCCATGTATGTGATTCCATGTATGTGACTCAATGTATGTAGCTCCATGTATGTGACTCCGTGTATGTGACTCTGTGTATGTGACTCTGTGTATGTGACTCTGTGTATGTGACTCCATGTACGTGACTCCATGTATGTGATTCCATGTATGTGACTCCATGTATGTGACTCCGTGTATGTGACTCCTTGTATGTGACTCCATGTATGTGACTCCATTTATGTGGCTCCGTGTATGTGACTCTGTGTATGTGACTCCATGTATGTGACTCCATGTATGTGACTCCGTGTATGTGACTCCGTGTATGTGACTCCATGTATGTGACTCCATTTATGTGGCTCCGTGTATGTGACTCTGTGTATGTGACTCTGTGTATGTGACTCCATGTGTGTGACTCCATGTATGTGATTCCATGCATGTGACTCCATGTATGTAGCTCCATGTATGTGATTCCATGTATGTGACTCCATGTATGTAGCTCCATGTATGTGACTCCATGTATGTGACTCTGTGTATGTGACTCCATGTATGTGACTCTGTGTATGTGACTCCATGTATGTGGCTCCATGTATGTGATTCCATGTATGTGACACCATGTATGTGACTCCGTGTATGTGACTCCGTGTATGTGACTCCATTTATGTGACTCCATGTATGTGCCTCCAATTATGTCGCTCCACGTATGTGACTCCGTGTATGAGACTACGTATACGTGACTCCATGTATGTGACTCCATGTATGTGGCTCCATTTATGTGGTTCCATGTATTTGACTCCATGTATGTGACTCCATGTATGTGACTCCATGTATGTGACTCCATGTATGTGACTCCATGTATGTGACTCCATGTATGTGACTCCGTGTATGTGATTCTGTGTATGTGACTCCGTGTATGTGAGTCCGTGTATGTGACTCCATGTATGTGACTACATGTATTTGACTCCATGTATGTGATCCCATGTATGTGACTCCATGTATGTGACTCCATGTGTGTGATTCCATGTATGCGACTCCATGTATGTGGCTCCATGTAAGTGATTCTGTGTATGTGACTCCATGTATGTGACCCTATGTATGTGACTCCATGTGTGATTCTGTGTATGTGACTCCGAGTATGTGATTCCATGTATGTGACTCCATGTGTGACTCCATCTATGTGACTCCATGTGTGATTCTGTGTATGTGACTCCATGTATGTGAAGTGGAGAGTGAGTGAGGGTCTCCTCTAACTGTGAAATGGAGAATGAGTGAGGGTCCCCTCTAACTGTGAAATGGAGAGTGAGTGAGGGTCTCCTCTAACTGTGAAATGGAGAGTGAGTGAGGGTCTCCTCTAACTGTGTGAAATGGAGAGTGAGTGAGGGTATCCTCTAACTGTGAAATGGAGAGTGAGTGAGGGTCTCCTCTAACTGTGAAATGGAGAGTGAGTGAGGGTCTCCTCTAACTATGTGAAATGGAGAGTGAGTGAGGGGCTCCTCTAACTGTGAAATGGAGAATGAGCGAGGGTCTCCTCTAATTGTGTGAAATGGGGAGTGAGTGAGGGTCTCCTCTAACTGTGAAATGGAGAGTGAGTGAGGGTCTCCTCTAACTGTGAAATGGAGAGTGAGTGAGGGTCTCCTCTAACTGTGAAATATAGAGTGAGTGAGGGTCTCTTCTGACTGTGTGAAATGGAAAGTGAGTGAGGGTCTCCTCTAACTGTGAAATGGAGAGTGAGTGAGAGTCTCCTCTAACTGAGTGAAATGGAGAGAGAGTGAGGGTCTCCTCTAACTGTGAAATGGAGAGTGAGTGAGGGTCTCCTCTAACTGTGAAATGGAGGGTGAGTGAGGGTCATCTCTAACTGTGAAATGGATAGTGAGTGAGGGTCTCCTCTAACTGAGTGAAATGGAGAGTGAGTGAGGGGCTCCTCTAACTGTGAAATGGAGAGTGAGTGAGGGTCTCCTCTAACTGTGAAATGGAGAGGGAGTGAGGGTCTCCTCTAACTGTGTGAAATGGAGATTGAGTGAGGGTCTCCTCTAACTGTGAAATGGAGAGTGAGTGAGGGTCTTCTCTAACTGTGAAATGGAGCGTGAGTGAGGGTCTCCTCTAACTGTGTGAAATGGAGATTGAGTGAGGGTCTCCTCTAACTGTGAAATGGAGAGTGAGTGAGGGTCTTCTCTAACTGTGAAATGGAGAGTGAGTGAGGGTCTCCTCTAACTGTGAAATGCAGAGTGAGTGAGGGTCTCCTCTAACTGTGAAATGGAGAGTGAGTGAGGGTCTCCTCTAACTGTGAAATGGAGAGTGAGTGTGGGTCTCCTCTAACTGAGTGAAATGGAGAGTGAGTGAGGGTCTACTCTAACTGTGAAATGGAGAGTGAGTGAGGGTCTCCTTTAACTGTGAAATGGAATGTGAGTGAGGGTCTCCTCTAACTGGGAAATGGAGAGTGAGTGAGGGCCTCCTCTAACTGTGAAATGGAGAGTGAGTGAGGGTCTCCTCTAACTGAGTGAAATGGAGAGTGAGAGAGGGCCTCCTCTAACTGTGAAATGTAGAGTGAGTGAGGGTCTCCTCTAACTGTGAAATGGAGAGTGAGTGAGGGTCTCCTCTAACTGTGAATTGGAGAGTGAGTGAGGGTCTGCTCTAACTGTGAAATGGAGAGTGAGTGAGGGTCTCCTCTACCTGTGAAATGGAGAGTGAGTGAGGGTCTCCTCTAACTGTGAACAGGAGAGTGAGTGAGAGTCTCCTCTAACTGTGAAATGGAGAGTGAGTGAGGGGCTCCTCTAACGGTGAAATGAAGAGTGAGTGAGGGTCTCCTCTGTGTGAAATGGAGAGTGAGTGAGGGTCTCCTCTAACTGTCTGAAATTGAGAGTGAGTGAGGGGCTCCTCTAACAGTGAAATGGAGAGCGAGTGAGGGGCTCATCTAACTGTGAAATGAAGGGTGAGTGAGGGTCTCGTCTGTGTGAAATGGAGAGTGAGCGAGGGGCTCCTCTAACTCTGTGAAATGGAGAGTGAGTGAGGGTCTCCTCTAACAGTGAAATGGAGAGTGAGTGAGAATCTCCTCCAACTGTGTGAAGTGGAGAGTGAGTGAGGGCCTCCTGTAACTGCGAAATGGAGAGTGAGTGAGGGACTCCTCTAACTGTGAAATGGAGTGTGAGTGAGGGACTCCTCTAACTGTGAAATGGAGAGTGAGTGAGGGTCTCTTCTAACTGTGTGAAATGGAGAGTGAGTGAGGGTCTCCGCTAACTGTGAAATGGAGAGTGAGTGAGGGTCTCCGCTAACTGTGAAATGGAGAGTGAGTGAGGGTCTCCTCTAACTGAGAAATGGAGAGTGAGTGAGGGTCTCCTCTAACTGAGAAATGGAGAATGAGTGAGGGTCTCCACTAACTGTGAAATGGAGAGTGAGTGAGGGTCTCCTCTAACTGTGAAATGGAGAGTGAGTGAGGGTCTCCTCTAACTGTGAAATGGAGAGTGAGTGAGGGTCTCCTCTAAGTGTGAAATGGAGAGTGAGTGAGGGTCTCCTCTAACTGTGAAAAGGAGAGTGAGTGAGGTTCTCCACTAACTGTGAAATGGAGAATGAGTGAGGGTCTCCTCTAACTGTGAAATGGAGAGTGAGTGAGGGTCTCCACTAACTCTTTTGAAATGGAGAGTGAGTGAGGGTCTCCTCTAACAGTGAAATGGAGAGTGAGTGAGAATCTCCTCCAACTGTGTGAAGTGGAGAGTGAGTGAGGGCCTCCTGTAACTGTGAAATGGAGAGTGAGTGAGGGACTCCTCTAACTGTGAAATGGAGTGTGAGTGAGGGTCTCCTCTAACTGTGAAATGGAGAGTGAGTGAGGGTCTCTTCTAACTGTGTGAAATGGAGAGTGAGTGAGGGTCTCCGCTAACTGTGAAATGGAGAGTGAGTGAGGGTCTCCGCTAACTGTGAAATGGAGAGTGAGTGAGGGTCTCCTCTAACTGAGAAATGGAGAGTGAGTGAGGGTCTCCTCTAACTGAGAAATGGAGAATGAGTGAGGGTCTCCACTAACTGTGAAATGGAGAGTGAGTGAGGGTCTCTTCTAACTGTGAAATGGAGAGTGAGTGAGGGTCTCCTCTAACTGTGAAATGGAGAGTGAGTGAGGGTCTCCTCTAAGTGTGAAATGGAGAGTGAGTGAGGGTCTCCTCTAACTGTGAAAAGGAGAGTGAGTGAGGTTCTCCACTAACTGTGAAATGGAGAATGAGTGAGGGTCTCCTCTAACTGTGAAATGGAAAGTGAGTGAGGGTCTCCACTAACTGTGAAATGGAGAATGAGTGAGGGTCTCTTCCAACTGTGTGAAATGGAAAGTGAGTGAGGGTCTCCTCTAACTGTGAAATGGAGAGTGAGTGAGGGTCTCCACTAACTGTGAAATGGAGAATGAGTGAGGGTCTCCTCTAACTGTGTGAAATGGAAAGTGAGCGAGGGTCTCCTCTAACTGTGAAATGGAGAGAGAGTGAGGGTCTCCTCTAAAGGTGTGAAATGGGCAGTGAGTGAGGGTCTCCTCTAACTGTGAAATGGAGAATGAGTGAGGGGCTCCTCTAACTGCGAAATGGAGAGTGAGTGAGGGTCTCCTCTAACTGTGTATTGGAGAGTGAGTGAGGGTCTCCTCTAAAGGTGTGAAATGGGGAGTGAGTGAGGGTCTCCTCTAACTGTGAAATGGAGAATGAGTGAGGGTCTCCTCTAACTGCGAAATGGAGAGTGAGTGAGAGGCTCCTCTAACTGTGAAATGGAGAGTGAGTGAGGGGCTCCTCTAACTGTGAAATGGAGAGTGAGTGAGGGTCTCCTCTAACTGTGAAATGGAGGGTGAGTGAGGGTCTCCTCTAACTGTGAAATGGAGAGTGAGTGAGGGTCTCCTCTAATTCTGAAAAGGAGAGAGAGTGAGGGGCTCCTCTAACTGTGAAATGGAGAGTGAGTGAGGGTCTCCTCTAACTCTGAAATGGAGAGTGAGTGAGTGTCTCCTCTAACAGTGAAATGGAGAGTAAGTGAGGGGCTCCTCTAACTGGTGTGAAACAGAGAGTGAGTGAGGGTCTCCTCTAACTGTGAAATGGAGAGTGAGTGAGGGTCTCCTCTAACTGTGAAATGGAGAGTGAGTGAGGGTCTCCTTTAACTGTGAAATGGAGAGTGAGTGAGGGTCTCCTCTAACTGTGAAATGGAGAGTGAGTGAGGGTCTACTCTAACTGTGAAATGGAGAGTGAGTGAGGGTCTCCTCTAACTGTGAAATGGAGAGTGAGTGAGGATTTCCTCTAATTGTGAAATGGAGAGTGAGTGAGGGTCTCCTCTAACTGTGAAATGGAGAGCGAGTGAGGGTCTCCTCTACCTGTGAAATGGAGAGTGAGTGAGGGTCTAATCTAACTGTGAATTGGAGAGTGAGTGAGGGTCTTCTCTAACTGTGAAATGGAGAGCGAGTGAGGGTTTCCTCTACCTGTGAAATGAAGAGTGAGTGAGGGTCTCCTCTGTGTGAAATGGAGAGTGAGTGAGGGTCTCCTCTGACTGTGTGAAATGGAGAGTGAGTGAGGGTCTCCTCTAACTGTGAAATGGAGAGTGAGTGAGGGTCTCCTCTAACTGTGAAATGGAGAGTGAGTGAGGGTCTCCTCTAACTGTGTGAAATCGAGAGTAAGTGAGGGTCTCCTTTAACTATGAAATAGAGAGTGAGTGAGAATCTCCTCTAACTGTGTGAAATTGAGAGTGAGTGAGGGTCTCCTCTAACTGTGAAATGGAGAGTGAGTGAGGGTCTCCTCTGACTGTGTGAAATGGAGAGTGAGTGAGGGTCTCCTCTAACTGTGAAATGGAGAGTGAGTGAGGGTCTCCTCTAACTGTGAAATGGAGGGTGAGTGAGGGTCTCCTCTAACTGTGAAATGGAGAGTGAGTGAGAATCTCCTCTAACTGTGTGAAGTGGAGAGTGATTGAGGGTCTCCTCTAACTGTGAAATGGAGAGAGAGTGAGGGTCTCCTCTAACTGTGAAATGGAGAGTGAGTGAGGGTCTCCTCTAACTGTGAAATGGAGAGTGAGTGAGGGGCTCCTCTAACTGAGTGAAATGGAGAGTGAGTGAGGGTCTCCTCTAAATGTGTGAAATGGAGAGTGAGTGAGGGACTCCTCTAACTGTGAAATGGAGGGTGAGTGAGGGTCTCCTTTAACTATGAAATAGGGAGTGAGTGAGAATCTCCTCTAACTGTGTAAAATGGAGAGTGAGTGAGGGTCTCCTCTTACTGTGAAATGGAGAGTGAGGGAGGGTCTCCACTAACTGTGTGAAATGGAGAGTGAGTGAGGGAGTCCTCTAACTGTGAAATGGAGAGTGAGTGAGGGTCTCCTCTAACTGTGTGAAATTGAGAGTGAGTGAGGGTCTCCTCTAACTGTGTGAAATGGAGAGTGAGTGAGGGTCTCCTCTAACTGTGAAATGGAGCGCGAGTGAGGGTCTCCTCTAACTGTGAAATGGAGAGTGAGTGAGGGTCTCCTCTAACTGTGAAATGGAGAGTGAGTGAGGGGCTCCTCTAACTGTGAAATGGAGAGTGAGTGAGGGTCTCCTCCAACTGTGAAATGGAGAGTGAGTGACGGTCTCCTCTAACTGTGAAATGGAGAGTGAGTGAGGGGCTCCTCTAACTGTGAAATGGAGAGTGAGTGAGGGTCTACTCTAACTGAGAAATGGATAGTGAGTGTGGGGCTCCTCTAACTGTGTGAAATGGAGAGTGACTGAGGGTCTCCTCTAACTGTGAAATGGAGTGTGAGTGAGGGTCTCCTCTAACAGAGAAATGGAGAGTGAGTGAGGGTCTCATCTAACTGTGTGAAATGGAGAGTGAGTGAGGGTCTCCTCTAACTGTGAAATGGAGTGTGAGTGAGGGTCTCCTCTAAATGTGAAATGGAGAGTGAGTGAGGGTCTCCTCTAACTGTGTGAAATGGAGAGTGAATGAGGGTCTACTCGAACTGTGAAATGGAGAGTGAGTGAGGGTCTCCTCTAACTGTGAAATGGAGAGTGAGTGAGGGTCTCCTCTAACTGTGAAATGGAGAGTGAGTGAGGGTCTCCTCTAACTGTGAAATGGAGAGTGAGGGAGGGTCTCCTCTAACTGAGTGAAATGGAGAGTGACTGAGGGTCTCCTTTAACTGTGAAATGGAGAGTGAGTGAGGGTCTCCTCTAACTGTGAAATGGAGAGTGAGTGAGGGTCTCCTCTAATTGTGAAATGGAGAGTGAGTGAGGGTCTCCTCTAAATGTGAAATGGAGAGTGAGTGAGGGTCTCCTCTAACTGTGAAATGGAGAGCGAGTGAGGGTCTCCTCTACCTGTTAAATGGAGAGTCAGTGAGGGTTTCCTCTACCTGTGAAATGGAGAGTGAGTGAGGGTCTCCTCTAACTGTGAATAGGAGAGTGAGTGAGGGTCTCCTCTAAATGTGAAATGGAGAGTGAGTGAGGGTCTCCTCTAACTGTGAATAGGAGAGTCAGTGAGGGTTTCCTCTACCTGTGAAATGGAGAGTGAGTGAGGGTCTCCTCTAACTGTGAATAGGAGTGTGAGTGAGGGTCTCCTCTAAATGTGAAATGGAGAGTGAGTGAGGGTCTCCTCTAACTGTGTGAAATGGAGAGTGAATGAGGGTCTACTCGAACTGTGAAATGGAGAGTGAGTGAGGGTCTCCTCTAACTGTGAAATGGAGAGTGAGTGAGGGTCTCCTCTAACTGTGAAATGGAGAGTGAGTGAGGGTCTCCTCTAACTGTGAAATGGAGAGTGAGGGAGGGTCTCCTCTAACTGAGTGAAATGGAGAGTGACTGAGGGTCTCCTTTAACTGTGAAATGGAGAGTGAGTGAGGGTCTCCTCTAACTGTGAAATGGAGAGTGAGTGAGGGTCTCCTCTAATTGTGAAATGGAGAGTGAGTGAGGGTCTCCTCTAAATGTGAAATGGAGAGTGAGTGAGGGTCTCCTCTAACTGTGAAATGGAGAGCGAGTGAGGGTCTCCTCTACCTGTTAAATGGAGAGTCAGTGAGGGTTTCCTCTACCTGTGAAATGGAGAGTGAGTGAGGGTCTCCTCTAACTGTGAATAGGAGAGTGAGTGAGGGTCTCCTCTAACTGTGAAATGGAGAGTGAGTGTGGGGCTCCTCTAACTGTGAAATGAAGAGTGAGTGAGGGTCTTCTCTGTGGGAAATGGAGAGTGAGTGAGCGTCTCCTCTAACTGTGTGAAATGGAGAGTGAGTGAGGGTCTCCTCTGTGTGAAATGGAGGGTGAGTGAGGGTCTCCTCTAACTGTGAAATGGAGAGTGAGTGAGGGTCTCCTCTAATTCTGAAAAGGAGAGAGAGTGAGGGGCTCCTCTAACTGTGAAATGGAGAGTGAGTGAGGGTCTCCTCTAACTCTGAAATGGAGAGTGAGTGAGTGTCTCCTCTAACAGTGAAATGGAGAGTAAGTGAGGGGCTCCTCTAACTGGTGTGAAACAGAGAGTGAGTGAGGGTCTCCTCTAACTGTGAAATGGAGAGTGAGTGAGGGTCTCCTCTAACTGTGAAATGGAGAGTGAGTGAGGGTCTCCTTTAACTGTGAAATGGAGAGTGAGTGAGGGTCTCCTCTAACTGTGAAATGGAGAGTGAGTGAGGGTCTACTCTAACTGTGAAATGGAGAGTGAGTGAGGGTCTCCTCTAACTGTGAAATGGAGAGTGAGTGAGGATTTCCTCTAATTGTGAAATGGAGAGTGAGTGAGGGTCTCCTCTAACTGTGAAATGGAGAGCGAGTGAGGGTCTCCTCCACCTGTGAAATGGAGAGTGAGTGAGGGTCTAATCTAACTGTGAATTGGAGAGTGAGTGAGGGTCTTCTCTAACTGTGAAATGGAGAGCGAGTGAGGGTTTCCTCTACCTGTGAAATGAAGAGTGAGTGAGGGTCTCCTCTGTGTGAAATGGAGAGTGAGTGAGGGTCTCCTCTGACTGTGTGAAATGGAGAGTGAGTGAGGGTCTCCTCTAACTGTGAAATGGAGAGTGAGTGAGGGTCTCCTCTAACTGTGAAATGGAGAGTGAGTGAGGGTCTCCTCTAACTGTGTGAAATCGAGAGTAAGTGAGGGTCTCCTTTAACTATGAAATAGAGAGTGAGTGAGAATCTCCTCTAACTGTGTGAAATTGAGAGTGAGTGAGGGTCTCCTCTAACTGTGAAATGGAGAGTGAGTGAGGGTCTCCTCTGACTGTGTGAAATGGAGAGTGAGTGAGGGTCTCCTCTAACTGTGAAATGGAGAGTGAGTGAGGGTCTCCTCTAACTGTGAAATGGAGGGTGAGTGAGGATCTCCTCTAACTGTGAAATGGAGAGTGAGTGAGAATCTCCTCTAACTGTGTGAAGTGGAGAGTGATTGAGGGTCTCCTCTAACTGTGAAATGGAGAGAGAGTGAGGGTCTCCTCTAACTGTGAAATGGAGAGTGAGTGAGGGTCTCCTCTAACTGTGAAATGGAGAGTGAGTGAGGGGCTCCTCTAACTGAGTGAAATGGAGAGTGAGTGAGGGTCTCCTCTAAATGTGTGAAATGGAGAGTGAGTGAGGGACACCTCTAACTGTGAAATGGAGGGTGAGTGAGGGTCTCCTTTAACTATGAAATAGGGAGTGAGTGAGAATCTCCTCTAACTGTGTAAAATGGAGAGTGAGTGAGGGTCTCCTCTTACTGTGAAATGGAGAGTGAGGGAGGGTCTCCACTAACTGTGTGAAATGGAGAGTGAGTGAGGGAGTCCTCTAACTGTGAAATGGAGAGTGAGTGAGGGTCTCCTCTAACTGTGTGAAATTGAGAGTGAGTGAGGGTCTCCTCTAACTGTGTGAAATGGAGAGTGAGTGAGGGTCTCCTCTAACTGTGAAATGGAGCGCGAGTGAGGGTCTCCTCTAACTGTGAAATGGAGAGTGAGTGAGGGTCTCCTCTAACTGTGAAATGGAGAGTGAGTGAGGGGCTCCTCTAACTGTGAAATGGAGAGTGAGTGAGGGTCTCCTCCAACTGTGAAATGGAGAGTGAGTGACGGTCTCCTCTAACTGTGAAATGGAGAGTGAGTGAGGGGCTCCTCTAACTGTGAAATGGAGAGTGAGTGAGGGTCTACTCTAACTGAGAAATGGATAGTGAGTGTGGGGCTCCTCTAACTGTGTGAAATGGAGAGTGACTGAGGGTCTCCTCTAACTGTGAAATGGAGTGTGAGTGAGGGTCTCCTCTAACAGAGAAATGGAGAGTGAGTGAGGGTCTCATCTAACTGTGTGAAATGGAGAGTGAGTGAGGGTCTCCTCTAACTGTGAAATGGAGTGTGAGTGAGGGTCTCCTCTAAATGTGAAATGGAGAGTGAGTGAGGGTCTCCTCTAACTGTGTGAAATGGAGAGTGAATGAGGGTCTACTCGAACTGTGAAATGGAGAGTGAGTGAGGGTCTCCTCTAACTGTGAAATGGAGAGTGAGTGAGGGTCTCCTCTAACTGTGAAATGGAGAGTGAGTGAGGGTCTCCTCTAACTGTGAAATGGAGAGTGAGGGAGGGTCTCCTCTAACTGAGTGAAATGGAGAGTGACTGAGGGTCTCCTTTAACTGTGAAATGGAGAGTGAGTGAGGGTCTCCTCTAACTGTGAAATGGAGAGTGAGTGAGGGTCTCCTCTAATTGTGAAATGGAGAGTGAGTGAGGGTCTCCTCTAAATGTGAAATGGAGAGTGAGTGAGGGTCTCCTCTAACTGTGAAATGGAGAGCGAGTGAGGGTCTCCTCTACCTGTTAAATGGAGAGTCAGTGAGGGTTTCCTCTACCTGTGAAATGGAGAGTGAGTGAGGGTCTCCTCTAACTGTGAATAGGAGAGTGAGTGAGGGTCTCCTCTAAATGTGAAATGGAGAGTGAGTGAGGGTCTCCTCTAACTGTGAATAGGAGAGTCAGTGAGGGTTTCCTCTACCTGTGAAATGGAGAGTGAGTGAGGGTCTCCTCTAACTGTGAATAGGAGTGTGAGTGAGGGTCTCCTCTAAATGTGAAATGGAGAGTGAGTGAGGGTCTCCTCTAACTGTGTGAAATGGAGAGTGAATGAGGGTCTACTCGAACTGTGAAATGGAGAGTGAGTGAGGGTCTCCTCTAACTGTGAAATGGAGAGTGAGTGAGGGTCTCCTCTAACTGTGAAATGGAGAGTGAGTGAGGGTCTCCTCTAACTGTGAAATGGAGAGTGAGGGAGGGTCTCCTCTAACTGAGTGAAATGGAGAGTGACTGAGGGTCTCCTTTAACTGTGAAATGGAGAGTGAGTGAGGGTCTCCTCTAACTGTGAAATGGAGAGTGAGTGAGGGTCTCCTCTAATTGTGAAATGGAGAGTGAGTGAGGGTCTCCTCTAAATGTGAAATGGAGAGTGAGTGAGGGTCTCCTCTAACTGTGAAATGGAGAGCGAGTGAGGGTCTCCTCTACCTGTTAAATGGAGAGTCAGTGAGGGTTTCCTCTACCTGTGAAATGGAGAGTGAGTGAGGGTCTCCTCTAACTGTGAATAGGAGAGTGAGTGAGGGTCTCCTCTAACTGTGAAATGGAGAGTGAGTGTGGGGCTCCTCTAACTGTGAAATGAAGAGTGAGTGAGGGTCTTCTCTGTGGGAAATGGAGAGTGAGTGAGCGTCTCCTCTAACTGTGTGAAATGGAGAGTGAGTGAGGGTCTCCTCTGTGTGAAATGGAGAGTGAGCGAGGGTCTCCTCTAACTGTGAAATGGAGAGTGAGTGAGGGGCTCATCTAACTGTGAAATGAAGGGTGAGTGAGGGTCTCGTCTGTGTGAAATGGAGAGTGAGCGAGGGGCTCCTCTAACTCTGTGAAATGGAGAGTGAGTGAGGGTCTCCTCTAACAGTGAAATGGAGAGTGAGTGAGAATCTCCTCCAACTGTGTGAAGTGGAGAGTGAGTGAGGGCCTCCTGTAACTGTGAAATGGAGAGTGAGTGAGGGACTCCGCTAACTGTGAAATGGAGAGTGAGTGAGGGTCTCCTCTAACTGTGAAATGGAGAGTGAGTGAGGGTCTCTTCTAACTGTGTGAAATGGAGAGTGAGTGAGGGTCTCCGCTAACTGTGAAATGGAGAGTGAGTGAGGGTCTCCGCTAACTGTGAAATGGAGAGTGAGTGAGGGTCTCCTCTAACTGAGAAATGGAGAGTGAGTGAGGGTCTCCTCCAACTGAGAAATGGAGAATGAGTGAGGGTCTCCACTAATTGTGAAATGGAGAATGAGTGAGGGTCTCCTCTAACTGTGAAATGGAGAGTGAGTGAGGGTCTCCACTAACTGTGAAACGGAGAATGAGTGAGGGTCTCTTCCAACTGTGTGAAATGGAAAGTGAGTGAGGGTCTCCTCTAACTGTGAAATGGAGAGTGAGTGAGGGTCTCCACTAACTGTGAAATGGAGAGTGAGTGAGGGGCTCCTCTAACTGTGAAATGGAGAGTGAGTGAGGGTCTCCTCCAACTGTGAAATGGAGAGTGAGTGACGGTCTCCTCTAACTGTGAAATGGAGAGTGAGTGAGGGGCTCCTCTAACTGTGAAATGGAGAGTGAGTGAGGGTCTACTCTAACTGAGAAATGGAGAGTGAGTGTGCGGCTCCTCTAACTGTGTGAAATGGAGAGTGACTGAGGGTCTCCTCTAACTGTGAAATGGAGTGTGAGTGAGGGTCTCCTCTAACAGAGAAATGGAGAGTGAGTGAGGGTCTCATCTAACTGTGTGAAATGGAGAGTGAGTGAGGGTCTCCTCTAACTGTGAAATGGAGTGTGAGTGAGGGTCTCCTCTAAATGTGAAATGGAGAGTGAGTGAGGGTCTCCTCTAACTGTGTGAAATGGAGAGTGAATGAGGGTCTACTCGAACTGTGAAATGGAGAGTGAGTGAGGGTCTCCTCTAACTGTGAAATGGAGAGTGAGTGAGGGTCTCCTCTAACTGTGAAATGGAGAGTGAGTGAGGGTCTCCTCTAACTGTGAAATGGAGAGTGAGGGAGGGTCTCCTCTAACTGAGTGAAATGGAGAGTGACTGAGGGTCTCCTTTAACTGTGAAATGGAGAGTGAGTGAGGGTCTCCTCTAACTGTGAAATGGAGAGTGAGTGAGGGTCTCCTCTAATTGTGAAATGGAGAGTGAGTGAGGGTCTCCTCTAAATGTGAAATGGAGAGTGAGTGAGGGTCTCCTCTAACTGTGAAATGGAGAGCGAGTGAGGGTCTCCTCTACCTGTTAAATGGAGAGTCAGTGAGGGTTTCCTCTACCTGTGAAATGGAGAGTGAGTGAGGGTCTCCTCTAACTGTGAATAGGAGAGTGAGTGAGGGTCTCCTCTAAATGTGAAATGGAGAGTGAGTGAGGGTCTCCTCTAACTGTGAATAGGAGAGTCAGTGAGGGTTTCCTCTACCTGTGAAATGGAGAGTGAGTGAGGGTCTCCTCTAACTGTGAATAGGAGTGTGAGTGAGGGTCTCCTCTAAATGTGAAATGGAGAGTGAGTGAGGGTCTCCTCTAACTGTGTGAAATGGAGAGTGAATGAGGGTCTACTCGAACTGTGAAATGGAGAGTGAGTGAGGGTCTCCTCTAACTGTGAAATGGAGAGTGAGTGAGGGTCTCCTCTAACTGTGAAATGGAGAGTGAGTGAGGGTCTCCTCTAACTGTGAAATGGAGAGTGAGGGAGGGTCTCCTCTAACTGAGTGAAATGGAGAGTGACTGAGGGTCTCCTTTAACTGTGAAATGGAGAGTGAGTGAGGGTCTCCTCTAACTGTGAAATGGAGAGTGAGTGAGGGTCTCCTCTAATTGTGAAATGGAGAGTGAGTGAGGGTCTCCTCTAAATGTGAAATGGAGAGTGAGTGAGGGTCTCCTCTAACTGTGAAATGGAGAGCGAGTGAGGGTCTCCTCTACCTGTTAAATGGAGAGTCAGTGAGGGTTTCCTCTACCTGTGAAATGGAGAGTGAGTGAGGGTCTCCTCTAACTGTGAATAGGAGAGTGAGTGAGGGTCTCCTCTAACTGTGAAATGGAGAGTGAGTGTGGGGCTCCTCTAACTGTGAAATGAAGAGTGAGTGAGGGTCTTCTCTGTGGGAAATGGAGAGTGAGTGAGCGTCTCCTCTAACTGTGTGAAATGGAGAGTGAGTGAGGGTCTCCTCTGTGTGAAATGGAGAGTGAGCGAGGGTCTCCTCTAACTGTGAAATGGAGAGTGAGTGAGGGGCTCATCTAACTGTGAAATGAAGGGTGAGTGAGGGTCTCGTCTGTGTGAAATGGAGAGTGAGCGAGGGGCTCCTCTAACTCTGTGAAATGGAGAGTGAGTGAGGGTCTCCTCTAACAGTGAAATGGAGAGTGAGTGAGAATCTCCTCCAACTGTGTGAAGTGGAGAGTGAGTGAGGGCCTCCTGTAACTGTGAAATGGAGAGTGAGTGAGGGACTCCGCTAACTGTGAAATGGAGAGTGAGTGAGGGTCTCCTCTAACTGTGAAATGGAGAGTGAGTGAGGGTCTCTTCTAACTGTGTGAAATGGAGAGTGAGTGAGGGTCTCCGCTAACTGTGAAATGGAGAGTGAGTGAGGGTCTCCGCTAACTGTGAAATGGAGAGTGAGTGAGGGTCTCCTCTAACTGAGAAATGGAGAGTGAGTGAGGGTCTCCTCCAACTGAGAAATGGAGAATGAGTGAGGGTCTCCACTAATTGTGAAATGGAGAATGAGTGAGGGTCTCCTCTAACTGTGAAATGGAGAGTGAGTGAGGGTCTCCACTAACTGTGAAACGGAGAATGAGTGAGGGTCTCTTCCAACTGTGTGAAATGGAAAGTGAGTGAGGGTCTCCTCTAACTGTGAAATGGAGAGTGAGTGAGGGTCTCCACTAACTGTGAAATGGAGAGTGAGTGAGGGGCTCCTCTAACTGTGAAATGGAGAGTGAGTGAGGGTCTCCTCCAACTGTGAAATGGAGAGTGAGTGACGGTCTCCTCTAACTGTGAAATGGAGAGTGAGTGAGGGGCTCCTCTAACTGTGAAATGGAGAGTGAGTGAGGGTCTACTCTAACTGAGAAATGGAGAGTGAGTGTGCGGCTCCTCTAACTGTGTGAAATGGAGAGTGACTGAGGGTCTCCTCTAACTGTGAAATGGAGTGTGAGTGAGGGTCTCCTCTAACAGAGAAATGGAGAGTGAGTGAGGGTCTCATCTAACTGTGTGAAATGGAGAGTGAGTGAGGGTCTCCTCTAACTGTGAAATGGAGTGTGAATGAGGGCCTACTCTAACTGTGAAACGGAGAGTGAGTGAGGGTCTCCTCTAACTGTGAAATGGAGAGTGAGTGAGGGTCTCCTCTAACTGTGAAATGGAGAGTGAGTGAGGTTCTCCTCTAACTGTGAAATGGAGTGTGAGTGAGGGTCTCCTCTATCTGTGAAATGCAGGGTGAGTGAGGGTCTCCTCTAAATGTGAAATGGAGAGTGAGTGAGGGTCTCCTCTAACTGTGTGAAATGGAGAGTGAATGAGGGTCTACTCTAACTGTGAAATGGAGAGTGAGTGAGGGTCTCCTCTAACTCTGAAATGGAGAGTGAGTGAGGGTCTCCTCTAACTGTGAAATGGAGAGTGAGTGAGGGTCTCCTCTAACTGTGAAATGGAGAGTGAGGGAGGGTCTCCTCTAACTGTGAAATGGAGAGTGACTGAGGGTCTCCTCTAACTGTGAAATGGAGAGTGAGTGAGGGTCTCCTCTAATTGTGAAATGGAGAGTGAGTGAGGGTCTCCTCTAAATGTGAAATGGAGAGTGAGTGAGGGTCTCCTCTAACTGTGAAATGGAGAGCGAGTGAGGGTCTCCTCTACCTGTTAAATGGAGAGTGACTGAGGGTCTCCTCTAACTGTGAATAGGAGAGTGAGTGAGGGTCTCCTCTAACTGTGAAATGTAGAGTGAGTGAGGGTTTCCTCTACCTGTGAAATGGAGAGTGAGTGAGGGTCTCCTCTAACTGTGAATAGGAGAGTGAGTGAGGGTCTCCTCTAACTGTGAAATGGAGAGTGAGTGTGGGGCTCCTCTAACTGTGAAATGAAGAGTGAGTGAGGGTCTTCTCTGTGGGAAATGGAGAGTGAGTGAGCGTCTCCTCTAACTGTGTGAAATTGAGAGTGAGTGAGGGTCTCCTCTGTGTGAAATGGAGAGTGAGCGAGGGGCTCCTCTGACTGTGTGAAATGGAGAGAGAGTGAGGGTCTCCTCTAACTGTGAAATGGAGAGTGAGTGAGGGGCTCATCTAACTGTGAAATGAAGGGTGAGTGAGGGTCTCGTCTGTGTGAAATGGAGAGTGAGCGAGGGGCTCCTCTAACTCTGTGAAATGCAGAGTGAGTGAGGGTCTCCTCTAACAGTGAAATGGAGAGTGAGTGAGAATCTCCTCCAACTGTGTGAAGTGGAGAGTGAGTGAGGGCCTCCTGTAACTGTGAAATGGAGAGTGAGTGAGGGACTCCGCTAACTGTGAAATGGAGAGTGAGTGAGGGTCTCCTCTAACTGTGAAATGGAGAGTGAGTGAGGGTCTCTTCCAACTGTGTGAAATGGAGAGTGAGTGAGGGTCTCCGCTAACTGTGAAATGGAGAGTGAGTGAGGGTCTCCGCTAACTGTGAAATGGAGAGTGAGTGAGGGTCTCCTCTAACTGAGAAATGGAGAGTGAGTGAGGGTCTCCTCCAACTGAGAAATGGAGAATGAGTGAGGGTCTCCACTAACTGTGAAATGGAGAGTGAGTGAGGGTCTCCTCTAACTGTGAAATGGAGAGTGAGTGAGGGTCTCCTCTAACTGTGAAATGGAGAGTGAGTGAGGGTCTCCTCTAAGTGTGAAATGGAGAGTGAGTGAGGGTCTCCTCTAACTGTGAAAAGGAGAGTGAGTGAGGGTCTCCACTGACTGTGAAATGGAGAATGAGTGAGGGTCTCCTCTAACTGTGAAATGGAGAGTGAGTGAGGGTCTCCACTAACTGTGAAATGGAGAATGAGTGAGGATCTCTTCCAACTGTGTGAAATGGAAAGTGAGTGAGGGTCTCCTCTAACTGTGAAATGGAGAGTGAGTGAGGGTCTCCACTAACTGTGAAATGGAGAATGAGTGAGGGTCTCCTCTAACTGTGTGAAATGGAAAGTGAGCGAGGGTCTCCTCTAACTGTGAAATGGAGAGAGAGTGAGGGTCTCCTCTAAAGGTGTGAAATGGGGAGTGAGTGAGGGTCTCCTCTAACTGTGAAATGGAGAATGAGTGAGGGTCTCCTCTAACTGTGAAATGGAGAGTGACTGAGGGGCTCCTCTAACTGTGAAATGGAGAGTGAGTGAGGGGCTCCTCTAACTGCGAAATGGAGAGTGAGTGAGGGTCTCCTCTAACTGTGTATTGGAGAGTGAGTGAGGGTCTCCTCTAAAGGTGTGAAATGGGGAGTGAGTGAGGGTCTCCTCTAACAGTGAAATGGAGAATGAGTGAGGGTCTCCTCTAACTGCGAAATGGAGAGTGAGTGAGGGGCTCCTCTAACTGTGAAATGGAGAGTGAGTGAGGGGCTCCTCTAACTGTGAAATGGAGAGTGAGTGAGGGTCTCCTCTAACTGTGAAATGGAGGGTGAGTGAGGGTCTCCTCTAACTGTGAAATGGAGAGTGAGTGAGGGTCTCCTCTAATTCTGAAATGGAGAGTGAGTGAGGGGCTCCTCTAACTGTGAAATGGAGAGTGAGTGAGGGTCTCCTCTAACTCTGAAATGGAGAGTGAGTGAGTGTTTCCTCTAACAGTGAAATGGAGAGTGAGTGAGGGGCTCCTCTAACTGTGAAATGGAGAGTGAGTGTGGGTCTCCTCTAACTGTGAAATGGAGAGTGAGTGAGGGTCTTCTCTAACTGTGAAATGGAGAGTGAGTGAGGGTCTCCTCTAACTGTGAAATGGAGGGTGAGTGAGGGTCTACTCTAACTGTGAAATGGAGAGTGAGTGAGGGTCTCCTCTAACTGTGAAATGGAGAGTGAGTGAGGGTCTCCTTTAACTGTGAAATGGAGAGTGGGTGAGGGTCTCCTCTAACTGTGAAATGGAGAGTGAGTGAGGGTCTCCTCTAACTGTGAAATGGAGAGTCAGTGAGGGTCTACTCTAACTGTGAAATGGAGAGTGAGTGAGGGTCTCCTCTAACTGTGAAATGGAGAGCGAGTGAGGGTCTCCTCTACCTGTGAAATGGAGAGTGAGTGAGGGTCTACTCTAACTGTGAATTGGAGAGTGAGTGAGGGTCTTCTCTAACTGTGAAATGGAGAGCGAGTGAGGGTTTCCTCTACCTGTGAAATGGAGAGTGAGTGAGGGTCTCCTCTGTGTGAAATGGAGAGTGAGTGAGGGTCTCCTCTAACTGTGAAATGGAGAGTGAGTGAGGGTCTCCTCTAACTGTGAAATGGAGAGTGAGTGAGGGTCTCCTCTAACTGTGAAATGGAGAGTGAGTGAGGGTCTCCTCTAACTGTGAAATGGAGAGTGAGTGAGGGGCTCCTCTGACTGTGTGAAATGGAGAGTGAGTGAGGGTCTCCTCTAACTATGAAATAGAGAGTGAGTGAGAATCTCCTCTAACTGTGTGAAATTGAGAGTGAGTGAGGGTCTCCTCTAACTGTGAAATGGAGAGTGAGTGAGGGTCTCCTCTAACTGTGAAATGGAGGGTGAGTGAGGGTCTCCTCTAACTGTGAAATGGAGAGTGACTGAGGGTCTCCTCTAACTGTGAAATGGAGAGAGAGTGAGGGTCTCCTCTAACTGTGAAATGGAGAGTGAGTGAGGGGCTCCTCTAACTGAGTGAAATGGAGAGTGAGTGAGGGTCTCCTCTAACTGTGTGAAATGGAGAGTGAGTGAGGGACTCCTCTAACTGTGAAATGGAGAGTGAGTGAGGGTCTCCTTTAACTATGAAATAGGGAGTGAGTGAGAATCTCCTCTAACTGTGTAAAATGGAGAGTGAGTGAGGGTCTCCTCTTTCTGTGAAATGGAGAGTGAGTAAGGTCTCCACGAACTGTGTGAAATGGAGAGTGAGTGAGGGACTCCTCTAACTGTGAAATGGAGAGTGAGTGAGGGTCTCCTCTAACTGTGTGAAATTGAGAGTGAGTGAGGGTCTCCTCTAACTGTGTGAAATGGAGAGTGAGTGAGGGTCTCCTCTAACTGTAAAATGGAGCGCGAGTGAGGGTCTCCTCTAACTGTGAAATGGAGAGTGAGTGAGGGTCTCCTCTAACTGTGAAATGGAGAGTGAGTGAGGGGCTCCTCTAACTGTGAAATGGAGAGTGAGTGAGGGTCTCCTCCAACTGTGAAATGGAGAGTGAGTGACGGTCTCCTCTAACTGTGAAATGGAGAGTGAGTGTGGGGCTCCTCGAACTGTGTGAAATGGAGAGTGACTGAGGGTCTCCTCTAACTGTGAAATGGAGTGTGAGTGAGGGTCTCCTCTAACAGAGTAATGGAGAGTGAGTGAGGGTCTCATCTAACTGTGTGAAATGGAGAGTGACTGAGGGTCTCTTCTAGCTGTGAAATGGAGAGTGAGTGAGGGTCTCCTCTAACTGTGAAATGGAGTGTGAGTGAGGGCCTACTCTAACTGTGAAACGGAGAGTGAGTGAGGGTCTCCTCTAACTGTGAAATGGAGAGTGAGTGAGGGTCTCCTCTAACTGTGAAATGGAGAGTGAGTGAGGTTCTCCTCTAACTGTGAAATGGAGTGTGAGTGAGGGTCTCCTCTATCTGTGAAATGCAGGGTGAGTGAGGGTCTCCTCTAACTGTGAAATGGAGAGTGAGTGAGGGTCTCCTCTAACTGTGTGAAATTGAGAGTGAGTGAGGGTCTCCTCTAACTGTGTGAAATGGAGAGTGAGTGAGGGTCTCCTCTAACTGTAAAATGGAGCGCGAGTGAGGGTCTCCTCTAACTGTGAAATGGAGAGTGAGTGAGGGTCTCCTCTAACTGTGAAATGGAGAGTGAGTGAGGGGCTCCTCTAACTGTGAAATGGAGAGTGAGTGAGGGTCTCCTCCAACTGTGAAATGGAGAGTGAGTGACGGTCTCCTCTAACTGTGAAATGGAGATTGAGTGAGGGGCTCCTCTAACTGTGAAATGGAGAGTGAGTGAGGGTCTACTCTAACTGAGAAATGGAGAGTGAGTGTGGGGCTCCTCGAACTGTGTGAAATGGAGAGTGACTGAGGGTCTCCTCTAACTGTGAAATGGAGTGTGAGTGAGGGTCTCCTCTAACAGAGTAATGGAGAGTGAGTGAGGGTCTCATCTAACTGTGTGAAATGGAGAGTGACTGAGGGTCTCTTCTAGCTGTGAAATGGAGAGTGAGTGAGGGTCTCCTCTAACTGTGAAATGGAGTGTGAGTGAGGGCCTACTCTAACTGTGAAACGGAGAGTGAGTGAGGGTCTCCTCTAACTGTGAAATGGAGAGTGAGTGAGGGTCTCCTCTAACTGTGAAATGGAGAGTGAGTGAGGTTCTCCTCTAACTGTGAAATGGAGTGTGAGTGAGGGTCTCCTCTATCTGTGAAATGCAGGGTGAGTGAGGGTCTCCTCTAACTGTGAAATGGAGAGTGAGTGAGGGTCTCCTCTAACTGTGTGAAATGGAGAGTGAATGAGGGTCTACTCTAACTGTGAAATGGAGAGTGAGTGACGGTCTCCTCTAACTGTGAAATGGAGAGTGAGTGAGGGTCTCCTTTAACTGTGAAATGGAGAGTGAGTGAGGGTCTCCTCTAACAGTGAAATGGAGAGTGAGTGAGGGTCTCCTCTAACTGTGAAATGGAGAGTGAGGGAGGGTCTCCTCTAACTGAGTGAAATGGACAGTGACTGAGGGTCTCCTCTAACTGTGAAATGGAGAGTGAGTGAGGGTCTCCTCTAATTGTGAAATGGAGAGTGAGTGAGGGTCTCCTCTAAATGTGAAATGGAGAGTGAGTGAGGGTCTCCTCTAACTGTGAAATGGAGAGCGAGTGAGGGTCTCCTCTACCTGTTAAATGGAGAGTGAGTGAGGGTCTCCTCTAACTGTGAATTGTAGAGTGAGTGAGGGTCTTCTCTAACTGTGAAATGTAGAGCGAGTGAGGGTTTCCTCTACCTGTGAAATGGAGAGTGAGTGAGGGTCTCCTCTAACTGTGAATAGGAGAGTGAGTGAGGGTCTCCTCTAACTGTGAAATGGAGAGTGAGTGTGGGGCTCCTCTAACTGTGAAATGAAGAGTGAGTGAGGGTCTCCTCTGTGGGAAATGGAGAGTGAGTGAGGGTCTCCTCTAACTGTGTGAAATTGAGAGAGAGTGAGGGTCTCCTCTAACTGTGAAATGGAGAGTGAGCGAGGGGCTCCTCTGACTGTGTGAAATGGAGAGAGAGTGAGGGTCTCCTCTAACTGTGAAATGGAGAGTGAGTGAGGGTCTCCTCTAACTGTGAAATGGAGAGAGAGTGATGGTCTCCTCTAACTGTGAAATGGAGAGTGAGTGAGGGTCTCCTCTAACTGTGAATTGGAGAGTGAGTGAGGGTCTCCTCTAACTGTGAAATGGAGAGTGAGTGAGGGTCTCCTCTAACTGTGAAATGGAGAGTGAGTGAGGGTCTCCTCTAACTGTGAATTGGAGAGTGAGTGAGGGTCTCCTCTAACTGTGAAATGGAGAGTGAGTGAGGGTCTCCTCTAACTATGAAATGGAGAGTGAGTGACAATCTCATCTAACTGTGTGAAATGGAGAGTGAGTGAAGGTCTCCACTAACTGTGTGAAATGGAGAGTGAGTGAGGGACTCCTCCAAATGTGAAATGGAGAGTGAGTGAGGGTCTCCTCTAACTGTGAAATGGAGAGTGAGTGAGGGGCTCCTCTACCTGTGAAATGGAGAGTGAGTGAGGGTCTCCTCTAACTGAGAAATGGAGAGTGAGTGAGGGTCTCCACTAACTGAGAAATGGAGAATGAGTGAGGGTCTCTTCTAACTGTGTGAAATGGAGAGTGACTGACGGTCTCCTCTAACAGTGAAATGGAGTGTGAGTGAGGGTCTCCTCTAGCTGAGAAATGGAGAGTGAGTGAGGGTCTCCTCTAACTGTGTGAAATGGAGAGTGACTGAGGGTCTCTTCCAGCTGTGAAATGGAGAGTGAGTGAGGGTCTCCTCTAACTGTGAAATGGAGTGTGAGTGCGGGTCTCCTCTAACTGTGAAATGGAGAGTGAGTGAGGGTCTCCTCTAACTGTGTGAAATGGAGAGTGAGTGAGGGTCTCCTCTATCTGTGAAATGGAGAGTGAGTGAGGGTCTCCTCTAACTGTGAAATGGAGTGCGAGTGAGGGTCTCCTCCAACTGTGAAATGGAGGGTGAGTGAGGGTCTGCTCTAACTGTGAAATGGAGAGTGAGTGAGGGTCTCCTCTAACTGTGAAATGGAGAGTGAATGAGGATTTCCTCTAATTGTGAAATGGAGAGTGAGTGAGGGTCTCCTCTACCTGTGAAATGGAGAGTGAGTGAGGGTCTACTCTAACTGTGAATTGGAGAGTGAGTGAGGGTCTTCTCTAACTGTGAAATGGAGAGCGAGTGAGGGTTTCCTCCACCTGTGAAATGAAGAGTGAGTGAGGGTCTCCTCTGTGTGAAATGGAGAGTGAGTGAGGGGCTCCTCTGACTGTGTGAAATGGAGAGTGAGTGAGATCTCCTCTAACTGTGAAATGGAGAGTGAGTGAGGGTCTCCTTTAACTATGAAATAGAGAGTGAGTGAGAATCTCCTCTAACTGTGTGAAATTGAGAGTGAGTGAGGGGCTCCTCTAACTGTGAAATGGAGAGTGAGTGAGGGTCTCCTCTGACTGTGTGAAATGGAGAGTGAGTGAGGGTCTCCTCTAACTGTGAAATGGAGAGTGAGTGAGGGTCTCCTCTAACTGTGAAATGGAGGGTGAGTGAGGGTCTCCTCTAACTGTGAAATGGAGAGTGAGTGAGAATCTCCTCTAACTGTGTGAAGTGGAGAGTGATTGAGGGTCTCCTCTAACTGTGAAATGGAGAGAGAGTGAGGGTCTCCTCTAACTGTGAAATGGAGAGTGAGTGAGGGTCTCCTCTAACTTTGAAATGGAGAGTGAGTAAGGGGCTCCTCTAACTGAGTGAAATGGAGAGTGAGTGAGGGTCTCCTCTAACTGTGTGAAATGGAGAGTGAGTGAGGGACTCCTCTAACTGTGAAATGGAGAGTGAGTGAGGGTCTCCTTTAACTATGAAATAGGGAGTGAGTGAGAATCTCCTCTAACTGTGTAAAATGGAGAGTGAGTGAGGGTCTCCTCTTACTGTGAAATGGAGAGTGAGTGAGGGTCTCCACTAACTGTGTGAAATGGAGAGTGAGTGAGGGGCTCCTCTAACAGTGAAATGGAGAGTGAGTGAGGGTCTCCTCTAACTGTGTGAAATTGAGAGTGAGTGAGGGTCTCCTCTAACTGTGTGAAATGGAGAGTGAGTGAGGGTCTCCTCTAACTGTGAAATGGAGCGCGAGTGAGGGTCTCCTCTAACATTGAAATGGAGAGTGAGTGAGGGTCTCCTCTAAATGTGAAATGGAGAGTGAGTGAGGGGCTCCTCTAATTGTGAAATGGAGAGTGAGTGAGGGTCTCCTCCAACTTTGAAATGGAGAGTGAGTGACGGTCTCCTCTAACTGTGAAATGGAGAGTGAGTGAGGGGCTCCTCTAACTGTGAAATGGAGAGTGAGTGAGGGTCTACTCTGAGAAATGGAGAGTGAGTGTGGGGCTCCTCTATCTGTGTGAAATGGAGAGTGACTGAGGGTCTCCTCTAACTGTGAAATGGAGTGTGAGTGAGGGTCTCCTCTAACTTAGAAATGGAGAGTGAGTGAGGGTCTCATCTAACTGTGTGAAATGCAGAGTGACTGAGGGTCTCTTCTAGCTGTGAAATGGAAAGTGAGTGAGGGTCTCCTCTAACTGTGAAATGGAGTGTGAGTGAGGGCCTACTCTAACTGTGAAATGGAGAGTGAGTGAGGGTCTCCTCTAACTGTGAAATGGAGAGAGTGAGGTTCTCCTCTAACTGTGAAATGGAGTGTGAGTGAGGGTCTCCTCTATCTGTGAAATGCAGGGTGAGTGAGGGTCTCCTCTAACTGTGAAATGGAGAGTGAGTGAGGGTCTCCTCTAACTGTGTGAAATGGAGAGTGAATGAGGGTCTACTCTAACTGTGAAATGGAGAGTGAGTGAGGGTCTCCTCTAACTGTGAAATGGAGAGTGAGTGAGGGTCTCCTTTAACTGTGAAATGGAGAGTGAGTGAGGGTCTCCTCTAACTGTGAAATGGAGAGTGAGTGAGGGTCTCCTCTAACTGTGAAATGGAGAGTGAGGGAGGATCTCCTCTAACTGAGTGAAATGGAGAGTGACTGAGGGTCTCCTCTAACTGTGAAATGGAGAGTGAGTGAGGATCTCCTCTAATTGTGAAATGGAGAGTGAGTGAGGGTCTCCTCTAAATGTGAAATGGAGAGTGAGTGAGGGTCTCCTCTAACTGTGAAATGGAGAGCGAGTGAGGGTCTCCTCCACCTGTGAAATGGAGAGTGAGTGAGGGTCTCCTCTAACTGTGAATTGTAGAGTGAGTGAGGGTCTTCTCTAACTGTGAAATGTACAGCGAGTGAGGCTTTCCTCTACCTGTGAAATGGAGAGTGAGTGAGGGTCTCCTCTAACTGTGAATAGGAGAGTGAGTGAGGGTCTCCTCTAATTGTGAAATGGAGAGTGAGTGTGGGGCTCCTCTAACTGTGAAATGAAGAGTGAGTGAGGGTTTCCTCTGTGGGAAATGGAGAGTGAGTGAGGGTCTCCTCTAACTGTGTGAAATTGAGAGTGAGTGAGGGGCTCCTCTGAGTGAAATGGAGAGTGAGCGAGGGGCTCCTCTGACTGTGTGAAATGGAGAGAGAGTGAGGGTCTCCTCTAACTGTGAAATGGAGAGTGAGTGAGGGTCTCCTCTTACTGTGAAATGGAGAGAGAGTGAGGGTCTCCTCTAACTGTGAAATGGAGAGTGAGTGAGGGTCTCCTCTAACTGTGAATTGGAGAGTGAGTGAGGGTCTCCTCTAACTGTGAAATGGAGAGTGAGTGAGGGTCTCCTCTAACTGTGAAATGGAGAGTGAGTGAGAATCTCATCTAACTGTGTGAAATGGAGAGTGAGTGAGGGTCTCCACTAACTGTGTGAAATGGAGAGTGAGTGAGGGTCTCCTCTAACTGTGAATTGTAGAGTGAGTGAGGGTCTTCTCTAACTGTGAAATGTAGAGCGAGTGAGGGTTTCCTCTAACTGTGAAATGGAGTGTGAGTGCGGGTCTCCTCTAACTGTGAAACGGAGAGTGAGTGAGGATCTCCTCTAACTGTGTGAAATGGAGAGTGAGTGAGGGTCTCCTCTAACTGTGAAATGGAGAGTGAGTGAGGGTCTCCTCTAACTGTGAAATGGAGTGTGAGTGAGGGTCTCCTCCAACTGTGAAATGGAGGGTGAGTGAGGGTCTGCTCTAACTGTGAAATGGAGACTGAGTGATGGTCTCCTCTAACTGTGAAATGGAGAGTGAGTGAGGGTCTCCTCTAACTGTGAAATGGAGAGTGAGTGAGGGTCTCCTCTAACTGTGAAATGGAGTGTGAGTGAGGGTCTCCTCCAACTGTGAAATGGAGAGTGAGTGAGGGTCTCCTCTAACTGTGAAATGGAGAGTGAATGAGGATTTCCTCTAATTGTGAAATGGAGAGTGAGTGAGGGTCTCCTCTAACTGTGAAATGGAGAGCGAGTGAGGGTCTCCTCTACCTGTGAAATGGAGAGTGAGTGAGGGTCTACTCTAAATGTGAATTGGAGAGTGAGTGAGGGTCTTCTCTAACTGTGAAATGGAGAGCGAGTGAGGGTTTCCTCTACCTGTGAAATGAAGAGTGAGTGAGGGTCTCCTCTGACTGTGTGAAATGGAGAGTGAGTGAGGGTCTCCTCTAACTGTGAAATGGAGAGTGAGTGAGGGTCTCCTCTAACTGTGAAATGGAGAGTGAGTGAGGGTCTCCTCTGACTGTGTGAAATGGAGAGTGAGTGAGGGTCTCCTCTAACTGTGAAATGGAGAGTGAGTGAGGGTCTCCTCTAACTGTGAAATGGAGAGTGAGTGAGGGTCTCCTCTAACTGTGTGAAATGGAGAGTGAGTGAGGGTCTCCTTTAACGATGAAATAGAGAGTGAGTGAGAATCTCCTCTAACTGTGTGAAATTGAGAGTGAGTGAGGGGCTCCTCTAACTGTGAAATGGAGAGTGAGTGAGGGTCTCCTCTGACTGTGTGAAATGGAGAGTGAGTGAGGGTCTCCTCTAACTGTGAAATGGAGAGTGAGTGAGGGTCTCCTCTAACTGTGAAATGGAGGGTGAGTGAGGGTCTCCTCTAACTGTGAAATGGAGAGTGAGTTAGAATCTCCTCTAACTGTGTGAAGTGGAGAGTGATTGAGGGTCTCCTCTAACTGTGAAATGGAGAGAGAGTGAGGGTCTCCTCTAACTGTGAAATGGAGAGTGAGTGAGGGTCTCCTCTAACTGTGAAATGGAGAGTGAGTGAGGGGCTCCTCTAACTGAGTGAAATGGAGAGTGAGTGAGGGTCTCCTCTAACTGTGTGAAATGGAGAGTGAGTGAGGGACTCCTCTAACTGTGAAATGGAGAGTGAGTGAGGGTCTCCTTTAACTATGATATAGGGAGTGAGTGAGAATCTCCTCTAACTGTGTAAAATGGAGAGTGAGTGAGGGTCTCCTCTTACTGTGAAATGGAGAGTGAGTGAGGGTCTCCACTAACTGTGTGAAATGGAGAGTGAGTGAGGGTCTCCTCTAACTGTGTGAAATGGAGAGTGAGTGAGGGTCTCCACTAACTGTGAAATGGAGCGCGAGTGAGGGTCTCCTCTAACTGTGAAATGGAGAGTGAGTGAGGGTCTCCTCTAACTGTGAAATGGAGAGTGAGTGAGGGGCTCCTCTAACTGTGAAATGGAGAGCGAGTGAGGGTCTCCTCTAACTGTGAAATGGAGAGTGAGTGAGGGGCTCCTCTAACTGTGAAATGGAGAGTGAGTGAGGGTCTACTCTAACTGAGAAATGGAGAGTGAGTGTGGGGCTCCTCTAACTGTGTGAAATGGAGAGTGACTGAGGGTCTCCTCTAACTGTGAAATGGAGTGTGAGTGAGGGTCTCCTCTAACTGAGAAATGGAGAGTGAGTGAGGGTCTCATCTAACTGTGTGAAATGGAGAGTGACTGAGGGTCTCTTCTAGCTGTGAAATGGAGAGTGAGTGAGGGTCTCCTCTAACTGTGAAATGGAGTGTGAGTGAGGGCCTACTCTAACTGTGAAACGGAGAGTGAGTGAGGGCCTCCTCTAACTGTGAAATGGAGAGTGAGTGAGGGTCTCCTCTAACTGTGAAATGGGGAGTGAGTGAGGTTCTCCTCTAACTGTGAAATGGAGTGTGAGTGAGGGTCTCCTCTATCTGTGAAATGCAGGGTGAGTGAGGGTCTCCTCTAACTGTGAAATGGAGAGTGAGTGAGGGTCTCCTCTAACTGTGTGAAATGGAGAGTGAATGAGGGTCTACTCTAACTGTGAAATGGAGAGTGAGTGAGGGTCTCCTCTAACTGTGAAATGGAGAGTGAGTGAGGGTCTCCTTTAACTGTGAAATGGAGAGTGAGTGAGGGTCTCCTCTAACTGTGAAATGGAGAGTGAGTGAGGGTCTCCTCTAACTGTGAAATGGAGACTGAGGGAGGGTCTCCTCTAACTGAGTGAAATGGAGAGTGAGTGAGGGTCTCCTCTAACTGTGAAATGGTGAGTGAGTGAGGGGCTCCTCTAACTGTGAAATGGAAAGTGAGTGAGGATCTCCTCTAATTGTGAAATGGAGAGTGAGTGAGGGTCTCCTCTAAATGTGAAATGGAGAGTGAGTGAGGGTCTCCTCTAACTGTGAAATGGAGAGCGAGTGAGGGTCTCCTCTAACTGTGAAATGGAGAGTGAGTGAGGGTCTCCTCTAACTGTGAATAGGAGAGTGAGTGAGGGTCTCCTCTAACTGTGAAATGGAGAGTGAGTTTGGGCACCTCTAACTGTGAAATGAAGTGTGAGTGAGGGTCTCCTCTAACTGTGAAATGGAGAGTGAGTGAGGGTCTCCTCTAACTGTGAATTGGAGAGTGAGTGAGGGTCTCCTCTAACTGTGAAATGGAAAGTGAGTGAGGGTCTCCTCTAACTGTGAAATGGAGAGTGAGGGAGAATCTCATCTAACTGTGTGAAATGGAGAGTGAGTGAGGGTCTCCACTGACTGTGTGAAATGGAGAGTGAGTGAGGGACTCCTCTAACTGTGAATTGGAGAGTGAGTGAGGGTCTCCTCTAACTGTGAAATGGAAAGTGAGTGAGGGTCTCCTCTAACTGTGAAATGGAGAGTGAGGGAGAATCTCATCTAACTGTGTGAAATGGAGAGTGAGTGAGGGTCTCCACTGACTGTGTGAAATGGAGAGTGAGTGAGGGACTCCTCTAACTGTGAAATGGAGAGTGAGTGAGGGTCTCCTCTAACTGTGAAATGGAGAGTGAGTGAGGGGCTCCTCTATCTGTGAAATGGAGAGTGAGTGAGGGTCTCCTCTAACTGAGAAATGGAGAGTGAGTGAGGGTCTCCTCTAACTGAGAAATGGAGAATGAGTGAGGGTCTCTTCTAACTGTGTGAAATGGAGAGTGACTGAGGGTGTCCTCTCACAGTGAAATGGAGTGTGAGTGAGGGTCTCCTTTGGCTGAGAAATGGAGAGTGAGTGAGGGTCTCCTCTAACTGTGTGAAATGGAGAGTGAGTGAGGGTCTCCTCTAACTGTGAATTGGAGAGTGAGTGAGGGTCTCCTCTAACTGTGAAATGGAAAGTGAGTGAGGGTCTCCTCTAACTGTGAAATGGAGAGTGAGGGAGAATCTCATCTAACTGTGTGAAATGGAGAGTGAGTGAGGGTCTCCACTGACTGTGTGAAATGGAGAGTGAGTGAGGGACTCCTCTAACTGTGAATTGGAGAGTGAGTGAGGGTCTCCTCTAACTGTGAAATGGAAAGTGAGTGAGGGTCTCCTCTAACTGTGAAATGGAGAGTGAGGGAGAATCTCATCTAACTGTGTGAAATGAAGAGTGAGTGAGGGTCTCCACTGACTGTGTGAAATGGAGAGTGAGTGAGGGACTCCTCTAACTGTGAAATGGAGAGTGAGTGAGGGTCTCCTCTAACTGTGAAATGGAGAGTGAGTGAGGGGCTCCTCTATCTGTGAAATGGAGAGTGAGTGAGGGTCTCCTCTAACTGAGAAATGGAGAGTGAGTGAGGGTCTCCTCTAACTGAGAAATGGAGAATGAGTGAGGGTCTCTTCTAACTGTGTGAAATGGAGAGTGACTGAGGGTGTCCTCTCACAGTGAAATGGAGTGTGAGTGAGGGTCTCCTTTGGCTGAGAAATGGAGAGTGAGTGAGGGTCTCCTCTAACTGTGTGAAATGGAGAGTGACTGAGGGTCTCTTCTAGCTGTGAAATGGAGAGTGAGTGAGGGTCTCCTCGGCGCCAAAGGCAGAGGCCCGACCAGTTCGGGGGAGGAGCAGCAGCGGAGGAGGTGAGGAGCCCGGTTTAAAAACCGGCGCCAAAGGCAGAGGCCCGACCAGTTCGGGGGAGGAGCAGCAGCCCAGGAGCGGAGCGGAGAGGCAGCAGTCGGCGAGACTCGGGGCCATTTAAAAAACAGCTGAGGCGGAAGTCCAGCTCTTGAGCTTTTTTTCAGAAGCGGACCTGGTGGGAAGCACCCAGGTGAAAGGTATTTAAGGAGGGTGGTGGCTTAAACCCGAGTTCCTACAGAGTAGGAACCCCCACCGCCCCCCTCCTCTAACCTAGTAGTCTTTAGCAGCTGTCTAAAAACAGAGGTCACAAATTTTTTGGTCTCAGTTTCTTTTCAGCAGGGCAGGAACCGGGAGGAGCGGGAAGTCGGCGTAGGACCAAGGGGACAAGACCGGGAAGTCAGTGAAAGACCAGGGAGGTAAGACTAACTGGTAAGTACTTTCCTCAAACCTTCCTAGAAAGTAAAACCAAAACTAGTGGGATTTGGTTAGTTTAAAAAGGAATAAGAGGAGTACAGTATACATTGGTCTAAGTAAGCTTCGGGAAAACAAAAGTCGATAAATAAACTAAAACTAGAAAATTAAAAAGTAATATAAGGGTTAAGTCATGGCAGTAGAGCTCGGACCTGTGTCATGCTCCTCCTGTAACATGTGGGAAATCAGGGACGCTTCCTGTGTCCCTGACGACTATGTGTGCGGGAAGTGTGTCCAGCTGCAGCTCATGTGGGACCGCATGACGGCCCTTGAGCTGCAGATGGACTCACTTTGGAGCATCCACGATTCTGAGAGGGGTGTGGATAGCACATTTAGTGAGTTGGTCACACCGCAGGTTAAGGCCAGCGTAGACAGTACATGGGTGACCAAAAGGCAGAGCAAGGGCAGGAAGGTAGTGCAGAAATCCCCTGGGGTTGTCTCCCTTAGCAACAGGTTCACCGTCTTAGGTACTGTTGTCGGGGGGGGTGACGCATCGGGGGAAGGCACCAGCAGCCAGGCTCATGGCACCATGACTGGCTCTGTTGCAAAGAAGGGAGGGAAAAAGAGTGGCAGGGCTATAGTAATAGGGGATTCGATTGTAAGGGGAATAGATAGGGGTTTCTGTGGTCGCGACCGAGACTCCAGGATGGTATGTTGCCTCCCTGGTGCAAGGGTCAAGGATGTCTCGGCGCGGGTGCAGAACATTCTGGAGGGGGAGGGGGAACAGCCAGTTGTCGTGATACATGTTGGTACCAACGACGTAGCTAAAAAAAGGGAAGAGGTCCTACAAGTAGAATTTAGGGAGTTAGGAGCCAAGCTAAAAAGTAGGACCTCGAAGGTAGTAATCTCTGGATTACTACCAGTGCCACGTGCTAGTAAGAGTACAGAGAACAGGATAGTTAGGCTAAATACGTGGCTTGAGCAGTGGTGTAAGAGGGAGGGTTTTAAATTTTTGAGACATTGGAACCAGTTTTGTGGTAGGTGTGACCTATACAAAAGGGACGGTCTACACCTGTGCAGAGATGGAACTGATGTTCTCGGGGTAATTTTTGATAAAGCAGTTCGGGAGCATTTAAACTAGTATGGCAGGGGGCTAGAAACCTATGTAGTGAAATAGAGGAAAGTGAAAGGCAGACAGAAATAAATGGTAAAAGGGTGAGGAACAAAAAACAAAGGGCCAAACTAATTCATAAAAAATGTGAGCATAAAAAAAGCCTGAGGGTTTTATACCTTAATGCGAGAAGCATCAGGAACAAGGTAGATGAATTAGCTGTGGAAATAGAGGTTAATAATTATGATCTAATTGGGATTACGGAAACATGGTTGCAGGGTGAGCAGGGCTGGGAGCTTAACATACAGGGGTATTCAGTATTTAGGAAGGATCGACAAAAAAGAAAGGGAGGAGGGGTAGCATTGCTAGTAAAAGAGGGGATAAATGCAATTGAAAAGAAGGATATTAACTCAGTTAATACAGAATCTATATGGGTGGAGCTAAGAAATAGCGAGGGGCGAAAAACATTAATAGGAGTGGTATATAGGCCTCCAAATAGTAAAATAGAGGTTAGGGAGGGCATCACGAGGGAAATTAGAGAAGCGTGCAATAAGAGCACAGCTGTCATCATAGGTGACTTTAACTTACATATAGATTGGACTAGCCTAATCAGTAAAAATAATGAGGAGGAGGAATTCCTTGAGTGTTTAAGGGATGGTTATCTGGATCAATATGTCGAGGAACCAACTCGGGAACAGGCTATATTGGACTGGGTACTGTGCAATGAGAAGGGACTAATCAGTAATCTTGTTGTACGGGGACCCTTGGGTCAGAGCGATCATAACATGATCGATTTCTCACTCGAAATGGAGAGCGAAGAAATTGACTCAGAGACTAAGGTCCTGAATTTAAACAAGGGGAATTATGATGCCATGAGACGGGAACTGAGTAGGTCTGATTGGACAACGTTCCTGGGAGGACTGGAGGTAGATAAACAATGGCAAACATTTAAAGATAGAATGACAAAATTGCAAAAATTGTTTATACCAATCTGGCATAAAAGGAAATCTAAAAAGGTGACTCAACCGTGGATAACAGGGGAAATTAGAGACAGCATAAAATCCAAAGATAGGGCGTATAAAATAGCCAAAAAAAGCGCCAGAGCGGAAGATTGGGAACAGTTTAAGATAGAGCAAAGGAGGGCAAAGGGCATGATCAAGAGGGGCAAAATAGCTTACGAAAACAAGCTGGCGGAAAATATAAAAACTAACTCCAAAAGCTTTTATAAATATATCAAAAGGAAAAGACTGGTGAAAACCAAAGTTGGTCCATTGCAGTCAGATACGGGGGAATATATAATGGGAAATAAGGAAATGGCAGATCAACTAAATGCATACTTTGGGTCAGTCTTTACGAAGGAAGACACAAAAAACCTCCCTGGGATATCGGGAAAAATAGGGACATTGGCAAAGGAGGAACTGACGCAAATCAATATCTCTAAGGATATGGTGTTAAGGAAGCTAAAGGGATTGAAGGTGGACAAATCCCCAGGGCCTGATAACATGCATCCTAGGGTACTGAAGGAGGTGGCCCTAGAGATAGCGGATGCACTAAGGATGATTTTTCAGAATTCATTAGACTCGGGAACAGTGCCGATGGATTGGAGGGTAGCTAACGTTACCCCACTATTCAAAAAGGGGGGTAGGGAAAAAGCAGGTAATTACAGACCTGTAAGCCTTACATCAGTTGTGGGCAAAATGCTGGAGTCCATCATTAAGGATGAAATAGCGGAGCACTTAGCAAATGGGGACAGGATAGGACAGAGTCAACATGGATTTACAAAGGGTAAATCGTGCTTGACTAATCTATTGGAATTTTTTGAGGGAGTAACTGGTAGAATAGATGGGGGAGAGCCAGTAGATGTGGTGTACCTGGACTTCCAAAAGGCCTTCGATAAGGTCCCACATAAAAGATTAGCATGGAAAATTGAGGCTCATGGGATAAAGGGGAAAGTTTTGGCGTGGATAGGGAACTGGCTGTCAGATAGAAAACAGAGAGTTGGAATAAACGGCTCATTTTCTGAATGGCAGGCAGTAACAAGTGGGGTACCACAGGGATCTGTCCTGGGCCCCCAGCTGTTCACAATTTACATTAATGACCTGGATCAGGGAGTCGGATGCAGCATTTCCAAATTTGCAGACGACACTAAACTAGGAGGGGGGGTGGGCTCAGAGGAAGAGACCAGGAAGCTCCAGAGCGATTTGGACAGACTGGGCGATTGGGCGGATAAATGGCAGATGCACTATAATGTGGACAAGTGCGAAGTTATCCACCTTGGGTGCAGGAACGGGAGGGCAAATTATTATTTAAATGGCAATAGATTGGGAGAGGGGGAAGTACAGAGAGACCTGGGTGTTCTTGTACACCAGTCACTGAAGGCGAGCATGCAGGTGCAACAGGCGGTCAAGAAGGCAAACGGTATGCTGGCCTTCATAGCAAAAGGGTTAGAATACAGGAACAGGGATACCTTGCTGCAGCTGTACAGGGCACTGGTGAGACCACACCTCGAGTACTGTGTACAGTTTTGGTCGCCTCATCTGAGGAAGGATGTTCTTGCCATGGAGGGGGTGCAGCGGCGATTCACCAGGCTGATACCAGGAATGGCGGGAATGACCTATGAGGAGAGACTATGTAGTTTAGGGATGTACACACTGGAGTTTAGAAGATTGAGAGGGGACCTCATAGAAGTGTATAAAATTCTGACAGGTCTAGACAGACTGGATGCAGAAGGAATGTTTCCCTTGGCGGGTGAGAACAGAACTAGAGGACATAATTTAAGGATAAGGGCTAAACCATTTAGGACAGAGATGAGGGGGAATTTCTTCACTCAGAGAGTGGTGAACCTGTGGAACTCATTGCCACAGAGGGCAGTGTACGCCAGCTCATTAAATATATTTAAGAGGGAATTAGATATATTTCTACGGGCAAAAGGGGTTAAGGGTTACGGAGAGAAGGCGGGGACGGGATACTGAATTAAAGGATCAGCCATGATCTCATCGAATGGCGGAGCAGGCACGAAGGGCCGAATGGCCTACTCCTGCTCCTATCTTCTATGTATCTATGTAACTGTGAAATGGAGAGTGAGTGAGAATCTCATCTAACTGTGTGAAATGGAGAGTGAGTGAGGGTCTCCACTAACTGTGTGAAATGGAGAGTGAGTGAGGGACTCCTCCAACTGTGAAATGGAGAGTGAGTGAGGGTCTCCTCTAACTGTGAAATTGAGAGTGAGTGAGGGGCTCCTCTATCTGTGAAATGGAGAGTGAGTGAGGGTCTCCTCTAACTGAGAAATGGAGAGTGAGTGAGGGTCTCCTCTAACTGAGAAATGGAGAATGAGTGAGGGTCTCTTCTAACTGTGTGAAATGGAGAGTGACTGAGGGTCTCCTCTAACAGTGAAATGGAGTGTGAGTGAGGGTCTCCTTTGGCTGAGAAATGGAGAGTGAGTGAGGGTCTCCTCTAACTGTGTGAAATGGAGAGTGACTGAGGGTCTCTTCTAGCTGTGAAATGGAGAGTGAGTGAGGTTCTCCTCTAACTGTGAAATGGAGTGTGAGTGCGGGTCTCCTCTAACTGTGAAACGGAGAGTGAGTGAGGGTCTCCTCTAACTGTGTGAAATGGAGAGTGAGTGAGGGTCTCCTCTAACTGTGAAATGGAGAGTGAGTGAGGGTCTCCCCTAACTGTGAAATGGAGTGTGAGTGAGGGTCTCCTCCAACTGTGAAATGGAGGGTGAGTGAGGGTCTGCTCTAACTGTGAAATGGAGAGTGAGTGAGGGTCTCCTCTAATTGTGAAATGGAGATGAGTGAGGGGCTCCTCCAACTGTGTGCAATGGAGAGTGAGTGAGGGTCTCCTCTAACTGTGAAATGGAGAGTGAGTGAGGGTCTCCTCTAACTGTGTGAAATGGAGAGTGAGTGAGGGTCTCCTCTAACTGTGAAATGGAGAGTGAGTGAGGGTCTGCTCTAACTGTGAATTGGAGAGTGAGTGAGGGTGTCCTATAACTGTGTGAAATGGAGAGTGAGTGAGGGTCCCCTCTAACTGTGAAATGCAGAGTGAGTGAGGGTCTCCTCTAACTGTGAAATGGAGAGAGAGTGAGGGGCTCCTCTAACTGTGAAATGGATAGTGAGTGAGGGTCTCCTCTCACTGTGTAATGGAGAGTGAGTGAGGGGCTCCTCTAACTGTGAAATGGAGAGTGAGGGGGGTCTCCTCTAACTGTGTGAAATGGAGAGTGAGTGAGGGTCTCCTCTAACTGTGAAATGGAGAGTGAGTGAGGGTCTCCTCTAACTGTGAAATGGAGAGTGAGTGAGGGTCTCCTCTAACTGTGAAATGGAGAGTGAGTGAGGGTCTCCTCTAACTGTGAAATGGAGTGTGAGTGAGGGTCTCTTCTAACTGTGAAATGGAGAGTGAGTGAGGGTCTCCTCTAACTGAATGAAATGGAGAGTGAGTGAGGGTCTCCTCTAACTCTGAATTGGAGAGTGAGTGAGGGTCTCCTCTAACTGTGAAATGGAGCGCGAGTGAGGGTCTCCTCTAACTGTGAATTGGAGAGTGAGTGAGGGTCTCCTCTAGCTGTGAAATGGAGAGTGAGTGAGGGTCTCCTCTAACTGAGTGAAATGGAGAGTGAGTGAGGGTCTCCTCTAACTGAGAATTGGAGAGTGAGTGAGGGTCTGCTCTAACTGTGAAATGGAGAGTGAGTGAGGGTCTCCTCTAGCTGTGAAATGGAGAGTGAGTGAGGGTCTCCTCTAACTGTGAATAGGAGAGTGAGTGAGGGGCTCCTCTAACTGTGAAATGGAGAGTGAGTGAGGGGCTCCTCTAACTGTGAAATGAAGAGTGAGTGAGCGTCTCCTCTAACTGTGAAATGGAGAGCGAGTGAGGGGCTCCTCTAACTGTGAAATGAAGAGTGAGTGAGGGTCTCCTCGAACTGTGAAATGGAGAGTGAGTGAGGGTCTCCTCTAACTGAGTGAAATGGAGAGTGAGTGAGGGTCTCCTCTAACTGTGAAATGGCGAGTGAGTGAGGGGCTCCTCTAACAGTGTGAAGTGGAGAGTGAGTGCGGGTCTCCTCTAACTGTGAAATGGAGGGTGAGGGAGGGTCTCCTCTAACTGTGAATAGGAGAGTGAGTGAGGGGCTCCTCTAACTGTGAAATGGAGAGTGAGTGAGGGTCTCCTCTAACTGTGAAATGAAGAGTGAGTGAGGGTCTCCTCTAACTGTGAAATGGAGAGCGAGTGAGGGGCTCCTCCAACTGTGAAATGAAGAGTGAGTGAGGGTCTCCTCTAACTGTGAAATGGAGAGTGAGTGAGGGTCTCCTCTAACTGAGTGAAATGGAGAGTGAGTGAGGATCTCCTCTAACTGTGAAATGGCGAGTGAGTGAGGGGCTCCTCTAACAGTGTGAAATGGAGAGTGAGTGCGGGTCTCCTCTAACTGTGAAATGGAGGGTGAGTGAGGGTCTCCTCTAACAGTGTGAAGTGGAGAGTGAGTGAGGGTCTCCTCTAACTGTGAAACGGAGAGTGAGTGAGGGTCTCCTCTAGCTGTGAAATGGAGAGTGAGTGAGGGTCTCCTCTAACTGTGAAATGGAGATTGAGTGAGGGTCTCCTCTAGCTGTGAAATGGAGAGTGAGTGAGGGTCTCCTCTAACTGTGAAATGGAGAGTGAGCGAGGGTCTCCTCTAACTGTGAAAGGCAGAGTGAGTGAGGGTCTCCTCTAACTGTGAAATGGAGAGTGAGTGAGGGTCTCCTCTAACTGTGAAATGGAGAGTGAGTGAGGGTCTGCTCTAACTGTGAAATGGAGAGTGAGTGAGGGTCTCCTCTAACTGTGTGAAATGGAGAGTGAGTGAGGGGCTCCTCTAACTGTGATATGGAGAGTGAGTGAGGGTCTCCTCTAACAGTGAAATGGAGAGCGAATGAGGGTCTACTCTAATTGTGAAATGGAGAGTGAGTGAGGGTCTCCTCTAACTATGAAATGGAGAGTGAGTGAGGGGCTCCTCTAACTGTGAAATGGAGTGTGAGTGAGGGTCTCTTCTAACTGTGAAATGGAGAGTGAGTGAGGGTCTCCTCTAACTGAATGAAATGGAGAGTGAGTGAGGGTCTCCTCTAACTGTGAATTGGAGAGTGAGTGAGGGTCTCCTCTAACTGTGAAATGGAGCGCGAGTGAGGGTCTCCTCTAACTGTGAATTGGAGAGTGAGTGAGGGTCTCCTCCAGCTGTGAAATGGAGAGTGAGTGAGGGTCTCCTCTAACTGAGTGAAATGGAGAGCGAGTGAGGGTCTCCTCTAACTGAGAATTGGAGAGTGAGTGAGGGTCTGCTCTCACTGTGAAATGGAGAGTGAGTGAGGGTCTCCTCTAGCTGTGAAATGGAGAGTGAGTGAGGGTCTCCTCTAACTGTGAATAGGAGAGTGAGTGAGGGGCTCCTCTAACTGTGAAATGGAGAGTGAGTGAGGGTCTCCTCTAACTGTGAAATGAAGAGTGAGTGAGCGTCTCCTCTAACTGTGAAATGGAGAGCGAGTGAGGGGCTCCTCTAACTGTGAAATGAAGAGTGAGTGAGGGTCTCCTCGAACTGTGAAATGGTGAGTGAGTGAGGGTCTCCTCTAACTGAGTGAAATGGAGAGTGAGTGAGGGTCTCCTCTAACTGTGAAATGGCGAGTGAGTGAGGGGCTCCTCTAACAGTGTGAAGTGGAGAGTGAGTGCGGGTCTCCTCTAACTGTGAAATGGAGGGTGAGTGAGGGTCTCCTCTAACTGTGAATAGGAGAGTGAGTGAGGGGCTCCTCTAACTGTGAAATGGAGAGTGAGTGAGGGTCTCCTCTAACTGTGAAATGAAGAGTGAGTGAGCGTCTCCTCTAACTGTGAAATGGAGAGCGAGTGAGGGGCTCCTCTAACTGTGAAATGAAGAGTGAGTGAGGGTCTCCTCTAACTGTGAAATGGAGAGTGAGTGAGGGTCTCCTCTAACTGAGTGAAATGGAGAGTGAGTGAGGGTCTCCTCTAACTGTGAAATGGCGGGTGAGTGAGGGGCTCCTCTAACAGTGTGAAGTGGAGAGTGAGTGCGGGTCTCCTCTAACTGTGAAATGGAGGGTGAGTGAGGGTCTCCTCTAACAGTGTGAAGTGGAGAGTGAGTGAGGGTCTCCTCTAACTGTGAAACGGAGAGTGAGTGAGGGTCTCCTCTAGCTGTGAAATGGAGAGTGAGTGAGGGTCTCCTCTAACTGTGAAATGGAGAGTGAGTGAGGGTCTCCTCTAGCTGTGAAATGGAGAGTGAGTGAGGGTCTCCTCTAACTGTGAAATGGAGAGTGAGCGAGGGTCTCCTCTAACTGTGAAATGCAGAGTGAGTGAGGGTCTCCTCTAACTGTGAAATGGAGAGTGAGTGAGGGTCTCCTCTAACTGTGAAATGGAGAGTGAGTGAGGGTCTGCTCTAACTGTGAAATGGAGAGTGAGTGAGGGTCTCCTCTAACTGTGTGAAATGGAGAGTGAGTGAGGGGCTCCTCTAACTGTGATATGGAGAGTGAGTGAGGGTCTCCTCTAACAGTGAAATGGAGAGCGAATGAGGGTCTACTCTAATTGTGAAATGGAGAGTGAGTGAGGGTCTCCTCTAACTATGAAATGGAGAGTGAGTGAGGGGCTCCTCTAACTGTGAAAAGCAGAGTGAGTGAGGGTCTCCTCTAACTGTGTGAAATGGAGAGTGTGTGAGGGTCTCCTTAACTGTGTGAAATGGAGAGTGAGTGAGGGTCTCCTCTAACTGTGTGAAATGGAGAGTGAGTGAGGGTCTCCTCTAACTGTGAGAAATGGAGAGTGAGTGAGGGTCTCCTCTAACTGTGTGAAATGGAGAGTGAGTGAGGGTCTCCTCTAACTGTGAAACGGAGTGTGAGTGAGGGTCTCCTCTAACTGTGAGAAATGGAGAGTGAGTGAGGGTCTCCCCTAACTGTGAGAAATGGAGAGTGAGTCAGGGTCTCCTCTAACTGTGAAACGGAGAGTGAGTGAGGGGCTCCTCTAAATGTGTGAAATGGAGAGTGAGTGAGGGTCTCCACTAACTGTGAAACGGAGAGTGAGTGAGAATCTCCTCTAACTGTGAAATGGAGAGTGTGTGAGGGTCTCCTTTAACTGTGTGAAATGGAGAGTGAGTGAGGGGCTCCTCTAACTGAAATGGAAAGTGAGTGAGGGTCTACTCTCACTGTGAAATGGAGAGTGAGCGAGGGTCTCCCCTAACTGTGAAATGGAGAGTGAGTGAGGGTCTCCTCTAACTGTGAAATGGAGAATGAGTGAGGGTCTCCTCTAACAGTGAAATGGAGACTGAGTGAGGGTCTCCTCTAACTGTGAAATGGAGAGTGAGTGAGGTTCTCCTCTAGCTGTGAAATGGAGAGTGAGTGAGGGTCTCCTCTACCTGTGAAATGGAGAGTGAGTGAGGGTCTCCTCTAACTGTGAAATGGAGAGTGAGTGAGGGTCTCCTCTAACTGTGAAATGGAGAATGAGTGAGGGTCTCCTCTAACAGTGAAATGGAGAGTGAGTGAGGGTCTCCTCTAACTGTGAAATGGAGAATGTGTGAGGGTCTCCTCTAACTGTGAAATGGAAAGTGAGTGAGGGTCTCCTCTAACTGTGAAATGGAGAGTGAGCGAGGGTCTCCTCTAACTGTGAAATGGAGAGTGAGTGAGGGTCTCCTCTAACTGTGAAATGGAGAGTGAGCGAGGGTCTCCTCTAACTGTGAAATGGAGAGTGAGTGAGGGTCTCCTCTAACTGTGAAATGCAGAGTGAGTGAGGGTCTCCTCTAACTGAAATGGAGAGTGAGTGAGGGTCTCCTCTAACTGAAATGGAGAGTGAGTGAGGGTCTCCTCTAACTGTGAAATGGAGAGTGAGTGAGGGTCTCCTCTAACTGTGAAATGGAGAGTGAGTGAGGGTCTCCTCTAACTGTGAAACGTAGAGTGAGTGAGGGTCTCCTCTAGCTGTGAAATGGAGAGTGAGTGAGGGTCTCCTCTAACTGTGAAATGGAGAGTGAGTGAGGGTCTCCTCTAGCTGTGAAATGGAGAGTGAGTTAGGGTCTCCTCTAACTGTGAAATGGAGAGTGAGCTAGGGTCTCCTCTAACTGTGAAATGGAGACTGAGTGAGGGGCTCCTCTAACTGTGTAATGGAGAGTGAGTGAGGGTCTCCTCTAACTGTGAAATGCAGAGTGAGTGAGGGCCTCCTCTAACTGTGAAATGGAGAGTGAGTGAGGGTCTCCTCTAACTGTGAAATGGAGAGTGAGTGAGGGTCTGCTCTAACTGTGAAATGGAGAGTGAGTGAGGGTCTCCTCTAACTGTGTGAAATGGAGAGTGAGTGAGGGGCTCCTCTGACTGTGATATGGAGAGTGAGTGAGGGTCTCCTCTAACAGTGAAATGGAGAGCGAGTGAGGGTCTACGCTAACTGTGAAATGGAGAGTGAGTGAGGGTCTCCTCTAACTATGAAACGGAGAGTGAGTGAGGGGCTCCTCTAACTGTGAAACGGAGAGTGAGTGAGGGTCTCCTCTAACTGTGAGAAATGGAGAGTGAGTGAGGGTCTCCTCAAACTGTGAGAAATGGAGAGTGAGTCAGGGTCTCCTCTAACTGTGAAACGGAGAGTGAGTGAGGGGCTCCTCTAAATGTGTGAAATGGAGAGTGAGTGAGGGTCTCCACTAACTGTGAAACGGAGAGTGAGTGAGAATCTCCTCTAACTGTGAAATGGAGAGTGAGTGAGGGTCTCCTTTAACTGTGTGAAATGGAGAGTGAGTGAGGGGCTCCTCAAACTGAAATGGAAAGTGAGTGAGGGTCTACTCTAACTGTGAAATGGAGAGTGAGCGAGGGTCTCCCCTGACTGTGAAATGAAGAGTGAGTGAGGGTCTCCTCGAACTGTGAAATGGTGAGTGAGTGAGGGTCTCCTCTAACTGAGTGAAATGGAGAGTGAGTGAGGGTCTCCTCTAACTGTGAAATGGCGAGTGAGTGAGGGGCTCCTCTAACAGTGTGAAGTGGAGAGTGAGTGCGGGTCTCCTCTAACTGTGAAATGGAGGGTGAGTGAGGGTCTCCTCTAACTGTGAATAGGAGAGTGAGTGAGGGGCTCCTCTAACTGTGAAATGGAGAGTGAGTGAGGGTCTCCTCTAACTGTGAAATGAAGAGTGAGTGAGCGTCTCCTCTAACTGTGAAATGGAGAGCGAGTGAGGGGCTCCTCTAACTGTGAAATGAAGAGTGAGTGAGGGTCTCCTCTAACTGTGAAATGGAGAGTGAGTGAGGGACTCCTCTAACTGAGTGAAATGGAGAGTGAGTGAGGGTCTCCTCTAACTGTGAAATGGCGGGTGAGTGAGGGGCTCCTCTAACAGTGTGAAGTGGAGAGTGAGTGCGGGTCTCCTCTAACTGTGAAATGGAGGGTGAGTGAGGGTCTCCTCTAACAGTGTGAAGTGGAGAGTGAGTGAGGGTCTCCTCTAACTGTGAAACGGAGAGTGAGTGAGGGTCTCCTCTAGCTGTGAAATGGAGAGTGAGTGAGGGTCTCCTCTAACTGTGAAATGGAGAGTGAGTGAGGGTCTCCTCTAGCTGTGAAATGGAGAGTGAGTGAGGGTCTCCTCTAACTGTGAAATGGAGAGTGAGCGAGGGTCTCCTCTAACTGTGAAATGCAGAGTGAGTGAGGGTCTCCTCTAACTGTGAAATGGAGAGTGAGTGAGGGTCTCCTCTAACTGTGAAATGGAGAGTGAGTGAGGGTCTGCTCTAACTGTGAAATGGAGAGTGAGTGAGGGTCTCCTCTAACTGTGTGAAATGGAGAGTGAGTGAGGGGCTCCTCTAACTGTGATATGGAGAGTGAGTGAGGGTCTCCTCTAACAGTGAAATGGAGAGCGAATGAGGGTCTACTCTAATTGTGAAATGGAGAGTGAGTGAGGGTCTCCTCTAACTATGAAATGGAGAGTGAGTGAGGGGCTCCTCTAACTGTGAAAAGCAGAGTGAGTGAGGGTCTCCTCTAACTGTGTGAAATGGAGAGTGTGTGAGGGTCTCCTTAACTGTGTGAAATGGAGAGTGAGTGAGGGTCTCCTCTAACTGTGTGAAATGGAGAGTGAGTGAGGGTCTCCTCTAACTGTGAGAAATGGAGAGTGAGTGAGGGTCTCCTCTAACTGTGTGAAATGGAGAGTGAGTGAGGGTCTCCTCTAACTGTGAAACGGAGTGTGAGTGAGGGTCTCCTCTAACTGTGAGAAATGGAGAGTGAGTGAGGGTCTCCCCTAACTGTGAGAAATGGAGAGTGAGTCAGGGTCTCCTCTAACTGTGAAACGGAGAGTGAGTGAGGGGCTCCTCTAAATGTGTGAAATGGAGAGTGAGTGAGGGTCTCCACTAACTGTGAAACGGAGAGTGAGTGAGAATCTCCTCTAACTGTGAAATGGAGAGTGTGTGAGGGTCTCCTTTAACTGTGTGAAATGGAGAGTGAGTGAGGGGCTCCTCTAACTGAAATGGAAAGTGAGTGAGGGTCTACTCTAACTGTGAAATGGAGAGTGAGCGAGGGTCTCCCCTAACTGTGAAATGGAGAGTGAGTGAGGGTCTCCTCTAACTGTGAAATGGAGAATGAGTGAGGGTCTCCTCTAACAGTGAAATGGAGACTGAGTGAGGGTCTCCTCTAACTGTGAAATGGAGAGTGAGTGAGGTTCTCCTCTAGCTGTGAAATGGAGAGTGAGTGAGGGTCTCCTCTACCTGTGAAATGGAGAGTGAGTGAGGGTCTCCTCTAACTGTGAAATGGAGAGTGAGTGAGGGTCTCCTCTAACTGTGAAATGGAGAATGAGTGAGGGTCTCCTCTAACAGTGAAATGGAGAGTGAGTGAGGGTCTCCTCTAACTGTGAAATGGAGAATGTGTGAGGGTCTCCTCTAACTGTGAAATGGAAAGTGAGTGAGGGTCTCCTCTAACTGTGAAATGGAGAGTGAGCGAGGGTCTCCTGTAACTGTGAAATGGAGAGTGAGTGAGGGTCTCCTCTAACTGTGAAATGGAGAGTGAGCGAGGGTCTCCTCTAACTGTGAAATGGAGAGTGAGTGAGGGTCTCCTCTAACTGTGAAATGCAGAGTGAGTGAGGGTCTCCTCTAACTGAAATGGAGAGTGAGTGAGGGTCTCCTCTAACTGAAATGGAGAGTGAGTGAGGGTCTCCTCTAACTGTGAAATGGAGAGTGAGTGAGGGTCTCCTCTAACTGTGAAATGGAGAGTGAGTGAGGGTCTCCTCTAACTGTGAAACGTAGAGTGAGTGAGGGTCTCCTCTAGCTGTGAAATGGAGAGTGAGTGAGGGTCTCCTCTAACTGTGAAATGGAGAGTGAGTGAGGGTCTCCTCTAGCTGTGAAATGGAGAGTGAGTTAGGGTCTCCTCTAACTGTGAAATGGAGAGTGAGCTAGGGTCTCCTCTAACTGTGAAATGGAGACTGAGTGAGGGGCTCCTCTAACTGTGTAATGGAGAGTGAGTGAGGGTCTCCTCTAACTGTGAAATGCAGAGTGAGTGAGGGCCTCCTCTAACTGTGAAATGGAGAGTGAGTGAGGGTCTCCTCTAACTGTGAAATGGAGAGTGAGTGAGGGTCTGCTCTAACTGTGAAATGGAGAGTGAGTGAGGGTCTCCTCTAACTGTGTGAAATGGAGAGTGAGTGAGGGGCTCCTCTGACTGTGATATGGAGAGTGAGTGAGGGTCTCCTCTAACAGTGAAATGGAGAGCGAGTGAGGGTCTACGCTAACTGTGAAATGGAGAGTGAGTGAGGGTCTCCTCTAACTATGAAACGGAGAGTGAGTGAGGGGCTCCTCTAACTGTGAAACGGAGAGTGAGTGAGGGTCTCCTCTAACTGTGAGAAATGGAGAGTGAGTGAGGGTCTCCTCAAACTGTGAGAAATGGAGAGTGAGTCAGGGTCTCCTCTAACTGTGAAACGGAGAGTGAGTGAGGGGCTCCTCTAAATGTGTGAAATGGAGAGTGAGTGAGGGTCTCCACTAACTGTGAAACGGAGAGTGAGTGAGAATCTCCTCTAACTGTGAAATGGAGAGTGAGTGAGGGTCTCCTTTAACTGTGTGAAATGGAGAGTGAGTGAGGGGCTCCTCAAACTGAAATGGAAAGTGAGTGAGGGTCTACTCTAACTGTGAAATGGAGAGTGAGCGAGGGTCTCCCCTGACTGTGAAATGGAGAGTGAGTGAGGGTCTCCTCTAACTGTGAAATGGAGAATGAGTGAGGGTCTCCTCTAACAGTGAAATGGAGAGTGAGTGAGGGTCTCCTCTAACTGTGAAATGGAGAGTGAGTGAGGGTCTCCTCTAGCTGTGAAATGGAGAGTGAGTGAGGGTCTCCTCTAACTGTGAAATGGAGTGTGAGTGAGGGTCTCCTCTAACTGTGAAATGGAGAGTGAGTGAGGGTCTCCTCTAACTGTGAAATGGAGAATGAGTGAGGGTCTCCTCTAACAGTGAAATGGAGAGTGAGTGAGGGTCTCCTCTAACTGTGAAATGGAGAATGAGTGAGGGTCTCCTCTAAATGTGAAATGGAAAGTGAGTGAGGGTCTCCTCTAACTGTGAAATGGAGAGTGAGCGAGGGTCTCCTCTAACTGTGAAATGGACAGTGAGTGAGGGTCTCCTCTAACTGTGTAATGGAGAGTGAGCGAGGGTCTCCTCTAACTGTGAAATGGAGAGTGAGTGAGGGTCTCCTCTAACTGTGAAATGCAGAGTGAGTGAGGGTCTCCTCTAACTGAAATGGAGAGTGAGTGAGGGTCTCTTCTAACTGTGTGAAATGGAGAGTGACTGAGGGTCTCCTCTAACAGTGAAATGGAGTGTGAGTGAGGGTCTCCTTTGGCTGAGAAATGGAGAGTGAGTGAGGGTCTCCTCTAACTGTGTGAAATGGAGAGTGACTGAGGGTCTCTTCTAGCTGTGAAATGGAGAGTGAGTGAGGTTCTCCTCTAACTGTGAAATGGAGTGTGAGTGCGGGTCTCCTCTAACTGTGAAACGGAGAGTGAGTGAGGGTCTCCTCTAACTGTGTGAAATGGAGAGTGAGTGAGGGTCTCCTCTAACTGTGAAATGGAGAGTGAGTGAGGGTCTCCCCTAACTGTGAAATGGAGTGTGAGTGAGGGTCTCCTCCAACTGTGAAATGGAGGGTGAGTGAGGGTCTGCTCTAACTGTGAAATGGAGAGTGAGTGAGGGTCTCCTCTAATTGTGAAATGGAGATGAGTGAGGGTCTCCTCCAACTGTGTGCAATGGAGAGTGAGTGAGGGTCTCCTCTAACTGTGAAATGGAGAGTGAGTGAGGGTCTCCTCTAACTGTGTGAAATGGAGAGTGAGTGAGGGTCTCCTCTAACTGTGAAATGGAGAGTGAGTGAGGGTCTGCTCTAACTGTGAATTGGAGAGTGAGTGAGGGTGTCCTATAACTGTGTGAAATGGAGAGTGAGTGAGGGTCCCCTCTAACTGTGAAATGCAGAGTGAGTGAGGGTCTCCTCTAACTGTGAAATGGAGAGAGAGTGAGGGGCTCCTCTAACTGTGAAATGGATAGTGAGTGAGGGTCTCCTCTCACTGTGTAATGGAGAGTGAGTGAGGGGCTCCTCTAACTGTGAAATGGAGAGTGAGTGAGGGTCTCCTCTAACTGTGTGAAATGGAGAGTGAGTGAGGGTCTCCTCTAACTGTGAAATGGAGAGTGAGTGAGGGTCTCCTCTAACTGTGAAATGGAGAGTGAGTGAGGGTCTCCTCTAACTGTGAAATGGAGAGTGAGTGAGGGTCTCCTCTAACTGTGAAATGGAGTGTGAGTGAGGGTCTCTTCTAACTGTGAAATGGAGAGTGAGTGAGGGTCTCCTCTAACTGAATGAAATGGAGAGTGAGTGAGGGTCTCCTCTAACTCTGAATTGGAGAGTGAGTGAGGGTCTCCTCTAACTGTGAAATGGAGCGCGAGTGAGGGTCTCCTCTAACTGTGAATTGGAGAGTGAGTGAGGGTCTCCTCTAGCTGTGAAATGGAGAGTGAGTGAGGGTCTCCTCTAACTGAGTGAAATGGAGAGTGAGTGAGGGTCTCCTCTAACTGAGAATTGGAGAGTGAGTGAGGGTCTGCTCTAACTGTGAAATGGAGAGTGAGTGAGGGTCTCCTCTAGCTGTGAAATGGAGAGTGAGTGAGGGTCTCCTCTAACTGTGAATAGGAGAGTGAGTGAGGGGCTCCTCTAACTGTGAAATGGAGAGTGAGTGAGGGGCTCCTCTAACTGTGAAATGAAGAGTGAGTGAGCGTCTCCTCTAACTGTGAAATGGAGAGCGAGTGAGGGGCTCCTCTAACTGTGAAATGAAGAGTGAGTGAGGGTCTCCTCGAACTGTGAAATGGAGAGTGAGTGAGGGTCTCCTCTAACTGAGTGAAATGGAGAGTGAGTGAGGGTCTCCTCTAACTGTGAAATGGCGAGTGAGTGAGGGGCTCCTCTAACAGTGTGAAGTGGAGAGTGAGTGCGGGTCTCCTCTAACTGTGAAATGGAGGGTGAGTGAGGGTCTCCTCTAACTGTGAATAGGAGAGTGAGTGAGGGGCTCCTCTAACTGTGAAATGGAGAGTGAGTGAGGGTCTCCTCTAACTGTGAAATGAAGAGTGAGTGAGGGTCTCCTCTAACTGTGAAATGGAGAGCGAGTGAGGGGCTCCTCCAACTGTGAAATGAAGAGTGAGTGAGGGTCTCCTCTAACTGTGAAATGGAGAGTGAGTGAGGGTCTCCTCTAACTGAGTGAAATGGAGAGTGAGTGAGGGTCTCCTCTAACTGTGAAATGGCGAGTGAGTGAGGGGCTCCTCTAACAGTGTGAAATGGAGAGTGAGTGCGGGTCTCCTCTAACTGTGAAATGGAGGGTGAGTGAGGGTCTCCTCTAACAGTGTGAAGTGGAGAGTGAGTGAGGGTCTCCTCTAACTGTGAAACGGAGAGTGAGTGAGGGTCTCCTCTAGCTGTGAAATGGAGAGTGAGTGAGGGTCTCCTCTAACTGTGAAATGGAGATTGAGTGAGGGTCTCCTCTAGCTGTGAAATGGAGAGTGAGTGAGGGTCTCCTCTAACTGTGAAATGGAGAGTGAGCGAGGGTCTCCTCTAACTGTGAAAGGCAGAGTGAGTGAGGGTCTCCTCTAACTGTGAAATGGAGAGTGAGTGAGGGTCTCCTCTAACTGTGAAATGGAGAGTGAGTGAGGGTCTGCTCTAACTGTGAAATGGAGAGTGAGTGAGGGTCTCCTCTAACTGTGTGAAATGGAGAGTGAGTGAGGGGCTCCTCTAACTGTGATATGGAGAGTGAGTGAGGGTCTCCTCTAACAGTGAAATGGAGAGCGAATGAGGGTCTACTCTAATTGTGAAATGGAGAGTGAGTGAGGGTCTCCTCTAACTATGAAATGGAGAGTGAGTGAGGGGCTCCTCTAACTGTGAAATGGAGTGTGAGTGAGGGTCTCTTCTAACTGTGAAATGGAGAGTGAGTGAGGGTCTCCTCTAACTGAATGAAATGGAGAGTGAGTGAGGGTCTCCTCTAACTGTGAATTGGAGAGTGAGTGAGGGTCTCCTCTAACTGTGAAATGGAGCGCGAGTGAGGGTCTCCTCTAACTGTGAATTGGAGAGTGAGTGAGGGTCTCCTCCAGCTGTGAAATGGAGAGTGAGTGAGGGTCTCCTCTAACTGAGTGAAATGGAGAGCGAGTGAGGGTCTCCTCTAACTGAGAATTGGAGAGTGAGTGAGGGTCTGCTCTCACTGTGAAATGGAGAGTGAGTGAGGGTCTCCTCTAGCTGTGAAATGGAGAGTGAGTGAGGGTCTCCTCTAACTGTGAATAGGAGAGTGAGTGAGGGGCTCCTCTAACTGTGAAATGGAGAGTGAGTGAGGGTCTCCTCTAACTGTGAAATGAAGAGTGAGTGAGCGTCTCCTCTAACTGTGAAATGGAGAGCGAGTGAGGGGCTCCTCTAACTGTGAAATGAAGAGTGAGTGAGGGTCTCCTCGAACTGTGAAATGGTGAGTGAGTGAGGGTCTCCTCTAACTGAGTGAAATGGAGAGTGAGTGAGGGTCTCCTCTAACTGTGAAATGGCGAGTGAGTGAGGGGCTCCTCTAACAGTGTGAAGTGGAGAGTGAGTGCGGGTCTCCTCTAACTGTTAAATGGAGGGAGAGTGAGGGTCTCCTCCAACTGTGAATAGGAGAGTGAGTGAGGGGCTCCTCTAACTATGAAATGGAGAGTGAGTGAGGGTCTCCTCTAACTGTGAAATGAAGAGTGAGTGAGCGTCTCCTCTAACTGTGAAATGGAGAGCGAGTGAGGGGCTCCTCTAACTGTGAAATGAAGAGTGAGTGAGGGTCTCCTCTAACTGTGAAATGGAGAGTGAGTGAGGGTCTCCTCTAACTGAGTGAAATGGAGAGTGAGTGAGGGTCTCCTCTAACTGTGAAATGGCGGGTGAGTGAGGGGCTCCTCTAACAGTGTGAAGTGGAGAGTGAGTGCGGGTCTCCTCTAACTGTGAAATGGAGGGTGAGTGAGGGTCTCCTCTAACAGTGTGAAGTGGAGAGTGAGTGAGGGTCTCCTCTAACTGTGAAACGGAGAGTGAGTGAGGGTCTCCTCTAGCTGTGAAATGGAGAGTAAGTGAGGGTCTCCTCTAACTGTGAAATGGAGAGTGAGTGAGGGTCTCCTCTAGCTGTGAAATGGAGAGTGAGTGAGGGTCTCCTCTAACTGTGAAATGGAGAGTGAGCGAGGGTCTCCTCTAACTGTGAAATGCAGAGTGAGTGAGGGTCTCCTCTAACTGTGAAATGGAGAGTGCGTGAGGGTCTCCTCTAACTGTGAAATGGAGAGTGAGTGAGGGTCTGCTCTAACTGTGAAATGGAGAGTGAGTGAGGGTCTACTCTAATTGTGAAATGGAGAGTGCGTGAGGGTCTCCTCTAACTGTGAAACGGAGAGTGAGTGAGGGTCTCCTCTAACTGTGTGAAATGGAGAGTGAGTGAGGGGCTCCTCTAACTGTGATATGGAGAGTGAGTGAGGGTCTCCTCTAACAGTGAAATGGAGAGCGAATGAGGGTCTACTCTAATTGTGAAATGGAGAGTGAGTGAGGGTCTCCTCTAACTATGAAATGGAGAGTGAGTGAGGGGCTCCTCTAACTGTGAAAAGCAGAGTGAGTGAGGGTCTCCTCTAACTGTGTGAAATGGAGAGTGAGTGAGGGTCTCCTCTAACTGTGTGAAATGGAGAGTGAGTGAGGGTCTCCTCTAACTGTGAGAAATGGAGAGTGAGTGAGGGTCTCCTCTAACTGTGTGAAATGGAGAGTGAGTGAGGGTCTCCTCTAACTGTGAAACGGAGTGTGAGTGAGGGTCTCCTCTAACTGTGAGAAATGGAGAGTGAGTGAGGGTCTCCCCTAACTGTGAGAAATGGAGAGTGAGTGAGGGTCTCCTCTAACTGTGTGAAATGGAGAGTGAGTGAGGGTCTCCTCTAACTGTGAAACGGAGAGTGAGTGAGGGGCTCCTCTAAATGTGTGAAATGGAGAGTGAGTGAGGGTCTCCACTAACTGTGAAACGGAGAGTGAGTGAGAATCTCCTCTAACTGCGAAATGGAGAGTGTGTGAGGGTCTCCTTTAACTGTGTGAAATGGAGAGTGAGTGAGGGGCTCCTCTAACTGAAATGGAAAGTGAGTGAGGGTCTACTCTAACTGTGAAATGGAGAGTGAGCGAGGGTCTCCCCTAACTGTGAAATGGAGAGTGAGTGAGGGTCTCCTCTAACTGTGAAATGGAGAATGAGTGAGGGTCTCCTCTAACAGTGAAATGGAGACTGAGTGAGGGTCTCCTCTAACTGTGAAATGGAGAGTGAGTGAGGTTCTCCTCTAGCTGTGAAATGGAGAGTGAGTGAGGGTCTCCTCTACCTGTGAAATGGAGAGTGAGGGTCTCCTCTAACTGTGAAATGGAGAGTGAGTGAGGGTCTCCTCTAACTGTGAAATGGAGAATGAGTGAGGGTCTCCTCTAACAGTGAAATGGAGAGTGAGTGAGGGTCTCCTCTAACTGTGAAATGGAGAGTGAGTGAGGGTCTCCTCTAACTGTGAAATGGAGAGTGAGCGAGGGTCTCCTCTAACTGTGAAATGGAGAGTGAGTGAGGGTCTCCTCTAACTGTGAAATGCAGAGTGAGTGAGGGTCTCCTCTAACTGAAATGGAGAGTGAGTGAGGGTCTCCTCTAACTGAAATGGAGAGTGAGTGAGGGTCTCCTCTAACTGTGAAATGGAGAGTGAGTGAGGGTCTCCTCTAACTGTGAAATGGAGAGTGAGTGAGGGTCTCCTCTAACTGTGAAACGTAGAGTGAGTGAGGGTCTCCTCTAGCTGTGAAATGGAGAGTGAGTGAGGGTCTCCTCTAACTGTGAAATGGAGAGTGAGTGAGGGTCTCCTCTAGCTGTGAAATGGAGAGTGAGTTAGGGTCTCCTCTAACTGTGAAATGGAGAGTGAGCGAGGGTCTCCTCTAACTGTGAAATGGAGACTGAGTGAGGGGCTCCTCTAACTGTGTAATGGAGAGTGAGTGAGGGTCTCCTCTAACTGTGAAATGCAGAGTGAGTGAGGGCCTCCTCTAACTGTGAAATGGAGAGTGAGTGAGGGTCTCCTCTAACTGTGAAATGGAGAGTGAGTGAGGGTCTGCTCTAACTGTGAAATGGAGAGTGAGTGAGGGTCTCCTCTAACTGTGTGAAATGGAGAGTGAGTGAGGGGCTCCTCTGACTGTGATATGGAGAGTGAGTGAGGGTCTCCTCTAACAGTGAAATGGAGAGCGAGTGAGGGTCTACGCTAACTGTGAAATGGAGAGTGAGTGAGGGTCTCCTCTAACTATGAAACGGAGAGTGAGTGAGGGGCTCCTCTAACTGTGAAACGGAGAGTGAGTGAGGGTCTCCTCTAACTGTGAGAAATGGAGAGTGAGTGAGGGTCTCCTCAAACTGTGAGAAATGGAGAGTGAGTCAGGGTCTCCTCTAACTGTGAAACGGAGAGTGAGTGAGGGGCTCCTCTAAATGTGTGAAATGGAGAGTGAGTGAGGGTCTCCACTAACTGTGAAACGGAGAGTGAGTGAGAATCTCCTCTAACTGTGAAATGGAGAGTGAGTGAGGGTCTCCTTTAACTGTGTGAAATGGAGAGTGAGTGAGGGGCTCCTCAAACTGAAATGGAAAGTGAGTGAGGGTCTACTCTAACTGTGAAATGGAGAGTGAGCGAGGGTCTCCCCTGACTGTGAAATGGAGAGTGAGTGAGGGTCTCCTCTAACTGTGAAATGGAGAATGAGTGAGGGTCTCCTCTAACAGTGAAATGGAGAGTGAGTGAGGGTCTCCTCTAACTGTGAAATGGAGAGTGAGTGAGGGTCTCCTCTAGCTGTGAAATGGAGAGTGAGTGAGGGTCTCCTCTAACTGTGAAATGGAGTGTGAGTGAGGGTCTCCTCTAACTGTGAAATGGAGAGTGAGTGAGGGTCTCCTCTAACTGTGAAATGGAGAATGAGTGAGGGTCTCCTCTAACAGTGAAATGGAGAGTGAGTGAGGGTCTCCTCTAACTGTGAAATGGAGAATGAGTGAGGGTCTCCTCTAAATGTGAAATGGAAAGTGAGTGAGGGTCTCCTCTAACTGTGAAATGGAGAGTGAGCGAGGGTCTCCTCTAACTGTGAAATGGACAGTGAGTGAGGGTCTCCTCTAACTGTGAAATGGAGAGTGAGCGAGGGTCTCCTCTAACTGTGAAATGGAGAGTGAGTGAGGGTCTCCTCTAACTGTGAAATGCAGAGTGAGTGAGGGTCTCCTCTAACTGAAATGGAGAGTGAGTGAGGGTCTCCTCTAACTGAAATGGAGAGTGAGTGAGGGTCTCCTCTAACTGTGAAATGGAGAGTGAGTGAGGGTCTCCTCTAACTGTGAAATGGAGAGTGAGTGAGGGTCTCCTCTAGCTGTGAAATGGAGAGTGAGTTAGGGTCTCCTCTAACTGTGAAATGGAGAGTGAGCGAGGGTCTCCTCTAACTGTGAAATGGAGACTGAGTGAGGGGCTCCTCTAACTGTGTAATGGAGAGTGAGTGAGGGTCTCCTCTAACTGTGAAATGCAGAGTGAGTGAGGGCCTCCTCTAACTGTGAAATGGAGAGTGAGTGAGGGTCTCCTCTAACTGTGAAATGGAGAGTGAGTGAGGGTCTGCTCTAACTGTGAAATGGAGAGTGAGTGAGGGTCTCCTCTAACTGTGTGAAATGGAGAGTGAGTGAGGGGCTCCTCTAACTGTGATATGGAGAGTGAGTGAGGGTCTCCTCTAACAGTGAAATGGAGAGCGAGTGAGGGTTTACTCTAACTGTGAAATGGAGAGTGAGTGAGGGTCTCCTCTAACTATGAAATGGAGAGTGGGTGAGGGGCTCCTCTAACTGTGAAACGGAGAGTGATTGAGTGTCTCCTCTAACTGTGAAATGGAAAGTGAGTGAGTGTCTCCTCTAACTGTGAAATGGAGAGTGAGTGAGGGTCTCCTCTAACTGTGAAATGGAAAGTGAGTGAGGGTCTCCTCTAACTGTGAAATGGTGAGTGAGTGAGGGTCTCCTCTAACTGTGAAATGGAGAGTGATTGAGGGTCTCCTCTAGCTGTGAAATGGAGAGTGAGTGAGGGTCTCCTCTAACTGTGAAATGGAGGGTGAGTGAGGGTCTCCTCCAAATGTGAAATGCAGAGCGAGTGAGGGTCTCCTCTAACTGAAATGGAGAGTGAATGAGGGTCTCCTCTAACTGAAATGGAGAGTGAGTGAGTGTCTCCTCTAACTGTGAAATGGAGAGTGAGTGAGGGTCTCCTCTAACTGTGAAATGGAGAGCGAGTGAGGGTCTCCTCTAACTATGAAATGGAGAGTGAGTGAGGGTCTCCTCCAAATGTGAAATGGAGAGTGAGTGAGGGTCTCCTCTAACTGTGAGTTATGGAGAGTGAGTGAGGGTCTCCTCTATCTGTGAAATGCAGGGTGAGTCAGCGTCTCCTCTAACTGTGAAACGGAGAGTGAGGGAGGGTCTCCTCTAAATGTGAAATGGAGAGTGAGTGAGGGTCTCCTCTAACTGTGAAGTGGAGAATGAGTGAGGGTCTCCTCTAACTGAAATGGAGAGTGAGTGAGGGTCTCCTCTAACTGTGAAATGGAGAGTGAGTGAGGGTCTCCCCTAACTGTGAAATGGAGAGTGAGTGAGGGTCTCCTCTAACTGAAATGGAAAGTGAGTGAGGGTCTCCTCTAACTGTGAAATGGAGAGTGAGTGAGGGTCTCCTCTAACTGTGTGAAATGGAGAGTGAGTGAGGGTCTCTTCTAACTGTGAAATGGAAAGTGAGTGAGGGTCTTCTCCAACTGTGAAATGGAGAATGAGTGAGGGTCTCCTCTAACTGTGAAATGGAAAGTGAGTGAGGGTCTCCTCTAACTGTGAAATGGAGAGTGAGCGAGGGGCTCCTCTAACTGTGAAATGGAGAATGAGTGAGGGTCTCCTCTAACTGTGAAATGGAAAGTGAGTGAGGGTCTCCTCTAACAGTGAAATGGAGAGCGAGTGAGGGTCTACGCTAACTGTGAAATGGAGAGTGAGTGAGGGTCTCCTCTAACTATGAAACGGAGAGTGAGTGAGGGGCACCTCTAACTGTGAAACGGAGAGTGAGTGAGGGTCTCCTCTAACTGTGAGAAATGGAGAGTGAGTGAGGGTCTCCTCAAACTGTGAGAAATGGAGAGTGAGTCAGGGTCTCCTCTAACTGTGAAACGGAGAGTGAGTGAGGGGCTCCTCTAAATGTGTGAAATGGAGAGTGAGTGAGGGTCTCCACTAACTGTGAAACGGACAGTGAGTGAGAATCTCCTCTAACTGTGAAATGGAGAGTGAGTGAGGGTCTCCTTTAACTGTGTGAAATGGAGAGTGAGTGAGGGGCTCCTCAAACTGAAATGGAAAGTGAGTGAGGGTCTACTCTAACTGTGAAATGGAGAGTGAGCGAGGGTCTCCCCTGACTGTGAAATGGAGAATGAGTGAGGGTCTCCTCTAACTGTGAAATGGAGAATGAGTGAGGGTCTCCTCTAACAGTGAAATGGAGAGTGAGTGAGGGTCTCCTCTAACTGTGAAATGGAGAGTGAGTGAGGGTCTCCTCTAGCTGTGAAATGGAGAGTGAGTGAGGGTCTCCTCTAACTGTGAAATGGAGTGTGAGTGAGGGTCTCCTCCAACTGTGAAATGGAGAGTGAGTGAGGGTCTCCTCTAACTGTGAAATGGAGAATGAGTGAGGGTCTCCTCTAACAGTGAAATGGAGAGTGAGTGAGGGTCTCCTCTAACTGTGAAATGGAGAATGAGTGAGGGTCTCCTCTAACTGTGAAATGGAAAGTGAGTGAGGGTCTCCTCTAACTGTGAAATGGAGAGTGAGCGAGGGTCTCCTCTAACTGTGAAATGGAGAGTGAGTGAGGGTCTCCTCTAACTGTGAAATGGAGAGTGAGCGAGGGTCTCCTCTAACTGTGAAATGGAGAGTGAGTGAGGGTCTCCTCTAACTGTGAAATGCAGAGTGAGTGAGGGTCTCCTCTAACTGAAATGGAGAGTGAGTGAGGGTCTCCTCTAACTGAAATGGAGAGTGAGTGAGGGTCTCCTCTAACTGTGAAATGGAGAGTGAGTGAGGCTCTCCTCTAACTGTGAAATGGAGAGTGAGTGAGGGTCTCCTCTAACTGTGAAACGTAGAGTGAGTGAGGGTCTCCTCTAGCTGTGAAATGGAGAGTGAGTGAGGGTCTCCTCTAACTGTGAAATGGAGAGTGAGTGAGGGTCTCCTCTAGCTGTGAAATGGAGAGTGAGTTAGGGTCTCCTCTAACTGTGAAATGGAGAGTGAGCGAGGGTCTCCTCTAACTGTGAAATGGAGACTGAGTGAGGGGCTCCTCTAACTGTGTAATGGAGAGTGAGTGAGGGTCTCCTCTAACTGTGAAATGCAGAGTGAGTGAGGGCCTCCTCTAACTGTGAAATGGAGAGTGAGTGAGGGTCTCCTCTAACTGTGAAATGGAGAGTGAGTGAGGGTCTGCTCTAACTGTGAAATGGAGAGTGAGTGAGGGTCTCCTCTAACTGTGTGAAATGGAGAGTGAGTGAGGGGCTCCTCTGACTGTGAAATGGAGAATGAGTGAGGGTCTCCTCTAACTGTGAAATGGAAAGTGAGTGAGGGTCTCCTCTAACAGTGAAATGGAGAGCGAGTGAGGGTCTACGCTAACTGCGAAATGGAGAGTGAGTGAGGGTCTCCTCTAACTATGAAACGGAGAGTGAGTGAGGGGCACCTCTAACTGTGAAACGGAGAGTGAGTGAGGGTCTCCTCTAACTGTGAGAAATGGAGAGTGAGTGAGGGTCTCCTCAAACTGTGAGAAATGGAGAGTGAGTCAGGGTCTCCTCTAACTGTGAAACGGAGAGTGAGTGAGGGGCTCCTCTAAATGTGTGAAATGGAGAGTGAGTGAGGGTCTCCACTAACTGTGAAACGGACAGTGAGTGAGAATCTCCTCTAACTGTGAAATGGAGAGTGAGTGAGGGTCTCCTTTAACTGTGTGAAATGGAGAGTGAGTGAGGGGCTCCTCAAACTGAAATGGAAAGTGAGTGAGGGTCTACTCTAACTGTGAAATGGAGAGTGAGCGAGGGTCTCCCCTGACTGTGAAATGGAGAGTGAGTGAGGGTCTCCTCTAACTGTGAAATGGAGAATGAGTGAGGGTCTCCTCTAACAGTGAAATGGAGAGTGAGTGAGGGTCTCCTCTAACTGTGAAATGGAGAGTGAGTGAGGGTCTCCTCTAGCTGTGAAATGGAGAGTGAGTGAGGGTCTCCTCTAACTGTGAAATGGAGTGTGAGTGAGGGTCTCCTCCAACTGTGAAATGGAGAGTGAGTGAGGGTCTCCTCTAACTGTGAAATGGAGAATGAGTGAGGGTCTCCTCTAACAGTGAAATGGAGAGTGAGTGAGGGTCTCCTCTAACTGTGAAATGGAGAATGAGTGAGGGTCTCCTCTAACTGTGAAATGGAAAGTGAGTGAGGGTCTCCTCTAACTGTGAAATGGAGAGTGAGCGAGGGTCTCCTCTAACTGTGAAATGGAGAGTGAGTGAGGGTCTCCTCTAACTGTGAAATGGAGAGTGAGCGAGGGTCTCCTCTAACTGTGAAATGGAGAGTGAGTGAGGGTCTCCTCTAACTGTGAAATGCAGAGTGAGTGAGGGTCTCCTCTAACTGAAATGGAGAGTGAGTGAGGGTCTCCTCTAACTGAAATGGAGAGTGAGTGAGGGTCTCCTCTAACTGTGAAATGGAGAGTGAGTGAGGCTCTCCTCTAACTGTGAAATGGAGAGTGAGTGAGGGTCTCCTCTAACTGTGAAACGTAGAGTGAGTGAGGGTCTCCTCTAGCTGTGAAATGGAGAGTGAGTGAGGGTCTCCTCTAACTGTGAAATGGAGAGTGAGTGAGGGTCTCCTCTAGCTGTGAAATGGAGAGTGAGTTAGGGTCTCCTCTAACTGTGAAATGGAGAGTGAGCGAGGGTCTCCTCTAACTGTGAAATGGAGACTGAGTGAGGGGCTCCTCTAACTGTGTAATGGAGAGTGAGTGAGGGTCTCCTCTAACTGTGAAATGCAGAGTGAGTGAGGGCCTCCTCTAACTGTGAAATGGAGAGTGAGTGAGGGTCTCCTCTAACTGTGAAATGGAGAGTGAGTGAGGGTCTGCTCTAACTGTGAAATGGAGAGTGAGTGAGGGTCTCCTCTAACTGTGTGAAATGGAGAGTGAGTGAGGGGCTCCTCTGACTGTGATATGGAGAGTGAGTGAGGGTCTCCTCTAACAGTGAAATGGAGAGCGAGTGAGGGTCTACGCTAACTGTGAAATGGAGAGTGAGTGAGGGTCTCCTCTAACTATGAAACGGAGAGTGAGTGAGGGGCTCCTCTAACTGTGAAATGGAGAGTGAGTGAGGGTCTCCTCTAACTGTGAGAAATGGAGAGTGAGTGAGGGTCTCCTCAAACTGTGAGAAATGGAGAGTGAGTCAGGGTCTCCTCTAACTGTGAAATGGAGAGTGAGTGAGGGTCTCCTCTAACTGTGAAATGGAGAATGAGTGAGGGTCTCCTCTAAATGTGAAATGGAAAGTGAGTGAGGGTCTCCTCTAAATGTGTGAAATGGAGAGTGAGTGAGGGTCTCCACTAACTGTGAAACGGAGAGTGAGTGAGAATCTCCTCTAACTGTGAAATGGAGAGTGAGTGAGGGTCTCCTTTAACTGTGTGAAATGGAGAGTGAGTGAGGGGCTCCTCAAACTGAAATGGAAAGTGAGTGAGGGTCTACTCTAACTGTGAAATGGAGAGTGAGCGAGGGTCTCCCCTGACTGTGAAATGGAGAGTGAGTGAGGGTCTCCTCTAACTGTGAAATGGAGAATGAGTGAGGGTCTCCTCTAACAGTGAAATGGAGAGTGAGTGAGGGTCTCCTCTAACTGTGAAATGGAGAGTGAGTGAGGGTCTCCTCTAGCTGTGAAATGGAGAGTGAGTGAGGGTCACCTCTAACTGTGAAATGGAGTGTGAGTGAGGGTCTCCTCTAACTGTGAAATGGAGAGTGAGTGAGGGTCTCCTCTAACTGTGAAATGGAGAATGAGTGAGGGTCTCCTCTAACAGTGAAATGGAGAGTGAGTGAGGGTCTCCTCTAACTGTGAAATGGAGAATGAGTGAGGGTCTCCTCTAAATGTGAAATGGAAAGTGAGTGAGGGTCTCCTCTAACTGTGAAATGGAGAGTGAGCGAGGGTCTCCTCTAACTGTGAAATGGACAGTGAGTGAGGGTCTCCTCTAACTGTGAAATGGAGAGTGAGCGAGGGTCTCCTCTAACTGTGAAATGGAGAGTGAGTGAGGGTCTCCTCTAACTGTGAAATGCAGAGTGAGTGAGGGTCTCCTCTAACTGAAATGGAGAGTGAGTGAGGGTCTCCTCTAACTGAAATGGAGAGTGAGTGAGGGTCTCCTCTAACTGTGAAATGGAGAGTGAGTGAGGGTCTCCTCTAACTGTGAAATGGAGAGTGAGTGAGGGTCTCCTCTAACTGTGAAACGTAGAGTGAGTGAGGGTCTCCTCTAGCTGTGAAATGGAGAGTGAGTGAGGGTCTCCTCTAACTGTGAAATGGAGAGTGAGTGAGGGTCTCCTCTAGCTGTGAAATGGAGAGTGAGTTAGGGTCTCCTCTAACTGTGAAATGGAGAGTGAGCGAGGGTCTCCTCTAACTGTGAAATGGAGACTGAGTGAGGGGCTCCTCTAACTGTGTAATGGAGAGTGAGTGAGGGTCTCCTCTAACTGTGAAATGCAGAGTGAGTGAGGGCCTCCTCTAACTGTGAAATGGAGAGTGAGTGAGGGTCTCCTCTAACTGTGAAATGGAGAGTGAGTGAGGGTCTGCTCTAACTGTGAAATGGAGAGTGAGTGAGGGTCTCCTCTAACTGTGTGAAATGGAGAGTGAGTGAGGGGCTCCTCTAACTGTGATATGGAGAGTGAGTGAGGGTCTCCTCTAACAGTGAAATGGAGAGCGAGTGAGGGTTTACTCTAACTGTGAAATGGAGAGTGAGTGAGGGTCTCCTCTAACTATGAAATGGAGAGTGGGTGAGGGGCTCCTCTAACTGTGAAACGGAGAGTGAGTGAGTGTCTCCTCTAACTGTGAAATGGAAAGTGAGTGAGTGTCTCCTCTAACTGTGAAATGGAGAGTGAGTGAGGGTCTCCTCTAACTGTGAAATGGAAAGTGAGTGAGGGTCTCCTCTAACTGTGAAATGGTGAGTGAGTGAGGGTCTCCTCTAACTGTGAAATGGAGAGTGATTGAGGGTCTCCTCTAGCTGTGAAATGGAGAGTGAGTGAGGGTCTCCTCTAACTGTGAAATGGAGGGTGAGTGAGGGTCTCCTCCAAATGTGAAATGCAGAGCGAGTGAGGGTCTCCTCTAACTGAAATGGAGAGTGAATGAGGGTCTCCTCTAACTGAAATGGAGAGTGAGTGAGTGTCTCTTCTAACTGTGAAATGGAGAGTGAGTGAGGGTCTCCTCTAACTGTGAAATGGAGAGCGAGTGAGGGTCTCCTCTAACTATGAAATGGAGAGTGAGTGAGGGTCTCCTCCAAATGTGAAATGGAGAGTGAGTGAGGGTCTCCTCTAACTGTGAGTTATGGAGAGTGAGTGAGGGTCTCCTCTATCTGTGAAATGCAGGGTGAGTCAGCGTCTCCTCTAACTGTGAAACGGAGAGTGAGGGAGGGTCTCCTCTAAATGTGAAATGGAGAGTGAGTGAGGGTCTCCTCTAACTGTGAAGTGGAGAATGAGTAAGGGTCTCCTCTAACTGAAATGGAGAGTGAGTGAGGGTCTCCTCTAACTGTGAAATGGAGAGTGAGTGAGGGTCTCCCCTAACTGTGAAATGGAGAGTGAGTGAGGGTCTCCTCTAACTGAAATGGAAAGTGAGTGAGGGTCTCCTCTAACTGTGAAATGGAGAGTGAGTGAGGGTCTCCTCTAACTGTGTGAAATGGAGAGTGAGTGAGGGTCTCTTCTAACTGTGAAATGGAAAGTGAGTGAGGGTCTTCTCCAACTGTGAAATGGAGAATGAGTGAGGGTCTCCTCTAACTGTGAAATGGAAAGTGAGTGAGGGTCTCCTCTAACAGTGAAATGGAGAGCGAGTGAGGGTCTACGCTAACTGTGAAATGGAGAGTGAGTGAGGGTCTCCTCTAACTATGAAACGGAGAGTGAGTGAGGGGCTCCTCTAACTGTGAAACGGAGAGTGAGTGAGGGTCTCCTCTAACTGTGAGAAATGGAGAGTGAGTGAGGGTCTCCTCAAACTGTGAGAAATGGAGAGTGAGTCAGGGTCTCCTCTAACTGTGAAACGGAGAGTGAGTGAGGGGCTCCTCTAAATGTGTGAAATGGAGAGTGAGTGAGGGTCTCCACTAACTGTGAAACGGACAGTGAGTGAGAATCTCCTCTAACTGTGAAATGGAGAGTGAGTGAGGGTCTCCTTTAACTGTGTGAAATGGAGAGTGAGTGAGGGGCTCCTCAAACTGAAATGGAAAGTGAGTGAGGGTCTACTCTAACTGTGAAATGGAGAGTGAGCGAGGGTCTCCCCTGACTGTGAAATGGAGAGTGAGTGAGGGTCTCCTCTAACTGTGAAATGGAGAATGAGTGAGGGTCTCCTCTAACAGTGAAATGGAGAGTGAGTGAGGGTCTCCTCTAACTGTGAAATGGAGAGTGAGTGAGGGTCTCCTCTAGCTGTGAAATGGAGAGTGAGTGAGGGTCTCCTCTAACTGTGAAATGGAGTGTGAGTGAGGGTCTCCTCTAACTGTGAAATGGAGAGTGAGTGAGGGTCTCCTCTAACTGTGAAATGGAGAATGAGTGAGGGTCTCCTCTAACAGTGAAATGGAGAGTGAGTGAGGGTCTCCTCTAACTGTGAAATGGAGAATGAGTGAGGGTCTCCTCTAAATGTGAAATGGAAAGTGAGTGAGGGTCTCCTCTAACTGTGAAATGGAGAGTGAGCGAGGGTCTCCTCTAACTGTGAAATGGACAGTGAGTGAGGGTCTCCTCTAACTGTGAAATGGAGAGTGAGCGAGGGTCTCCTCTAACTGTGAAATGGAGAGTGAGTGAGGGTCTCCTCTAACTGTGAAATGCAGAGTGATTGAGGGTCTCCTCTAACTGAAATGGAGAGTGAGTGAGGGTCTCCTCTAACTGAAATGGAGAGTGAGTGAGGGTCTCCTCTAACTGTGAAATGGAGAGTGAGTGAGGGTCTCCTCTAACTGTGAAATGGAGAGTGAGTGAGGGTCTCCTCTAACTGTGAAACGTAGAGTGAGTGAGGGTCTCCTCTAGCTGTGAAATGGAGAGTGAGTGAGGGTCTCCTCTAACTGTGAAATGGAGAGTGAGTGAGGGTCTCCTCTAGCTGTGAAATGGAGAGTGAGTTAGGGTCTCCTCTAACTGTGAAATGGAGAGTGAGCGAGGGTCTCCTCTAACTGTGAAATGGAGACTGAGTGAGGGGCTCCTCTAACTGTGTAATGGAGAGTGAGTGAGGGTCTCCTCTAACAGTGAAATGCAGAGTGAGTGAGGGCCTCCTCTAACTGTGAAATGGAGAGTGAGTGAGGGTCTCCTCTAACTGTGAAATGGAGAGTGAGTGAGGGTCTGCTCTAACTGTGAAATGGAGAGTGAGTGAGGGTCTCCTCTAACTGTGTGAAATGGAGAGTGAGTGAGGGGCTCCTCTAACTGTGATATGGAGAGTGAGATGGGTCTCCTCTAACAGTGAAATGGAGAGCGAGTGAGGGTTTACTCTAACTGTGAAATGGAGAGTGAGTGAGGGTCTCCTCTAACTATGAAATGGAGAGTGGGTGAGGGGCTCCTCTAACTGTGAAACGGAGAGTGAGTGAGTGTCTCCTCTAACTGTGAAATGGAAAGTGAGTGAGTGTCTCCTCTAACTGTGAAATGGAGAGTGAGTGAGGGTCTCCTCTAACTGTGAAATGGAAAGTGAGTGAGGGTCTCCTCTAACTGTGAAATGGTGAGTGAGTGAGGGTCTCCTCTAACTGTGAAATGGAGAGTGATTGAGGGTCTCCTCTAGCTGTGAAATGGAGAGTGAGTGAGGGTCTCCTCTAACTGTGAAATGGAGGGTGAGTGAGGGTCTCCTCCAAATGTGAAATGCAGAGCGAGTGAGGGTCTCCTCTAACTGAAATGGAGAGTGAATGAGGGTCTCCTCTAACTGAAATGGAGAGTGAGTGAGTGTCTCTTCTAACTGTGAAATGGAGAGTGAGTGAGGGTCTCCTCTAACTGTGAAATGGAGAGCGAGTGAGGGTCTCCTCTAACTATGAAATGGAGAGTGAGTGAGGGTCTCCTCCAAATGTGAAATGGAGAGTGAGTGAGGGTCTCCTCTAACTGTGAGTTATGGAGAGTGAGTGAGGGTCTCCTCTATCTGTGAAATGCAGGGTGAGTCAGCGTCTCCTCTAACTGTGAAACGGAGAGTGAGGGAGGGTCTCCTCTAAATGTGAAATGGAGAGTGAGTGAGGGTCTCCTCTAACTGTGAAGTGGAGAATGAGTGAGGGTCTCCTCTAACTGAAATGGAGAGTGAGTGAGGGTCTCCTCTAACTGTGAAATGGAGAGTGAGTGAGGGTCTCCCCTAACTGTGAAATGGAGAGTGAGTGAGGGTCTCCTCTAACTGAAATGGAAAGTGAGTGAGGGTCTCCTCTAACTGTGAAATGGAGAGTGAGTGAGGGTCTCCTCTAACTGTGTGAAATGGAGAGTGAGTGAGGGTCTCTTCTAACTGTGAAATGGAAAGTGAGTGAGGGTCTTCTCCAACTGTGAAATGGAAAATGAGTGAGGGTCTCCTCTAACTGTGAAATGGAAAGTGAGTGAGGGTCTCCTCTAACTGTGAAATGGAGAGTGAGCGAGGGGCTCCTCTAACTGTGAAATGGAGAATGAGTGAGGGTCTCCTCTAACTGTGAAATGGAAAGTGAGTGAGGGTCTCCTCTAACAGTGAAATGGAGAGCGAGTGAGGGTCTACGCTAACTGTGAAATGGAGAGTGAGTGAGGGTCTCCTCTAACTATGAAACGGAGAGTGAGTGAGGGGCTCCTCTAACTGTGAAACGGAGAGTGAGTGAGGGTCTCCTCTAACTGTGAGAAATGGAGAGTGAGTGAGGGTCTCCTCAAACTGTGAGAAATGGAGAGTGAGTCAGGGTCTCCTCTAACTGTGAAACGGAGAGTGAGTGAGGGGCTCCTCTAAATGTGTGAAATGGAGAGTGAGTGAGGGTCTCCACTAACTGTGAAACGGACAGTGAGTGAGAATCTCCTCTAACTGTGAAATGGAGAGTGAGTGAGGGTCTCCTTTAACTGTGTGAAATGGAGAGTGAGTGAGGGGCTCCTCAAACTGAAATGGAAAGTGAGTGAGGGTCTACTCTAACTGTGAAATGGAGAGTGAGCGAGGGTCTACCCTGACTGTGAAATGGAGAGTGAGTGATGGTCTCCTCTAACTGTGAAATGGAGAATGAGTGAGGGTCTCCTCTAACAGTGAAATGGAGAGTGAGTGAGGGTCTCCTCTAACTGTGAAATGGAGAGTGAGTGAGGGTCTCCTCTAGCTGTGAAATGGAGAGTGAGTGAGGGTCTCCTCTAACTGTGAAATGGAGTGTGAGTGAGGGTCTCCTCCAACTGTGAAATGGAGAGTGAGTGAGGGTCTCCTCTAACTGTGAAGTGGAGAATGAGTGAGGGTCTCCTCTAACAGTGAAATGGAGAGTGAGTGAGGGTCTCCTCTAACTGTGAAATGGAGAATGAGTGAGGGTCTCCTCTAAATGTGAAATGGAAAGTGAGTGAGGGTCTCCTCTAACTGTGAAATGGAGAGTGAGCGAGGGTCTCCGCTAACTGAAATGGACAGTGAGTGAGGGTCTCCTCTAACTGTGAAATGGAGAGTGAGCGAGGGTCTCCTCTAACTGTGAAATGGAGAGTGAGTGAGGGTCTCCTCTAACTGTGAAATGCAGAGTGAGTGAGGGTCTCCTCTAACTGAAATGGAGAGTGAGTGAGGGTCTCCTCTAACTGAAATGGAGAGTGAGTGAGGGTCTCCTCTAACTGTGAAATGGAGAGTGAGTGAGGGTCTCCTCTAACTGTGAAATGGAGAGTGAGTGAGGGTCTCCTCTAACTGTGAAACGTAGAGTGAGTGAGGGTCTCCTCTAGCTGTGAAATGGAGAGTGAGTGAGGGTCTCCTCTAACTGTGAAATGGAGAGTGAGTGAGGGTCTCCTCTAGCTGTGAAATGGAGAGTGAGTTAGGGTCTCCTCTAACTGTGAAATGGAGAGTGAGCGAGGGTCTCCTCTAACTGTGAAATGGAGACTGAGTGAGGGGCTCCTCTAACTGTGTAATGGAGAGTGAGTGAGGGTCTCCTCTAACTGTGAAATGCAGAGTGAGTGAGGGCCTCCTCTAACTGTGAAATGGAGAGTGAGTGAGGGTCTCCTCTAACTGTGAAATGGAGAGTGAGTGAGGGTCTGCTCTAACTGTGAAATGGAGAGTGAGTGAGGGTCTCCTCTAACTGTGTGAAATGGAGAGTGAGTGAGGGGCTCCTCTAACTGTGATATGGAGAGTGAGTGAGGGTCTCCTCTAACAGTGAAATGGAGAGCGAGTGAGGGTTTACTCTAACTGTGAAATGGAGAGTGAGTGAGGGTCTCCTCTAACTATGAAATGGAGAGTGGGTGAGGGGCTCCTCTAACTGTGAAACGGAGAGTGAGTGAGTGTCTCCTCTAACTGTGAAATGGAAAGTGAGTGAGTGTCTCCTCTAACTGTGAAATGGAGAGTGAGTGAGGGTCTCCTCTAACTGTGAAATGGAAAGTGAGTGAGGGTCTCCTCTAACTGTAAAATGGTGAGTGAGTGAGGGTCTCCTCTAACTGTGAAATGGAGAGTGATTGAGGGTCTCCTATAGCTGTGAAATGGAGAGTGAGTGAGGCTCTCCTCTAACTGTGAAATGGAGAGTCAGTGAGGGTCTCCTCCAACTGTGAAATGCAGAGCGAGTGAGGGTCTCCTCTAACTGAAATGGAGAGTGAATGAGGGTCTCCTCTAACTGAAATGGAGAGTGAGTGAGTGTCTCCTCTAACTGTGAAATGGAGAGTGAGTGAGGGTCTCCTCTAACTGTGAAATGGAGAGCGAGTGAGGGTCTCCTCTAACTATGAAATGGAGAGTGAGTGAGGGTCTCCTCCAAATGTGAAATGGAAAGTGAGTGAGGGTCTCCTCTAACTGTGAGTTATGGAGAGTGAGTGAGGGTCTCCTCTATCTGTGAAATGCAGGGTGAGTCAGCGTCTCCTCTAACTGTGAAACGGAGAGTGAGGGAGGGTCTCCTCTAAATGTGAAATGGAGAGTGAGTGAGGGTCTCCTCTAACTGTGAAGTGGAGAATGAGTGAGGGTCTCCTCTAACTGAAATGGAGAGTGAGTGAGGGTCTCCTCTAACTGTGAAATGGAGAGTGAGTGAGGGTCTCCCCTAACTGTGAAATGGAGAGTGAGTGAGGGTCTCCTCTAACTGAAATGGAAAGTGAGTGAGGGTCTCCTCTAACTGTGAAATGGAGAGTGAGTGAGGGTCTCCTCTGACTGTGTGAAATGGAGAGTGAGTGAGGGTCTCTTCTAACTGTGAAATGGAAAGTGAGTGAGGGTCTCCTCCAACTGTGAAATGGAGAATGAGTGAGGGTCTCCTCTAACTGTGAAATGGAAAGTGAGTGAGGGTCTCCTCTAACTGTGAAATGGAGAGTGAGCGAGGGGCTCCTCTAACTGTGAAATGGAGAGTGAGTGAGGGTCTCCTCTAACTGTGAAATGGAGAGTGAGCGAGGGTCTCCTCTAACTGTGAAATGGAGAGTGAGTGAGGGTCTCCTCTAACTGAAATGGAGAGTGAGTGAGGGTCTCCTCTAACTGAAATGGAGAGTGAGTGAGGGTCTCCTCTAACTGTGAAATGTAGAGTGAGTGAGGGTCTCCTCTAACTGTGAAATGGACAGTGAGTGAGGGTCTCCTCTAACTGTGAAATGGAGAGCGAGTGAGGGTCTCCTCTAACTGTGAAATGGAGAGTGAGTGAGGGTCTCCTCTAACTGTGAAATGGAGAGTGAGTGAGGGTCTCCTCTAACTATGAAATGGAGAGTGAGTGAGGGGCTCCTCTAACTGTGAAATGGAGAGTGAGTGAGGGTCTCCTCTAACTGTGAAATGGAGAGTGAGTGAGGGTCTCCTCTAACTGTGAAATGGAGAGTGAGTGAGGGTCTCCTCTAACTGTGAAATGGAGAGTGAGTGAGGGTCTCCTCTAACTGTGAAACGGAGAGTGAGTGAAGGTCTCCTCTAACTGTGAGAAATGGAGAGTGAGTGAGGGTCTCCTCTAACTGTGAGAAATGGAGAGTGAGTGAGGGTCTCTTCTAACTGTGAAATGGAGAGTGAGTGAGAATCTCCTCTAACTGTGAAATGGAGAGTGAGTGAGGGTCTCCTTTAACTGTGTGAAATGGAGAGTGAGTGAGGGGCTCCTCTAACTGAAATGGAAAGTGAGTGAGGGTCTCCTCTAACTGTGAAATGGAGAGTGAGTGAGGGGCTCCTCTAACTGAAATGGAGAATGAGTGAGGGTCTCCTCTAACTGTGAAATGGAGAGTGAGTGAGCGTCTCCTCTAACTGTGAAATGCAGAGTGAGTGAGGGTCTCCTCTAACTGTGAAATGGAAAGTGAGTGAGGGTCTCCTCTAACTGTGAAATGGAAAGTGAGTGAGGGTCTCCTCTAACAGTGAAATGGAAAGTGAGTGAGGGTCTCCTCTAACTGTGAAATGGAAAGTGAGTAAGGGTCTCCTCTAACTGTGAAATGGAAAGTGAGTGAGTGTCTCCTCTAACTGTGAAATGGAGAGTGAGCGAGGGTCTCCTCTAACTGTGAAATGCAGAGTGAGCGAGGGTCTCCTCTAACTGAAATGGAGAGTGAGTGAGGGTCTCCTCTAACTGAAATGGAGAGTGAGTGAGGGTCTCCTCTAACTGTGAAATGGAGAGTGAGTGACGCTCTCCTCTAACTGTGAATTGGAGAGTGAGTGAGGGTCTCCTCTAACTATGAAATGGAGCGTAAGTGAGGGGCTCCTCTAACTGTGAAATGGAGAGTGAGTGAGGGTCTCCTCTAACTGTGAAATGGAGAGTGAGTGAGGGTCTCCTCTAACTGTGAAATGGAGAGTGAGTGAGGGGCTCCTCTAACTGAAATGGAGAGTGAGTGAGGGTCTCCTCTAACTGTGAAATGGAGAGTGAGTGAGGGTCTCCTCTAACTGTGAAATGGAGAGTGAGTGAGGGTCTCCTCTAACTGTGAAATGGAGAGTGAGTGAGGGTCTCCTCTAACTATGAAATGGAGCGTGAGTGAGGGGCTCCTCTAACTGTGAAACGGAGAGTGAGTGAGAGTCTCCTCTAACTGTGAGTTATGGAGAGTGAGTGAGGGTCTCCTCTATCTGTGAAATGGAGGGTGAGGGAGGGTCTCCTTTAACTGTGTGAAATGGAGAGTGAGTGAGGGGCTCCTCTAACTGAAATGGAAAGTGAGTGAGGGTCTCCTCTAACTGTGAAATGGAGAGTGAGTGAGGGTCTCCTCTAACTGAAATGGAAAGGGAGTGAGGGTCTCCTCTAACTGTGTGAAATGGAGAGTGAGTGACGGGCTCATCTAACTGAAATGGAGAGTGAGTGAGGGTCTCCTTTAACTGTGAAATGGAGAGTGAGCGAGGGTCTCCTCTAACTGTGAAATGCAGAGTGAGTGAGGGTCTCCTCTAACTGAAATGGAGAGTGAGTGAGGGTCTCTTCTAACTGAAATGGAGAGTGAGTGAGGGTCTCCTCTAACTGTGAAATGGAGAGTGAGTGAGGGTCTCCTCTAACTGTGAAATGGAGAGTGAGTGTGGGTCTTCTCTAACTGTGAAGTGGAGAGTGAGTGCGGGTCTCCTCTAACTGTGAAATGGAGAGTGAGTGAGGGTCTCCTATAACTGTGTGAAATGGAGAGTGAGTGAGGGTCTCCTCCAACTGTGAAATGGAGAGTGAGTGAGGGTCTTCTCTAACTGTGAAATGGAGAGAGAGTGAGGGGCTCCTCTAACTGTGAAATGGATAGTGAGTGAGGGTCTCGTCTAACTGTGAAATGGATAGTGAGTGAGGGTCTCGTCTAACTGTGAAATGGAAAGTCAGTGAGGGTCTCCTCAAACTGTGAAATGGAGAGTGAGCGAGGGTCTCCTCTAACTGTGAAATGCAGAGTGAGTGAGGGTCTCCTCTAACTGAAATGGAGAGTGAGTGAGGGTCTCCTCTAACTGAAATGGCGAGTGAGTGAGGGTCTCCTCTAACTGTGAAATGGAGAGTGAGTGAGGGTCTCCTCTAACTGTGAAATGGAGAGTGAGTCTGGGTCTCCTCTAACTGTGAAGTGGAGAGTGAGTGCGGGTCTCCTCTAACTGTGAAATGGAGAGTGAGTGAGGGTCTCCTCTAACTGTGAAATGGAGAGTGAGTGAGGGTCTCCTCCAACTGTGAAATGGAGAGTGAGTGAGAGTCTCCTCTAACTGTGAAATGGAGAGTGAGTGAGGGTCTCCTCTAACTGAGTGAAATGGAGAGTGAGTGAGGGTCTCCTCTAACTGTGAATTGGAGAGTGAGTGAGGGTCTCTTCTAACTGTGAAATGGAGCGCGAGTGAGGGTCTCCTCTAACTGTGAATTGGAGAGTGAGTGAGGGTCTCCTCTAGCTGTGAAATGGAGAGTGAGTGAGGGTCTCCTCTAACTGAGTGAAATGGAGAGTGAGTGAGGGTCTCCTCTTACTGTGAATTGGAGAGTGAGTGAGGGTCTGCTCTAACAGTGAAATGGAGAGTGAGTGAGGGTCTCCTCTAGCTGTGAAATGGAGAGTGAGTGAGGGTCTCCTCTAACTGTGAATAGGAGAGTGAGTGAGGGGCTCCTCTAACTGTGAAATGGAGACTGAGTGAGGGTCTCCTCTAACTGTGAAATGAAGAGTGAGTGAGCGTCTCCTCTAACTGTGAAATGGAGAGCGAGTGAGGGGCTCCTCTAACTGTGAAATGAAGAGTGAGTGAGGGTCTCCTCTAACTATGAAATGGAGAGTGAGTGAGGGTCTCCTCTAACTGAGTGAAATGGAGAGTGAGTGAGGGTCTCCTCTAACTGTGAAATGGAGAGTGAGTGAGGGGCGCCTCTAACATTGTGAAGTGGAGAGTGAGTGCGGGTCTCCTCTAACTGTGAAATGGAGGGTGAGTGAGGGTCTCCTCTAACAGTGTGAAGTGGAGAGTGAGTGAGGGTCTCCTCTAACTGTGAAACGGAGAGTGAGTGAGGGTCTCCTCCAGCTGTGAAATGGAGAGTGAGTGAGGGTCTCCTCTAACTGTGAAATGGAGAGTGAGTGAGGGTCTCCTCTAGCTGTGAAATGGAGAGTGAGTGAGGGTCTCCTCTAACTGTGAAATGGAGAGTGAGCGAGGGTCTCCTCTAACTGTGAAATGGAGACTGAGTGAGGGGCTCCTCTAACTGTGTAATGGAGAGTGAGTGAGGGTCTCCTCTAACTGTGAAATGCAGAGTGAGTGAGGGTCTCCTCTAACTGTGAAATGGAGAGTGAGTGAGGGTCTCCTCTAACTGTGAAATGGAGAGTGAGTGAGGGTCTGCTCTAACTGTGAAATGGAGAGTGAGTGAGGGTCTCCTCTAACTGTGTGAAATGGAGAGTGAGTGAGGGGCTCCTCTAACTGTGATATGGAGAGTGAGTGAGGGTCTCCTCTAACAGTGAAATGGAGAGCGAGTGAGGGTCTACTCTAACTGTGAAATGGAGTGTGTGTGAGGGTCTCCGCTAACTATGAAATGGAGAGTGAGTGAGGGGAGCCTCTAACTGTGAAATGCAGATTGAGTGAGGGTCTCCTCTAACTGTGTGAAATGGAGAGTGTGTGAGGGTCTTCTCTGACTGTGTGAAATGGAGAGTGAGTGAGGGTCTCCTCTAACTGTGTGAAACGGAGAGTGAGTGAGGGACTCCTCTAACTGTGAGAAATGGAGAGTGAGTGAGGGTCTCCTCTAACTGTGTGAAATGGAGAGTGAGTGAGGGTCTCCTCTAACTGTGAAACGGAGAGTGAGTGAGGGTCTCCTCTAACTGTGAGAAATGGAGAGTGAGTCAGGGTCTCCTCTAACTGTGAAACGGAGAGTGAGTGAGAATCTCCTCTAACTGTGAAATGGAGAGTGAGTGAGAGGCTCCTCTAACTGAAATGGAAAGTGAGTGAGGGTCTCCTCTAACTGTGAAATGGAGTGTGAGCGAGGGTCTCCCATAACTGTGAAATGGAGAGTGAGTGAGGGTCTCCTCTAACTGTGAAATGGAAAATGAGTGAGGGTCTCCTCTAACTGTGAAATGGAAAGTGAGTGAGGGTCTCCTCTAACTGTGAAATGGAGAGTGAGTGATGGTCTCCTCTAACTGTGAAATGGAGAGTGAGTGAGGGTCTCCTCTAACTGTGAAATGGAGAGTGAGTGAGGGTCTCCTCTAACTGTGAAATGGAGAGTGAGTGAGGGTCTCCTCTAACTGTGAAATGGAAAGTGAGTGAGGGTCTCCTCCAACTGTGAAATTGAGAGTGAGTGAGGGTCTCCTCTAACTGTGAAATGGAAAGTGAGTGAGGGTCTCCTCTAACTGTGAAATGGAGAGTGAGTGAGGGTCTCCTCTAACTGTGAAATGGAGAGTGATTGAGGGTCTCCTCTAGCTGTGAAATGGAGAGTGTGTGAGGGTCTCCTCTAACTGTGAAATGGAGAGTGAGTGAGTGTCTCCTCTAACTGTGAAGTGGAAAGTGAGTGAGGGTCTCCTTTAACTGTGAAATGGAGAGTGAGTGAGGGTCTCCTCTAACTGTGAAATGGAGAGTGAGCGAGGGTCTCCTCTAACTGTGAAATGGAGAGTGAGTGAGGGTCTCCTCTAACTTTGAAATGGAGAGTGAGTGAGGGTCTCCTCTAACTGTGAAATGCAGAGTGAGTGAGGGTCTCCTCTAGCTGAAATGGAGAGTGAATGAGGGTCTCCTCTAACTGAAATGGAGAGTGAGTGAGGGTCTCTTCTAACTGTGAAATGGAGAGTGAGTGAGAGTCTCCTCTAACTGTGAAATGGAGAGTGAGTGCGGGTCTAATCTAACTGTGAAATAGAGAGAGAGTGAGGGGCTCCTCTAACTGTGAAATGGAGAGCGAGTGAGGGTCTCCTCTAACGATGAAATGGAGAGTGAGTGAGGGTCTCCTCTAACTGTGAAATGGAGAGTGAGTGAGGGTCTCCTCTTACTGTGAAACGGAGAGTGAGTGAGGGTCTCCTCTAACTGTGAGTCATGGAGAGTGAGCGAGGGTCTCGTCTATCTGTGAAATGAAGGGTGAGTCAGGGTCTCCTCTAACTGTGAAACGGAGAGTGAGTGAGGGTCTCCTCTAACTGTGAAATGGAGAGTGAGTGAGGGTCTCCTCTAACTGTGAAGTGGAGAGAGAGTGAGTGTCTCCTCTAACTGAAATGGAGAGTGAGTGAGGGTCTCCTCTAACTGTGAAATGGTGTGTGAGTGAGGGTCTCCCCTAACTGTGAAATGGAGAGTGAGTGAGGGTCTCCTCTAACTGAAATGGAAAGTGAGTGAGCGTCTCCTATAACTGTGAAATGGAGAGTGAGTGAGGGTCTCCTCTAACTGTGTGAAATGGAGAGTGAGTGAGGGTCTCTTCTAACTGTGAAATGGAAAGTGAGTGAGGGTCTCCTCTAACTGTGAAATGGAGAATGAGTGAGGGTCTCCTCTAACTGTGAAATGGAAAGTGAGTGAGGGTCTCCTCTAACTGTGAAATGGAGAGTGAGCGAGGGTCTCCTCTAACTGTGAAATGGAGAGTGAGTGAGGGTCTCCTCTAACAGTGAAATGGAGAGTGAGTGAGGGGCTCCTCTAACTGAAATGGAGAGTGAGTGAGGGTCTCCTCTAACTGAAATGGAGAGTGAGTGAGGGTCTCCTCTAACTGTGAAATGGTGTGTGAGTGAGGGTCTCCCCTAACTGTGAAATGGAGAGTGAGTGAGGGTCTCCTCTAACTGAAATGGAAAGTGAGTGAGCGTCTCCTATAACTGTGAAATGGAGAGTGAGTGAGGGTCTCCTCTAACTGTGTGAAATGGAGAGTGAGTGAGGGTCTCTTCTAACTGTGAAATGGAAAGTGAGTGAGGGTCTCCTCTAACTGTGAAATGGAGAATGAGTGAGGGTCTCCTCTAACTGTGAAATGGAAAGTGAGTGAGGGTCTCCTCTAACTGTGAAATGGAGAGTGAGCGAGGGTCTCCTCTAACTGTGAAATGGAGAGTGAGCGAGGGTCTCCTCTAACTGTGAAATGGAGAGTGAGTGAGGGTCTCCTCTAACTGTGAAATGCAGAGTGAGTGATGGTCTCCTCCAACTGAAATGGAGAGTGAGTGAGGGTCTCCTCTAACTGAAATGGAGAGTGAGTGAGGGTCTCCTCTAACTGTGAAATGGAGAGTGAGTGAGGGTCTCCTCTAACTGTGAAATGGAGAGTGAGTGAGGGTCTCCTCTAACTGTGAAATGGAGAGTGAGTGAGGGTCTCCTCTAACTGTGAAATGGAGAGCGAGTGAGGGTCTCCTCTAACTGTGAAATGGAGAGTGAGTGAGGGTCTCCTCTAACAGTGAAATGGAGAGTGAGTGAGGGTCTCCTCTAACTATGAAATGGAGAGTGAGTGAGGGTCTCCTCTAACTGTGAAATGGAGAGTGAGTGAGGGTCTCCTCTAACTGTGAAATGGAGAGTGAGTGAGGGTCTCCTCTAACTGTGAAAGTGAGTGTGAGTGAGGGTCTCCTCTAACTGTGAAATGGAGAGTGAGTGAGGGTCTCCTCTAACTGTGAAACGGAGAGTGAGTGAGGGTCTCCTCTAACTGTGAGAAATGGAGAGTGAGTGAGGGTCTCCTCTAACTGTGAGAAATGGAGAGTGAGTGACGGTCTCTTCTAACTGTGAAATGGAGAGTGAGTGAGAATCTCCTCTAACTGTGAAATGGAGAGTGAGTGAGGGTCTCCTTTAACTGTGTGAAATGGAGAGTGAGTGAGGGGCTCCTCTAACTGAAATGGAAAGTGAGTGAGGGTCTCCTCTAACTGTGAAATGGAGAGTGAGTGAGGGGCTCCTCTAACTGAAATGGAGAGTGAGTGAGGGTCTCCTCTAACTGTGAAATGGAGAATGAGTGAGGGTCTCCTCTAACTGTGTGAAATGGAGAGTGAGTGAGGGGCTCCTCTAACTGATATGGAGGGTGAGTGAGGGTCTCCTCTAACTGTGAAATGGAGAGTGAGTGAGGGTCTCCTCTAACTGTGAAATGGAAAGTGAGTGAGGGACTCCTCTAACTGTGAAATGGAAAGTGAGTGAGGGTCTCCTCTAACTGTGAAATGGAGAGTGAGCGAGGGTCTCCTCTAACTGTGAAATGCAGAGTGAGTGAGGGTCTCCTCTAACTGTGAAATGGAAAGTGAGTGAGGGTCTCCTCTAACTGCGAAATGGAAAGTGAGTGAGGGTCTCCTCTAACTGTGAAATGGAAAGTGAGTGAGGGACTCCTCTAACTGTGAAATGGAAAGTGAGTGAGGGTCTCCTCTAACTGTGAAATGGAGAGTGAGCGAGGGTCTCCTCTAACTGTGAAATGCAGAGTGAGTGAGGGTCTCCTCTAACTGAAATGGAGAGTGAGTGAGGGTCTCCTCTAACTGAAATGGATAGTGAGTGAGGGTCTCCTCTAACTGTGAAATGGAGAGTGAGTGAGGGTCTCCTCTAACAGTGAAATGGAGAGTGAGTGAGGGTCTACTCTAACTGTGAAATGGAGAGTGAGTGAGGGTCTCCTCTAACTGTGAAATGGAGAGTGAGTGAGGGTCTCCTCTAACTGTGAAATGGAGAGTGAGTGAGGGTCTCCTCTAACTGTGAAACGGAGAGTGAGTGAGGGGCTCCTCTAACTGAAATGGACAGTGAGTGAGGGTCTCCTCTAACTGTGAAATGGAGAGTGAGTGAGGGTCTCCTCTAACTGTGAAATGGAGAGTGAGTGAGGGTCTCCTCTAACTGTGAAATGGAGAGTGAGTGAGGGTCTCCTCTAACTATGAAATGGAGCATGAGTGAGGGGCTCCTCGAACTGTGAAACGGAGAGTGAGTGAGAGTCTCCTCTAACTGTGAGTTATGGAGAGTGAGTGAGGGTCTCCTCTATCTGTGAAATGGAGGGTGAGGGGGGGTCTCCTTTAACTGTGTGAAATGGAGAGTGAGTGAGGGGCTCCTCTAACTGAAATGGAGAGTGAGGGAGGGTCTCCTTTAACTGTGTGAAATGGAGAGTGAGTGAGGGGCTCCTCTAACTGAAATGGAAAGTGAGTGAGGGTCTCCTCTAACTGTGAAATGGAGAGTGAGTGAGGGTCTCCTCTAACTGAAATGGAAAGTGAGTGAGGGTCTCCTCTAACTGTGTGAAATGGAGAGTGAATGACGGGCTCATCTAACTGAAATGGAGAGTGAGTGAGGGTCTCCTTTAACTGTGTGAAATGGAGAGTGAGTGAGGGTCTCCTCTAACTGTGAAATGGAGAGTGAGTGAGGGTCTCCTCGAACTGTGAAATGGAAAGTCAGTGAGGGTCTCCTCTAACTGTGAAATGGAGAGTGAGCGAGGTTCTCCTCTAACTGTGAAATGCAGAGTGAGTGATGGTCTCCTCTAACTGAAATGGAGAGTGAGTGAGGGTCTCCTCCAACTGAAATGGAGAGTGAGCGAGGGTCTCCTCTAACTGTGAAATGCAGAGTGAGTGAGGGTCTCCTCTAACTGAAATGGAGAGTGAGTGAGGGTCTCCTCTAACTGAAATGAATAGTGAGTGAGGGTCTCCTCTAACTGTGAAATGGAGAGTGAGTGAGGGTCCCCTCTAACAGTGAAATGGAGAGTGAGTGAGGGTCTCCTCTAACTATGAAATGGAGCGTGAGTGAGGGGCTCCTCTAACTGTTAAATGGAGAGTGAGTGAGGGTCTCCTCTATCTGTGAAATGGAGAGTGAGTGAGGGTCTCCTCTAACTGTGAAACGGAGAGTGAGTGAGGGGCTCCTCTAACTGAAATGGAGAGTGAGTGAGGGTCTCCTCTAACTGTGAAATGGAGAGTGAGTGAGGGTCTCCTCTAACTGTGAAATGGAGAGTGAGTGAGGGTCTCCTCTAACTGTGAAATGGAGAGTGAGTGAGGGTTTCCTCTAACTGTGAAACGGAGAGTGAGTGAGAGTCTCCTCTAACTGTGAGTTATGGAGAGTGAGTGAGGGTCTCCTCTATCTGAGAAATGGAGGGTGAGGGAGGGTCTCCTTTAACTGTGTGAAATGTAGAGTGAGTGAGGGGCTCCTCTAACTGAAATGGAGAGTGAGTGAGGGTCACCTCTAACTGTGAAACGGAGAGTGAGGGAGGGTCTCCTTTAACTGTGTGAAATGGAGAGTGAGTGAGGGGCTCCTCTAACTGAAATGGAAAGTGAGTGAGGGTCTCCTCTATCTGTGAAATGGAGAGTGAGTGAGGGGCTCCTCTAACTGAAATGGAAAGTGAGTGAGGGTCTCCTCTAACTGTGAAATGGAGAGTGAGTGAGGGTCTCCTCTAACTGAAATGGAAAGTGAGTGAGGGTCTCCTCTAACTGTGTGAAATGGAGAGTGAGTGACGGGCTCATCTAACTGAAATGGAGAGTGAGTGAGGGTCTCCTTTAACTGTGTGAAATGGAGAGTGAGTGAGGGTCTCCTCTAACTGTGAAATGGAGAGTGAGCGAGGGTCTCCTCTAACTGTGAAATGGAGAGTGAGTGAGGGTCTCCTCTAACTGTGAAACGGAGTGTGAGTGAGGGTTTCCTCTAACTGTGAAATGGAGAGTGAGTGAGGGTCTCCTCTAACTGTGAAATGGAGAGTGAGTGAGGGTCTCCTCTAACTGAAATGGAAAGTGAGTGAGGGTCTCCTCTAACTGTGAAATGGAGAGTGAGTGAGGGTCTCCTCTAACTGAAATGGAAAGTGAGTGAGGGTCTTCTTTAACTGTGAAATGGAGAGTGAGTGAGGGTCTCCTCTAACTGTGAAATCGAGAGTGAGTGAGGGTCTCCTCTAACTGAAATGGAAAGTGAGTGAGGGTCTCCTTTAACTGTGAAATGGAGAGTGAGTGAGGGTCTCCTCTAACTGTGAAAAGGAGAGTGAGTGAGGGTCTCCTCTAACTGTGAAATGGAGAGTGAGTGAGGGTCTCCTCTAACTGTGAAATGGAGAGTGAATGAGGGTCTCCTCTAACTGTGAAATGGAGAGTGACTGAGGGTCTCCTCTAACTGTGAAATGGAGACTGAGTGAGGGTCTCCTCTTACTGTGAAATGGACAGTGAGTGAGGGTCTCCTCTAACTGTGAATTGGAGAGTGATTGACGGTCTCCTCTAACTGTGAAATGCAGAGTGAGTGAGGGTCTCCTCTAACTGAAATGGAGAGTGAGTGAGGGTCTCCTCTAACTGAATTGGAGAGTAAGTGAGGGTCTCCTCTAACTGTGAAATGGAGAGTGAGTGAGAGTCTCCTCTAACTGTGAAATGGAGAGTGAGTGAGGGTCTCCTCTAACTATGAAATGGAGCGTGAGTGAGGGGCTCCTCTAACTGTGAAATGGAGAGTGAGTGAGGGTCTCCTCTAATTGTGAAATGGAGAGCGAGTGAGGGTCTCCTCTAACTGTGAAATGGAGAGTGAGTGAGGGTCTCCTCTAACTATGAAATGGAGCGTGAGTGAGGGGCTCCTCTAACTGTGAAATGGAGAGTGAGTGAGGGTCTCCTCTAACTGTGAGTTATGGAGAGTGAGTGAGGGTCTCCTCTATCTGTGAAATGGAGGGTGGGTCAGGGTCTCCTCTAACTGTGAAACGGAGAGTGAGTGAGGGTCTCCTCAAAGTGTGAAACGGAGAGTGAGTGAGAATCTCCTCTAACTGTGAAATGGAGAGTGAGTGAGGGTCTCCTCTAACTGAAATGGAAAGTGAGTGAGGGTCTCCTCTAACAGTGAAATGGAAAGTGAGTGAGGGTCTCCTCTAACTGTGAAATGGAAAGTGAGTGAGGGACTCCTCCAACTGTGAAATGGAATGTGAGTGAGAGTCTCCTCTAACTGTGAAACGGAGAGTGAGCGAGGGTCTCCTCTAACTGTGAAATGCAGAGTGAGTGAGGGTCTCCTCTAACTGAAATGGAGAGTGAGTGAGGGTCTCCTCTAACTGAAATGGATGATGAGTGAGTGTCTCCTATGACTGTGAAATGGAGAGTGAGTGAGGGTCTCCTCTAACTGTGAAATGGAGAGTGAGTGAGGGTCTACTCTAACTGTGAAATGGAGAGTGAGTGAGGGTCTCCTCTAACTATGAAATGGAGCGTGAGTGAGGGGCTCCTCTAACTGTGAAATTGAGAGTGAGTGAGGGTCTCCTCTAACTGTGAAATGGAGAGTGAGTGAGGGTCTCCTCTAACTGTGAAACGGAGAGTGAGTGAGGGGCTCCTCTAACTGAAATGGAGAGTGAGTGAGGGTCTCCTCTAACTGTGAAATGGAGAGTGAGTGAGGGTCTCCTCTAAATGTGAAATGGAGAGTGAGTGAAGGTCTCCTCTAACTGTGAAATGGAGAGTGAGTATGGGTCTCCTCTAACTATGAAATGGAGCGTGAGTGACGGGCTCCTCTAACTGTGAAACGGAGAGTGAGTGAGAGTCTCCTCTAACTGTGCGTTATGGAGAGTGAGTGAGGGTCTCCTCTATCTGTGAAATGGAGGGTGAGGGAGGGTCTCCTTTAACTGTGTGAAATGGAGAGTGAGTGAGGGGCTCCTCTAACTGAAATGGAGAGTGAGTGAGGGTCACCTCTAACTGTGAAACGGAGAGTGAGGGAGGGTCTCCTTTAACTGTGTGAAATGGAGAGTGAGTGAGGGGCTCCTCTAACTGAAATGGAAAGTGAGTGAGGGTCTCCTCTAACTGAAATGGAAAGTGAGTGAGGGTCTCCTCTAACTGTGTGAAATGGAGAGTGAGTGACGGGCTCATCTAACTGAAATGGAGAGTGAGTGAGGGTCTCCTTTAACTGTGTGAAATGGAGAGTGAGTGAGGGTCTCCTCTAACTGTGAAATGGAAAGTCAGTGAGGGTCTCCTCTAACTGTGAAATGGAGAGTGAGCGAGGGTCTCCTCTAACTGTGAAATGCAGAGTGAGTGAGGGTCTCCTCTAACTTAAATGGAGAGTGAGTGAGGGTCTCCTCTAACTGAAATGGAGAGTGAGTGAGGGTCTCCTCTAACTGTGAAATGGAGAGTGAGTGAGGGTCTCCTCTAACTGTGAAATGGCGAGTGAGTGTGCGTCTCCTCTAACTGTGATGTGGAGAGTGAGTGCGGGTCTCCTCTAATTGTGAAATGGAGAGTGAGTGAGGTTCTCCTCTAACTGTGAAATGGAGAGCGAGTGAGGGTCTCCTCTAACTGTGAAATGGAGAGTGAGTGAGGGTCTCCTCTAACTGTGAAATGGAGAGTGAGTGAGGGTCTCCTCAAACTGTGAAACGGAGAGTGAGTGATGGTGTCCTCTAACTGTGAAATGGAGAGTGAGTGAGGGTCTCCTCTAACGGAAATGGAAAGTGAGTGAGGGTCTCCTCTAACTGTGAAATGGAGAGTGAGTGAGGGTCTCCTCTAACTGTGAAATGGAGAGTGAGTGAGGGTCTCCTCTAACTGAAATGGAACGTGAGTGAGGGTCTCCTTTAACTGTGAAATGGAGAGTGAGTGAGGGTCTCCTCTAACTGTGAAATGGAGAGTGAGTGAGGGTCTCCTCTAACTGTGAAATGGAGAGTGAGTGAGGGTCTCCTCTAACTGAAATGGAGAGTGAGTGAGGGTCTCCTCTAACTGTGAAATGGAAAGTGAGTGTGGATCTCCTCTAACTGTGAAATGGAGAGTGAGTGAGGGTCTCCTCTAACTGTGAAATGGAAAGTGAGTGAGGGTCTCCTCTAACTGAAATGGAGGGTGAGTGAGGGTCTCCTCTAACTGTGAAATGGAGACTGAGTGAGGGTCTCCTCTAACAGTGAAATGTAGAGTGAGTGAGGGTCTCCTCTAACTGTGAAATGGAGAGCGAGTGAGGGTCTCCTCTAACTGTGAAATGGAGAGTGAGTGAGGGTCTCCTCTAACTGTGAAATGGAAAGTGAGTGAGGGTCTCCTCTAACTGTGAAATGGAGAGTGAGTGAGGGTCTCCTCTAACTGTGAAATGGAGAGTGAGTGAGGGTCTCCTCTAACTGTGAAATGGAGAGTGAGTGAGGGTCTCCCCTAACTGAAATGGAGAGTGAGTGAGGGTCTCCTCTAACTGAAATGGAGAGTGAATGAGGGTCTCCTCTAACTGTGAAATGGAGAGTGACTGAGGGTCTCCTCTAACTGTGAAATGGAGACTGAGTGAGGGTCTCCTCTAACTGTGAAATGGAGAGTGAGTGAGGGTCTCCTCCAACTGTGAAATGGAGAGTGAGTGAGGGTCTCCTCTAACTGTGAATTGGAGAGTGAGTGACGGTCTCCTCTAACTGAAATGGAAAGTGAGTGAGGGTCTCCTCTAACTGTGAAATGGAGAGTGAGTGAGGGGCTCCTCTAACTGAAATGGAAAGTGAGTGAGGGTCTCCTCTAACTGTGAAATGGAGAGTGAGTGAGGGTCTCCTCTAACTGAAATGGAAAGTGAGTGAGGGTCTCCTCTAACTGTGTGAAATGGAGAGTGAGTGACGGGCTCATCTAACTGAAATGGAGAGTGAGTGAGGGTCTCCTTTAACTGTGTGAAATGGAGAGTGAGTGAGGGTCTCCTCTAACTGTGAAATGGAGAGTGAGCGAGGGTCTCCTCTAACTGTGAAATGGAGAGTGAGTGAGGGTCTCCTCTAACTGTGATACGGAGTGTGAGTGAGGGTCTCCTCTAACTGTGAAATGGAGAGTGAGTGAGGGTCTCCTCTAACTGTGAAATGGAGAGTGAGTGAGGGTCTCCTCTAACTGAAATGGAAAGTGAGTGAGGGTCTCCTCTAACTGTGAAATGGAGAGTGAGTGAGGGTCTCCTCTAACTGAAATGGAAAGTGAGTGAGGGTCTTCTTTAACTGTGAAATGGAGAGTGAGTGAGGGTCTCCTCTAACTGTGAAATCGAGAGTGAGTGAGGGTCTCCTCTAACTGAAATGGAAAGTGAGTGAGGGTCTCCTTTAACTGTGAAATGGAGAGTGAGTGAGGGTCTCCTCTAACTGTGAAAAGGAGAGTGAGTGAGGGTCTCCTCTAACTGTGAAATGGAGAGTGAGTGAGGGTCTCCTCTAACTGTGAAATGGAGAGTGAATGAGGGTCTCCTCTAACTGTGAAATGGAGAGTGACTGAGGGTCTCCTCTAACTGTGAAATGGAGACTGAGTGAGGGTCTCCTCTAACTGTGAAATGGACAGTGAGTGAGGGTCTCCTCTAACTGTGAATTGGAGAGTGATTGACGGTCTCCTCTAACTGTGAAATGCAGAGTGAGTGAGGGTCTCCTCTAACTGAAATGGAGAGTGAGTGAGGGTCTCCTCTAACTGAATTGGAGAGTAAGTGAGGGTCTCCTCTAACTGTGAAATGGAGAGTGAGTGAGAGTCTCCTCTAACTGTGAAATGGAGAGTGAGTGAGGGTCTCCTCTAACTATGAAATGGAGCGTGAGTGAGGGGCTCCTCTAACTGTGAAATGGAGAGTGAGTGAGGGTCTCCTCTAATTGTGAAATGGAGAGCGAGTGAGGGTCTCCTCTAACTGTGAAATGGAGAGTGAGTGAGGGTCTCCTCTAACTATGAAATGGAGCGTGAGTGAGGGGCTCCTCTAACTGTGAAATGGAGAGTGAGTGAGGGTCTCCTCTAACTGTGAGTTATGGAGAGTGAGTGAGGGTCTCCTCTATCTGTGAAATGGAGGGTGGGTCAGGGTCTCCTCTAACTGTGAAATGGAGAGTGAGTGAGGGTCTCCTCAAAGTGTGAAACGGAGAGTGAGTGAGAATCTCCTCTAACTGTGAAATGGAGAGTGAGTGAGGGTCTCCTCTAACTGAAATGGAAAGTGAGTGAGGGTCTCCTCTAACAGTGAAATGGAAAGTGAGTGAGGGTCTCCTCTAACTGTGAAATGGAAAGTGAGTGAGGGACTCCTCCAACTGTGAAATGGAATGTGAGTGAGAGTCTCCTCTAACTGTGAAACGGAGAGTGAGCGAGGGTCTCCTCTAACTGTGAAATGCAGAGTGAGTGAGGGTCTCCTCTAACTGAAATGGAGAGTGAGTGAGGGTCTCCTCTAACTGAAATGGATGATGAGTGAGTGTCTCCTCTGACTGTGAAATGGAGAGTGAGTGAGGGTCTCCTCTAACTGTGAAATGGAGAGTGAGTGAGGGTCTACTCTAACTGTGAAATGGAGAGTGAGTGAAGGTCTCCTCTAACTATGAAATGGAGCGTGAGTGAGGGGCTCCTCTAACTGTGAAATTGAGAGTGAGTGAGGGTCTCCTCTAACTGTGAAATGGAGAGTGAGTGAGGGTCTCCTCTAACTGTGAAACGGAGAGTGAGTGAGGGGCTCCTCTAACTGAAATGGAGAGTGACTGAGGGTCTCCTCTAACTGTGAAATGGAGAGTGAGTGAGGGTCTCCTCTAAATGTGAAATGGAGAGTGAGTGAAGGTCTCCTCTAACTGTGAAATGGAGAGTGAGTATGGGTCTCCTCTAACTATGAAATGGAGCGTGAGTGACGGGCTCCTCTAACTGTGAAACGGAGAGTGAGTGAGAGTCTCCTCTAACTGTGCGTTATGGAGAGTGAGTGAGGGTCTCCTCTATCTGTGAAATGGAGGGTGAGGGAGGGTCTCCTTTAACTGTGTGAAATGGAGAGTGAGTGAGGGGCTCCTCTAACTGAAATGGAGAGTGAGTGAGGGTCACCTCTAACTGTGAAACGGAGAGTGAGGGAGGGTCTCCTTTAACTGTGTGAAATGGAGAGTGAGTGAGGGGCTCCTCTAACTGAAATGGAAAGTGAGTGAGGGTCTCCTCTAACTGAAATGGAAAGTGAGTGAGGGTCTCCTCTAACTGTGTGAAATGGAGAGTGAGTGACGGGCTCATCTAACTGAAATGGAGAGTGAGTGAGGGTCTCCTTTAACTGTGTGAAATGGAGAGTGAGTGAGGGTCTCCTCTAACTGTGAAATGGAAAGTCAGTGAGGGTCTCCTCTAACTGTGAAATGGAGAGTGAGCGAGGGTCTCCTCTAACTGTGAAATGCAGAGTGAGTGAGGGTCTCCTCTAACTTAAATGGAGAGTGAGTGAGGGTCTCCTCTAACTGAAATGGAGAGTGAGTGAGGGTCTCCTCTAACTGTGAAATGGAGAGTGAGTGAGGGTCTCCTCTAACTGTGAAATGGCGAGTGAGTGTGGGTCTCCTCTAACTGTGATGTGGAGAGCGAGTGCGGGTCTCCTCTAATTGTGAAATGGAGAGTGAGTGAGGGTCTCCTCTAACTGTGAAATGGAGAGCGAGTGAGGGTCTCCTCTAACTGTGAAATGGAGAGTGAGTGAGGGTCTCCTCTAACTGTGAAATGGAGAGTGAGTGAGGGTCTCCTCAAACTGTGAAACGGAGAGTGAGTGAGGGTGTCCTCTAACTGTGAAATGGAGAGTGAGTGAGGGTCTCCTCTAACGGAAATGGAAAGTGAGTGAGGGTCTCCTCTAACTGTGAAATGGAGAGTGAGTGAGGGTCTCCTCTAACTGTGAAATGGAGAGTGAGTGAGGGTCTCCTCTAACTGAAATGGAACGTGAGTGAGGGTCTCCTTTAACTGTGAAATGGAGAGTGAGTGAGGGTCTCCTCTAACTGTGAAATGGAGAGTGAGTGAGGGTCTCCTCTAACTGTGAAATGGAGAGTGAGTGAGGGTCTCCTCTAACTGAAATGGAGAGTGAGTGAGGGTCTCCTCTAACTGTGAAATGGAAAGTGAGTGTGGATCTCCTCTAACTGTGAAATGGAGACTGAGTGAGGGTCTCCTCTAACTGTGAAATGGAAAGTGAGTGAGGGTCTCCTCTAACTGTGAAATGGAGGGTGAGTGAGGGTCTCCTCTAACTGTGAAATGGAGACTGAGTGAGGGTCTCCTCTAACAGTGAAATGTAGAGTGAGTGAGGGTCTCCTCTAACTGTGAAATGGAGAGTGAGTGAGGGTCTCCTCTAACTGTGAAATGGAGAGTGAGTGAGGGTCTCCTCTAACTGTGAAATGGAAAGTGAGTGAGGGTCTCCTCTAACTGTGAAATGGAGAGTGAGTGAGGGTCTCCTCTAACTGTGAAATGGAGAGTGAGTGAGGGTCTCCTCTAACTGTGAAATGGAGAGTGAGTGAGGGTCTCCCCTAACTGAAATGGAGAGTGAGTGAGGGTCTCCTCTAACTGAAATGGAGAGTGAATGAGGGTCTCCTCTAACTGTGAAATGGAGAGTGACTGAGGGTCTCCTCTAACTGTGAAATGGAGACTGAGTGAGGGTCTCCTCTAACTGTGAAATGGAGAGTGAGTGAGGGTCTCCTCCAACTGTGAAATGGAGAGTGAGTGAGGGTCTCCTCTAACTGTGAATTGGAGAGTGAGTGACGGTCTCGTCTAACTGTGAAATGCAGAGTGAGTGAGGGTCTCCTCTAACTGAAATGGAGAGTGAGTGAGGGTCTCCTCTAAATGAATTGGAGAGTAAGTGAGGGTCTCCTCTAACTGTGAAATGGAGAGTGAGTGAGAGTCTCCACTAACTGTGAAATGGAGAGTGAGTGAGGGTCTCCTCTAACTATGAAATGGAGCGTGAGTGAGGGGCTCCTCTAACTGTGAAATGGAGAGTGAGTGAGGGTCTCCTCTAATTGTGAAATGGAGAGCGAGTGAGGGTCTCCTCTAACTGTGAAATGGAGAGTGAGTGAGGGTCTCCTCTAACTATGAAATGGAGCGTGAGTGAAGGGCTCCTCTAACTGTGAAATGGAGAGTGAGTGAGGGTCTCCTCTAACTGTGAGTTATGGAGAGTGAGTGAGGGTCTCCTCTATCTGTGAAATGGAGGGTGGGTCATGGTCTCCTCTAACTGTGAAACGGAGAGTGAGTGAGGGTCTCCTCAAAGTGTGAAACGGAGAGTGAGTGAGAATCTCCTCTAACTGTGAAATGGAGAGTGAGTGAGGGTCTCCTCTAACTGAAATGGAAAGTGAGTGAGGGTCTCCTCTAACAGTGAAATGGAAAGTGAGTGAGGGTCTCCTCTAACTGTGAAATGGAAAGTGAGTGAGGGACTCCTCTAACTGTGAAATGGAAAGTGAGTGAGAGTCTCCTCTAACTGTGAAACGGAGAGTGAGCGAGGGTCTCCTCTAACTGTGAAATGCAGAGTGAGTGAGGGTCTCCTCTAACTGAAATGGAGAGTGAGTGAGGGTCTCCTCTAACTGAAATGGATAATGAGTGAGTGTCTCCTCTGACTGTGAAATGGAGAGTGAGTGAGGGTCTCCTCTAACTGTGAAATGGAGAGTGAGTGAGGGTCTACTCTAACTGTGAAATGGAGAGTGAGTGAGGGTCTCCTCTAACTATGAAATGGAGCGTGAGTGAGGGGCTCCTCTAACTGTGAAATTGAGAGTGAGTGAGGGTCTCCTCTAACTGTGAAATGGAGAGTGAGTGAGGGTCTCCTCTAACTGTGAAACGGAGAGTGAGTGAGGGGCTCCTCTAACTGAAATGGAGAGTGAGTGAGGGTCTCCTCTAACTGTGAAATGGAGAGTGAGTGAGGGTCTCCTCTAACTGTGAAATGGAGAGTGAGTGAGGGTCTCCTCTAACTGTGAAATGGAGAGTGAGTATGGGTCTCCTCTAACTATGAAATGGAGCGTGAGTGAGGGGCTCCTCTAACTGTGAAACGGAGAGTGAGTGAGAGTCTCCTCTAACTGTGAGTTATGGAGAGTGAGTGAGGGTCTCCTCTATCGGTGAAATGGAGGGTGAGGGAGGGTCTCCTTTAACTGTGTGAAATGGAGAGTGAGTGAGGGGCTCCTCTAACTGAAATGGAGAGTGAGTGAGGGTCACCTCTAACTGTGAAACGGAGAGTGAGGGAGGGTCTCCTTTAACTGTGTGAAATGGAGAGTGAGTGAGGGGCTCCTCTAACTGAAATGGACAGTGAGTGAGGGTCTCCTCTAACTGTGAAATGGAGAGTGAGTGAGGGTCTCCTCTAACTGAAATGGAAAGTGAGTGAGGGTCTCCTCTAACTGTGTGAAATGGAGAGTGAGTGACGGGCTCATCTAACTGAAATGGAGAGTGAGTGAGGGTCTCCTTTAACTGTGTGAAATGGAGAGTGAGTGAGGGTCTCCTCTAACTGTGAAATGGAAAGTCAGTGAGGGTCTCCTCTAACTGTGAAATGGAGAGTGAGCGAGGGTCTCCTCTAACTGTGAAATGCAGAGTGAGTGAGGGTCTCCTCTAACTGAAATGGAGAGTGAGTGAGGGTCTCCTCTAACTGAAATGGAGAGTGAGTGAGGGTCTCCTCTAACTGTGAAATGGAGAGTGAGTGAGGGTCTCCTCTAACTGTGAAATGGCGAGTGAGTGTGGGTCTCCTCTAACTGTGATGTGGAGAGTGAGTGCGGGTCTCCTCCAATTGTGAAATGGAGAGTGAGTGAGGGTCTCCTCTAACTGTGAAATGGAGAGCGAGTGAGGGTCTCCTCTAACTGTGAAATGGAGAGTGAGTGAGGGTCTCCTCTAACTGTGAAATGGAGAGTGAGTGAGGGTCTCCTCAAACTGTGAAACGGAGAGTGAGTGAGGGTGTCCTCTAACTGTGAAATGGAGAGTGAGTGAGGGTCTCCTCTGACGGAAATGGAAAGTGAGTGAGGGTCTCCTCTAACTGTGAAATGGAGAGTGAGTGAGGGTCTACTCTAACTGTGAAATGGAGAGTGAGTGAGGGTCTCCTCTAACTGAAATGGAACGTGAGTGAGGGTCTCCTTTAACTGTGAAATGGAGAGTGAGTGAGGGTCTCCTCTAACTGTGAAATGGAGAGTGAGTGAGGGTCTCCTCTAACTGTGAAATGGAGAGTGAGTGAGGGTCTCCTCTAACTGAAATGGAGAGTGAGTGAGGGTCTCCTCTAACTGTGAAATGGACAGTGAGTGAGGATCTCCTATAACTGTGAAATGGAGACTGAGTGAGGGTCTCCTCTAACTGTGAAATGGAAAGTGAGTGAGGGTCTCCTCTAACTGTGAAATGGAGGGTGAGTGAGGGTCTCCTCTAACTGTGAAATGGAGACTGAGTGATGGTCTCCTCTAACAGTGAAATGTAGAGTGAGTGAGGGTCTCCTCTAACTGTGAAATGGAGAGTGAGTGAGGGTCTCCTCTAACTGTGAAATGGAGAGTGAGTGTGGGTCTCCTCTAACTGTGAAATGGAAAGTGAGTGAGGGTCTCCTCTAACTGTGAAATGGAGAGTGAGTGAGGGTCTCCTCTAACTGTGAAATGGAGAGTGAGTGAGGGTCTCCTCGAACTGTGAAATGGAGAGTGAGTGAGGGTCTCCCCTAACTGAAATGGAGAGTGAGTGAGGGTCTACTCTAACTGAAATGGAGAGTGAGTGAGGGTCTCCTCTAACTGTGAAATGGAGAGTGAGTGAGGGTCTCCTCTAACTGTGAAATGGAGAGTGAGTGAGGGTCTCCTCTAACTATGAAATGGAGAGTGAGTGAGGGGCTCCTCTAACTGTGAAATGGCGAGTGAGTGAGGGTCTCCTCTAACTATGAAATGGAGAGTGAGTGAGGGTCTCCTCTAACTGTGAAATGGAGAGTGAGTGAGAGTCTCCTCTAACTATGAAATGGAGAGCGAGTGAGGGTCTCCTCTAACTATGAAATGGAGAGTGAGTGAGGGGCTCCTCTAACTGTGAAATGGAGAGTGAGTGAGGGTCTCCTCTAACTATGAAATGGAGAGTGAGTGAGGGTCTTCTCGAACTATGAAATAGAGAGTGAGTGAGGAGCTCCTCTAACTGTGAAATGGAGAGCGAGTGAGTGTCTCCTCTAACTATGAAATGGAGAGTGAGTGAGGATCTCCTCTAACTATGAAATGGAGAGTGAGTGAGGGGCTCCTCTAACTGTGAAATGGAGAGTGAGTGAGGGTCTCCTCTAACTATGAAATGGAGAGTGAGTGAGGGTTTCCTCTAACTATGAAATGGAGAGTGAGTGAGGGGCTCCTCTAACTGAATTGGAGAGTGAGTGAGGGGCTCCTCTAACTGTGTGAAATGGAGAGTGAGTGAGGGTCTCCTCTAACTGTGAAATGGAGAGTGAGTGAGGGTCTCCTCTAACTATGAAATGGAGAGTGAGTGAGGGGCTCCTCTAACTGTGAAATGGAGACTGAGTGAGGGTCTCCTCTAACTGTGAAATGGAGAGTGACTGAGGGTCTCCTCTAACTTTGTGAAATGGAGAGTGAGTGAGGGTCTCCTCTAACTGTGAATTGGAGAGTGAGCGAGGATCTCCTCTAACTGTGAAATGGAGAGTGAGTGAGGGACTCCTCTAACTGAAATGGAGAGTGAGTGAGGGTCTCCTCTAACAATGTGAAATGAAGAGTGAGTGAGGGTCTCCTCTAACGGTGTGAAATGGAGAGTGAGTGAGGGTCTCCTCCAACTGTGAAATGGAAAGTGAGTGAGGGTCTCCTCTAACTGAAATGGAGAGTGAGTGAGGGTCTCCTCTAACTGAAATGGAGAGTGAGTGTCTCCTCTAACTGTGAAATGCAGAGTGAGTGAGGGTCTCCTCTAACTGAAATGGAGAGTGAGTGAGGGTTTCCTCTAACTGAAATGGAGAGTGAGTGAGGGTCTCCTCTAACTGTGAATGGAATGTGAGCGAGGGTCTCCTCTAACTGTGAAATGCAGAGCGAGTGAGGGTCTCCTCTAAATGTGAAATGGAGAGTGAGTGAGGGGCTCCTCTAACTGTGAAATGGAGAATGAGTGAGGGTATCCTCTAACTGTGAAATGCAGAGTGAGTGAGGGTCTCCTCTAACTGAAATGGAGAGTGAGTGAGGGTCTCCTCTAACTGAAATGGATAATGAGTGAGTGTCTCCTCTGACTGTGAAATGGAGAGTGAGTGAGGGTCTCCTCTAACTGTGAAATGGAGATTGAGTGAGGGTCTACTCTAACTGTGAAATGGAGAGTGAGTGAGGGTCTCCTCTAACTATGAAATGGAGCGTGAGTGAGGGGCTCCTCTAACTGTGAAATTGAGAGTGAGTGAGGGTCTCCTCTAACTGTGAAATGGAGAGTGAGTGAGGGTCTCCTCTAACTGTGAAACGGAGAGTGAGTGAGGGGCTCCTCTAACTGAAATGGAGAGTGAGTGAGGGTCTCCTCTAACTGTGAAATGGAGAGTGAGTGAGGGTCTCCTCTAACTGTGAAATGGAGAGTGAGTAAGGGTCTCCTCTAACTGTGAAATGGAGAGTGAGTATGGGTCTCCTCTAACTATGAAATGGAGCGTGAGTGAGGGGCTCCTCTAACTGTGAAACGGAGAGTGAGTGAGAGTCTCCTCTAACTGTGAGTTATGGAGAGTGAGTGAGGGTCTCCTCTATCTGTGAAATGGAGGGTGAGGGAGGGTCTCCTTTAACTGTGTGAAATGGAGAGTGAGTGAGGGGCTCCTCTAACTGAAATGGAGAGTGAGTGAGGGTCACCTCTAACTGTGAAACGGAGAGTGAGGGAGGGTCTCCTTTAACTGTGTGAAATGGAGAGTGAGTGAGGGGCTCCTCTAACTGAAATGGACAGTGAGTGAGGGTCTCCTCTAACTGTGAAATGGAGAGTGAGTGAGGGTCTCCTCTAACTGAAATGGAAAGTGAGTGAGGGTCTCCTCTAACTGTGTGAAATGGAGAGTGAGTGACGGGCTCATCTAACTGAAATGGAGAGTGAGTGAGGGTCTCCTTTAACTGTGTGAAATGGAGAGTGAGTGAGGGTCTCCTCTAACTGTGAAATGGAAAGTCAGTGAGGGTCTCCTCTAACTGTGAAATGGAGAGTGAGCGAGGGTCTCCTCTAACTGTGAAATGCAGAGTGAGTGAGGGTCTCCTCTAACTGAAATGGAGAGTGAGTGAGGGTCTCCTCTAACTGAAATGGAGAGTGAGTGAGGGTCTCCTCTAACTGTGAAATGGAGAGTGAGTGAGGGTCTCCTCTAACTGTGAAATGGCGAGTGAGTGTGGGTCTCCTCTAACTGTGATGTGGAGAGTGAGTGCGGGTCTCCTCCAATTGTGAAATGGAGAGTGAGTGAGGGTCTCCTCTAACTGTGAAATGGAGAGCGAGTGAGGGTCTCCTCTAACTGTGAAATGGAGAGTGAGTGAGGGTCTCCTCTAACTGTGAAATGGAGAGTGAGTGAGGGTCTCCTCAAACTGTGAAACGGAGAGTGAGTGAGGGTGTACTCTAACTGTGAAATGGAGAGTGAGTGAGGGTCTCCTCTGACGGAAATGGAAAGTGAGTGAGGGTCTCCTCTAACTGTGAAATGGAGAGTGAGTGAGGGTCTACTCTAACTGTGAAATGGAGAGTGAGTGAGGGTCTCCTCTAACTGAAATGGAACGTGAGTGAGGGTCTCCTTTAACTGTGAAATGGAGAGTGAGTGAGGGTCTCCTCTAACTGTGAAATGGAGAGTGAGTGAGGGTCTCCTCTAACTGTGAAATGGAGAGTGAGTGAGGGTCTCCTCTAACTGAAATGGAGAGTGAGTGAGGGTCTCCTCTAACTGTGAAATGGAAAGTGAGTGAGGATCTCCTATAACTGTGAAATGGAGACTGAGTGAGGGTCTCCTCTAACTGTGAAATGGAAAGTGAGTGAGGGTCTCCTCTAACTGTGAAATGGAGGGTGAGTGAGGGTCTCCTCTAACTGTGAAATGGAGACTGAGTGATGGTCTCCTCTAACAGTGAAATGTAGAGTGAGTGAGGGTCTCCTCTAACTGTGAAATGGAGAGTGAGTGAGGGTCTCCTCTAACTGTGAAATGGAGAGTGAGTGTGGGTCTCCTCTAACTGTGAAATGGAAAGTGAGTGAGGGTCTCCTCTAACTGTGAAATGGAGAGTGAGTGAGGGTCTCCTCTAACTGTGAAATGGAGAGTGAGTGAGGGTCTCCTCGAACTGTGAAATGGAGAGTGAGTGAGGGTCTCCCCTAACTGAAATGGAGAGTGAGTGAGGGTCTCCTCTAACTGAAATGGAGAGTGAGTGAGGGTCTCCTCTAACTGTGAAATGGAGAGTGAGTGAGGGTCTCCTCTAACTGTGAAATGGAGAGTGAGTGAGGGTCTCCTCTAACTATGAAATGGAGAGTGAGTGAGGGGCTCCTCTAACTGTGAAATGGCGAGTGAGTGAGGGTCTCCTCTAACTATGAAATGGAGAGTGAGTGAGGGTCTCCTCTAACTGTGAAATGGAGAGTGAGTGAGAGTCTCCTCTAACTATGAAATGGAGAGCGAGTGAGGGTCTCCTCTAACTATGAAATGGAGAGTGAGTGAGGGGCTCCTCTAACTGTGAAATGGAGAGTGAGTGAGGGTCTCCTCTAACTATGAAATGGAGAGTGAGTGAGGGTCTTCTCGAACTATGAAATAGAGAGTGAGTGAGGAGCTCCTCTAACTGTGAAATGGAGAGCGAGTGAGTGTCTCCTCTAACTATGAAATGGAGAGTGAGTGAGGATCTCCTCTAACTATGAAATGGAGAGTGAGTGAGGGGCTCCTCTAACTGTGAAATGGAGAGTGAGTGAGGGTCTCCTCTAACTATGAAATGGAGAGTGAGTGAGGGTTTCCTCTAACTATGAAATGGAGAGTGAGTGAGGGGCTCCTCTAACTGAATTGGAGAGTGAGTGAGGGGCTCCTCTAACTGTGTGAAATGGAGAGTGAGTGAGGGTCTCCTCTAACTGTGAAATGGAGAGTGAGTGAGGGTCTCCTCTAACTATGAAATGGAGAGTGAGTGAGGGGCTCCTCTAACTGTGAAATGGAGACTGAGTGAGGGTCTCCTCTAACTGTGAAATGGAGAGTGAGTGAGGGTCTCCTCTAAATTTGTGAAATGGAGAGTGAGTGAGGGTCTCCTCTAACTGTGAATTGGAGAGTGAGCGAGGATCTCCTCTAACTGTGAAATGGAGAGTGAGTGAGGGACTCCTCTAACTGAAATGGAGAGTGAGTGAGGGTCTCCTCTAACAATGTGAAATGGAGAGTGAGTGAGGGTCTCCTCTAACGGTGTGAAATGGAGAGTGAGTGAGGGTCTCCTCCAACTGTGAAATGGAAAGTGAGTGAGGGTCTCCTCTAACTGAAATGGAGAGTGAGTGAGGGTCTCCTCTAACTGAAATGGAGAGTGACTGTCTCCTCTAACTGTGAAATGCAGAGTGAGTGAGGGTCTCCTCTAACTGAAATGGAGAGTGAGTGAGGGTTTCCTCTAACTGAAATGGAGAGTGAGTGAGGGTCTCCTCTAACTGTGAATGGAATGTGAGCGAGGGTCTCCTCTAACTGTGAAATGCAGAGCGAGTGAGGGTCTCCTCTAAATGTGAAATGGAGAGTGAGTGAGGGGCTCCTCTAACTGTGAAATGGAGAATGAGTGAGGGTCTCCTCTAACTGTGAAATGGAGAGTGAGTGAGGGTCTCCTCTAACTGTGAAATGGAGAGTGACTGAGGGGCTCCTCTAACTGTGAAATGGAGAGGGAGTGAGGGTCTCCTCTAACTGTGAAATGGAGAGTGAGTGAGGGTCTCCTCTAACTGTGAAATGGCGAGTGAGTGTGGGTCTCCTCTAACTGTGAAGTGGAGAGTGAGTGCGGGTCTCCTCTAATTGTGAAATGGAGAGTGAGTGAGGGTCTCCTCTAACTGTGAAATGGAGAGCGAGTGAGGGTCTCCTCTAACTGTGAAATGGAGAGTGAGTGAGGGTCTCCTCTAACTGTGAAATGGAGAGTGAGTGAGGGTCTCCTCAAACTGTGAAAAGGAGAGTGAGTGAGGGTCTCCTCTAACTGTGAAATGGAGAGTGAGTGAGGGTCTCCTCTAACTGAAATGGAAAGTGAGTGAGGGTCTCCTCTAACTGAAAAGGAACGTGAGTGAGGGTCTCCTTTAACTGTGAAATGGAGAGTGAGTGAGGGTCTCCTCCAACTGTGAAATGGAGAGTGAGTGAGGGTCTCCTCTAACTGTGAAATGGAGAGTGAGTGAGGGTCTCCCCTAACTGAAATGGAGAGTGAGTGAGGGTCTCTTCTAACTGTGAAATGGAAAGTGAGTGAGGGTCTCCTCTAACTGTGAAATGGAGACTGAGTGAGGGTCTCCTCTAACTGTGAAATGGAAAGTGAGTGAGGGTCTCCTCTAACTGTGAAATGGAGGGTGAGTGAGGGTCTCCTCTAACTGTGAAATGGAGACAGAGTGAGGGTCTCCTCTAACAGTGAAATGGAGAGTGAGTGAGGGTCTCCTCTAACTGTGTATTGGAGACTGAGTGAGGGTCTCCTCTAACTGTGAAATGGAGAGTGAGTGAGGGTCTCCCCTAACTGAAATGGAGAGTGAGTGAGGGTCTCCTCTAACTGAAATGGAGAGTGAGTGAGGGTCTCCTCTAACTGTGAAATGGACAGTGAGTGAGGGTCTCCCCTAGCTGAAATGGAGAGTGAGTGAGGGTCTCCTCTAACTGAAATGGAGAGTGAGTGAGGGTCTCCTCTAACTGTGAAATGGAGAGTGAGTGAGGGTCTCCTCTAACTGTGAAATGGAGAGTGAGTGAGGGTCTCCTCTAACTGTGAAATGGAGAGTGAGTGAGGGTCTCCTCTAACTATGAAATGGAGAGTGAGTGAGGGGCTCCTCTAACTGTTAAATGGAGGGTGAGTGAGGGTCTGCTCTAAATATGAAATGGAGAGTGAGTGAGGGTCTCCTCTAACTGTGAAATGGAGAGTGAGTGAGGGTCTCCTGTAACTATGAAATGGAGAGCGAGTGAGGGTCTCCTCTAACTATGAAATGGAGAGTGAGTGAGGGGCTCCTCTAACTGTGAAATGGAGAGTGAGTGAGGGTCTCCTCTAACTATGAAATGGAGAGTGAGTGAGGGTCTTCTCTAACTATGAAATGGAGAGTGAGTGAGGAGCTCCTCTGACTGTGAAATGGAGAGTGAGTGAGGGTCTCCTCTAACTATGAAATGGAGAGTGAGTGAGGGGCTCCTCTAACTGTGAAATGGAGAGTGAGTGAGGGGCTCCTCTAACTGTGAAATGGAGAGTGAGTGAGGGGCTCCTCTAACTGTGAAATGGAGAGTGAGTGAGGGTCTCCTCTAACTATGAAATGGAGAGTGAGTGAGGGTTTCCTCTAACTATGAAATGGAGAGTGAATGAGGGGCTCCTCTAACTGAAATGGAGAGTGAGTGAGGGGCTCCTCTAACAGTGTGAAATGAAGAGTGAGTGAGGGGCTCCTCTAACTGTGAAATGGAGAGTGAGTGAGGGGCTCCTCTAACTGTGAAATGGAGAGTGAGTGAGGGTCTCCTCTAACTATGAAATGGAGAGTGAGTGAGGGTCTCCTCTAACTGTGAATTGGAGAGTGAGCGAGGATCTCCTCTAACTGTGAAATGGAGAGTGAGTGAGGGTCTCCTCTAACAATGTGAAATGGAGAGTGAGTGAGGGTCTCCTCTAACGGTGTGAAATGGAGAGTGAGTGAGGGTCTCCTCCAACTGTGAAATGGAAAGTCAGTGAGGGTCTCCTCTAACTGAAATGGAGAGTGAGTGAGGGTCTCCTCTAACTGAAATGGAGAGTGAGTGAGGGTCTCCTCTAACTGTGAAATGCAGAGTGAGTGAGGGTCTCCTCTAACTGAAATGGAGAGTGAGTGAGGGTCTCCTCTTACTGAAATGGAGAGTGAGTGAGGGTCTCCTCTAACTGTGAAGTGGAATGTGAGCGAGGGTCTCCTCTAACTGTGAAATGCAGAGCGAGTGAGAGTCTCCTCTAACTGTGAAATGGAGAGTGAGTGAGGGTCTCCTCTAACTGTGAAATGGAAAGTGAGAGAGGGTCTCCTATAACTGTGAAATGGAGAATGAGTGAGGGTCTCCTCTAACTGTGAAATGGGGAGTGAGTGAGGGTCTCCTATAACTGTGAAATGGAGAGTGAGTGAGGGTCTCCTCTAACTGTGAAATGGAGAATGAGTGAGGTTCTCCTCTAACTGTGAAATGGAGAGTGAGGGAGGGTCTCCTCTAACTGTGAAATGGAGGGTGAGTGATGGTCTCCTCTAACTGTGAAATGGAGGGTGAGTGAGGGTCTCCTCTAACTGTGAAATGGAGAATGAGTGAGGGTCTCCACTAACTGTGAAATGGAGAGTGAGTGAGGGTCTCCTTTAACTGTGTGAAATGGAGAGTGAGTGAGGGGCTCCTCTAACTGAAATGGAAAGTGAGTGAGTGTCTCCTCTAACTGCGAAATGGAGAGTGAGTGAGGGTCTCCTCTAACTGTGAAATGCAGAGTGAGTGAGGGTCTCCTCTAACTGAAATGGAGAGTGAGTGAGGGTCTCCTCTAACTGTGAAATGGAGAGTGAGTGAGGGTCTCCTCTAACTGTGAAATGGAGAGTGAGTGAGGGTCTCCTCTAACTGAAATGGAGAGTGAGTGAGGGTCTCCTCTAACTGAAATGGAGAGTGAGTGAGGGTCTCCTCTAACTGTGAAATGGAGAGTGAGTGAGGGGCTCCTCTAACTGAAATGGAGAGTGAGTGAGGGTCTCCTCTAACAGAAATGAAGAGTGAGTGAGGGTCTCCTCTAACTGTGAAATGGAGAGCGAGTGAGGGTCTCCTCTAACTGTGAAATGGACAGTGAGTGTGGGTCTCCTCTAACTGTGAAATGGAGAGTGAGTGAGGGTCTCCTCTAACTGTGAAATGGAGAGTGAGTGAGGGTCTTCTCTAACAGTGAAACGGAGAGTGAGTGAGAATCTCCTCTAACTGTGAAATGGAGAGTGAGTGAGGGTCTCCTCTAACTGAAATGGAAAGTGAGTGAGGGTCTCCTCTAACTTTGAAATGGAGAGTGAGTGAGGGTCTCCCCTAACTGTGAAATGGAGAGTGAGTGAGGGTCTCCTCTAACTGAAATGGAAAGTGAGTGAGGGTCTCCTCTAACTGTGAAATGGAAAGTGAGTGAGGGTCTCTTCTAACTGTGAAATGGAGAGTGATTGAGGGTCTCCTCTAACTGTGAAATGGAGAGTGAGTGAGGGTCTCCTCTAACTGTGAAATGGAGAGTGAGTGAGGGTCTCCTCTAACTGAGTGAAATGGAGAGTGAGTGAGGGTCTCCTCTAACTGTGAAATGGAAAGGGAGTGAGGGTCTCCTCTAACTGTGAAATGGAGAGTGAGTGAGGGGCTCCTCTAACTTTGAAATGGAGAGTGAGTGAGGGTCTGCTCTAACTGTGAAATGTAGAGTGAGTGAGGGTCTCCTCTAACTGTGAAATGGAGAATGAGTGAGGGTTTCCTCTAACTGTGAAATGGAGAGTGAGTGAGGGTCTCCTCTAACTGTGAAATGGAGAGTGAGTGAGGGTCTCCTCTAACTGTGAAATGGAGAGTGAGTGAGGGTCTCCTTTAACTGTGAAATGGAGAGTGAGTGAGGGTCTCCTCTAACAGTGAAACGGAGAGTGAGTGAGAATCTCCTCTAACTGTGAAATGGAGAGTGAGTGAGGGTCTCCTCTAACTGAAATGGAAAGTGAGTGAGGGTCTCCTCTAACTTTGAAATGGAGAGTGAGTGAGGGTCTCCCCTAACTGTGAAATGGAGAGTGAGTGAGGGTCTCCTCTAACTGAAATGGAAAGTGAGTGAGGTTCTCCTCCAACTGTGAAATGGAAAGTGAGTGAGGGTCTCTTCTAACTGTGAAATGGAGAGTGAGTGAGGGTCTCCTCTAACTGCGAAATGGAGAGTGAGTGAGGGTCTCCTCTAACTGTGAAATGGAGAGTGAGTGAGGGTCTCCTCTAACTGAGTGAAATGGAGAGTGAGTGAGGGTCTCCTCTATCTGTGAAATGGAAAGGGAGTGAGGGTCTCCTCTAACTGTGAAATGGAGAGTGAGTGAGGGGCTCCTCTAACTTTGAAATGGAGAGTGAGTGAGTGTCTCCTCTAACTGTGAAATGGAGAGTGAGTGAGGGTCTCCTCTAACTGTGAAATGGAGAATGAGTGAGGGTCTCCTCTAACTGTGAAATGGAGAGTGAGTGAGGGTCTCCTCTAACTGTGAAATGGAGAGTGAGTGAGGGTCTCCTCTAACTGTGAAATGGAAAGTGAGAGAGGGTCTCCTCTAACTGTGAAATGGAGAGTGAGTGAGGGTCTCCTCTAACTGTGAAATGGAGAGTGAGTGAGGGTCTCCTCTAACTGTGAAATGGAGAATGAGTGAGGGTCTCCTCTAACTGTGAAATGGAGAGTGAGGGAGGGTCTCCTCTAACTGTGAAATGGAGGGTGAGTGATGGTCTCCTCTAACTGTGAAATGGAGGGTGAGTGAGGGTCTCCTCTAACTGTGAAATGGAGAATGGGTGAGGGTCTCCACTAACTGTGAAATGGAGAGTGAGTGAGGGTCTCCTTTAACTGTGTGAAATGGAGAGTGAGTGAGGGGCTCCTCTAACTGAAATGGAAAGTGAGTGAGTGTCTCCTCTAACTGTGAAATGGAGAGTGAGTGAGGGTCTCCTCTGACTGTGAAATGGAGAGTGAGTGAGGGTCTCCTCTAACTGTGAAATGGAGAGTGAGTGAGGGTCTCCTCTAACTGAAATGGAGAGTGAGTGAGGGTCTCCTCTAACTGTGAAATGGAGAGTGAGTGAGGGTCTCCTCTAACTGAAATGGAGAGTGAGTGAGGGTCTCCTCGAACTGAAATGGAGAGTGAGTGAGGGTCTCCTCTAACTGTGAAATGGAGAGTGAGTGAGGGTCTCCTCGTATTGTGAAATGGAGAGCGAGTGAGGGTCTCCTCTAACTGTGAAATGGAGAGAGAGTGAGGGTCTTCTCTAACTGTGAAATGGAGTGTGAGTGAGGGTCTCCTCTAACTGTGAAATGGAGAGTGAGTGAGGGTCTCCTCTAACAGTGAAACGGAGAGTGAGTGAGAATCTCCTCTAACTGTGAAATGGAGAGTGAGTGAGGGTCTCCTCTAACTGAAATGGAAAGTGAGTGAGGGTCTCCTCTAACTTTGAAATGGAGAGTGAGTGAGGGTCTCCCCTAACTGTGAAATGGAGAGTGAGTGAGGGTCTCCTCTAACTGAAATGGAAAGTGAGTGAGGGTCTCTTCTAACTGTGAAATGGAAAGTGAGTGAGGGTCTCTTCTAACTGCGAAATGGAGAGTGAGTGAGGGTCTCCTCTAACTGTGAAATGGAGAGTGAGTGAGGGTCTCCTCTAACTGTGAAATGGAAAGTTAGTGAGGCTCTCCTCTTACTGTGAAATGGAGAGTGAGTGAGGGTCTCCTCTAACTGTGAAATGGAGAGTGAGTGAGGTTCTCCTCTAACTGTGAAATGGAGGGTGAGTGAGGGTCTCCTCTAACTGTGAAATGGAAAGTGAGTGAGGGTCTCCTCTGACTGTGAAATGGAGAGTGAGTGAGGGTCTCCTCTAACTGTGAAATGGAGAATGAGTGAGGGTCTCCTCTAACTGTGAAATAGAGAATGAGTGAGGGTCTCCTCTAACTGTGAAATGGAGAGTGAGTGAGGGTCTCCTCTAACTGTGAAATGGAAAGTGAGAGAGGGTCTCCTATAACTGTGAAATGGAGATTGAGTGAGGGTCTCCTCTAACTGTGAAATGGAGAGTGAGTGAGGGTCTCCTATAACTATGAAATGGAGAGTGAGTGAGGGTCTCCTCTAATTGTGAAATGGAGAATGAGTGAGGGTCTCCTCTAACTGTGAAATGGAGAGTGAGTGAGGGTCTCCTCTAACTGTGAAATGGAGGGTGAGTGATGGTCTCCTCTAACTGTGAAATGGAGGGTGAGTGAGCGTCTCCTCTAACTGTGAAATGGAGAATGAGGGAGGGTCTCCACAAACTGTGAAATGGAGAGTGAGTGAGGGTCTCCTTTAACTGTGTGAAATGGAGAGTAAGTGAGGGGCTCCTCTAACTGAAATGGAAAGTGAGTGAGAGTCTCCTCTAACTGTGAAATGGAGAGTGAGTGAGGGTCTCCTCTAACTGTGAAATGGAGAGTGAGTGAGGGTCTCCTCTAACTGTGTGAAATGGAAAGTGAGTGAGGGTCTCCTCTAACTGTGAAATGGAGAGTGAGTGAGGGTCTCCTCTAACTGTGAAATGGAGAGTGAGTGAGGGTCTCCTCTAACTGTGAAATGAAGAGTGAGTGAGGGTCTCCTCTAACTGTGAAACGGAGAGTGAGTGAGAATCTCCTCTAACTGTGAAATGGAGAGTGAGCGAGGGTCTCCTCTAACTGTGAAATGGAGAGTGAGTGAGGGTCTCCCCTAACTGTGAAATGGAGAGTGAGTGAGGGTCTCCTCTAACTGAAATGGAAAGTGAGTGAGTGTCTCCTCTAACTGTGAAATGGAAAGTGAGTGAGTGTCTCCTCTAACTGCGAAATTGAGAGTGAGTGAGGGTCTCCTCTAACTGTGAAATGGAGAGTGAGTGAGGGTCTCCTCTAACTGTGAAATGGAAAGTGAGTGAGGGTCTCCTCTAACTGTGAAATGGAGAGTGAGTGAGGGTCTCCTCTAACTGTGAAATGGAGCGTGAGTGAGGTTCTCCTCTAACTGTGAAATGGAGGGTGAGTGAGGGTCTCCTCTAACTGAGAAATGGAAAGTGAGTGAGGGTCTCCTCTAACTGTGAAATGGAGAGTGAGCGAGGGTCTCCTCTAACTGTGAAATGGAGAGTGAGTGAGAGTCTCCTCTAACTGAAATGGAGAGTGAGTGAGGGTCTCCTCTAACTGAAATGGAGAGTGAGTGAGGGGCTCCTCTAACTGTGAAATGGAGAGCGAGTGAGGGTCTCATCTAACTGTTAAATGGAGAGTGTGTGAGGGTCTCCTCTAACTGTGAAATGGAGAGTGAGTGAGGGTCTCCTCTAATAGTGAAACGGAGAGTGAGTGAGGGTCTCCTCTAACTGTGAAATGGAGAGTGGGTGAGGGTCTCCTCTAGCTGTGAAATGGAGAGTGAGTGAGGGTCTCTTCTAACTGTGAAACGGAGAGTGAGTGAGAATCTCCTCTAACTGTGAAATGGAGAGCGAGTGAGGGTCTCCTCTACCTGTGAAATGGAGAGTGAGTGAGGGTCTCCTCTAACTGTGAAGTGGAAAGTGAGTGAGGGTCTCCGCTAACTGTGAAATGGAGAATGAGTGAGGGTCTCCTCTAACTGAAATGGAGAGTGAGTGAGGGTCTCCTCTAACTGTGAAGTGGAAAGTGAGTGAGGGGCTCCGCTAACTGTGAAATGGAGAATGAGTGAGGGTCTCCTCCAACTGTGAAATGCAGAGTGAGTGCGGGTCTCCTCTAACTGTGAAATGGAGAGTGAGTGAGGGTCTCCTCTAGCTGTGAAATGGAGAGTGAGTGAGGGTCTCCTCTAACTGTGAAATGGAGAGTGAGTGAGGGTCTCCTCTAACTGTGAAATGGAGAGTGAGTGAGGGTCTCCTCTAACTGTGAAATGGAGAGTGAGTGACGGTCTCCTCCAACTGTGAAATGGAGACTGAGTGAGGGTCTCCTCTAACTGTGAAATGGAAAGTGAGTGAGGGTCTCCTCTAACTGTGAACTGGAGAGTGAGCGAGGGTCTCCTCTAACTGTGAAATGGAGAGTGAGTGAGGGTCTCCTCTAACTGTGAAATGCAGAGTGAGTGAGGGTCTCCCCTAACTGAAATGGATAGTGAGTGAGGGTCTCCTTTAACTGAAATGGAGAGTGAGTGAGGGTCTCCTCGAACTGTGAAATGGAGAGTGAGTGAGGGTCTCCTCTAACTGTGTGAAATGGAGAGTGAATGAGGGGCTCCTCTAACTATGAAATGGAGAGTGAGAGAGGGGCTCCTCTAACTGTGTGAAATGGAGAGTGAGTGAGGGTCTCCTCTAACTATGAAATGGAGAGTGAGTGAGGGTCTCCTCTAACTATGAAATGGAGAGTGAGTGAGGGTCTCCTCTAACTGTGAAATGGAGAGTGAGTGAGGGTCTCCTCTAACTGTGAAATGGAGAGTGAGTGAGGGTCTCCTCTAACTGTGAAATGGAGAGTGAGTGAGGGTCTCCTCTAACTGTGTGAAATGGAGAGTGAGTGAGGGGCTCCTCTAACTATGAAATGGAGAGTGAGAGAGGGGCTCCTCTAACTGTGTGAAATGGAGAGTGAGTGAGGGTCTCATCTAACTATGAAATGGAGAGTGAGTGAGGGTCTCCTCTAACTTTGAAATGGAGAGTGAGTGAGGGGCTCCTCTAACTGTGAAATGGAGAGTGAGTGAGGGTCTCCTCTAACTATGAAATGGAGAGAGAGTGAGGGTTTCCTCTAACTATGAAATGGAGAGTGAGTGAGGGGCTCCTCTAACTGAAATGGAGAGTGAGTGAGGGGCTCCTCTAACTGTGTGAAATGGAGAGTGAGTGAGGGTCTCCTCTAACTGTGAAATGGAGAGTGAGTGAGGGTCTCCTCTAACTATGAAATGGAGAGTAAGTGAGGGGCTCCTCTAACTGTGAAATGGAGAGTGAGTGAGGGTCTCCTCTAACTGTGAAATGGAGAGTGAGCGAGGGTCTCCTCTAACTGTGAAATGGAGAGTGAGTGAGGGTCTCCTCTAACTGAAATGGAGAGTGAGAGAGGGTCTCCTCTAACAATGTGAAATGGAGAGTGAGTGAGGGTCTCCTCTAACTGTGAAATGCAGAGTGAGTGAGGGTCTCCTCTAACTGAAATGGAGAGTGAGTGAGGGTCTCCTCTAACTGAAATGGAGAGTGAGTGAGGGTCTCCTCTAACGGTGAAATGGAAAGTGAGTGAGGGTCTCCTCTAACTGTGAAATGGAATGTGAGTGAGGGTCTCCTCTAACTGTGAAATGGAGAGTGAGTGAGGGTCTCCTCTAACTGTGAAATGGAGAGTGAGTGAGGTTCTCCTCTAACTGTGAAATGGAGGGTGAGTGAGGGTCTCCTCTAACTGTGAAATGGAAAGTGAGTGAGGGTCTCCTCTGACTGTGAAATGGAGAGTGAGTGAGCGTCTCCTCTAACTGTGAAATGGAGAGTGAGTGAGGGTCTCCTCTAACTGTGTGAAATGGAAAGTGAGTGAGGGGCTCCTCTAACTGAAATGGAAAGTGAGTGAGGGTCTCCTCTAACTGTGAAATGGAGAGTGAGTGAGAGTCTCCTCTAACTGTGAAATGGAGAGTGAGTGAGGGTCTCCTCTAACTGTGTGAAATGGAAAGTGAGTGAGGGTCTCCTCTAACTGTGAAATGGAGAGTGAGTGAGGGTCTCCTCTAACTGTGAACTGGAGAGTGAGTTAGGGTCTCCTCTAACTGTGAAATGGAGAGTGAGTGAGGGTCTCCTCTAACTGTGAAATGCAGAGTGAGTGAGGGTCTACTCTAACTGAAATGGAGAGTGAGTGAGGGTCTCCTCTAACTGTGAAATGGAGAGTGAGTGAGGCTCTCCTCTAACTGTGAAATGGAGAGTGAGTGAGGGTCTCCTCTAACTGAAATGGAGAGTGAGTGAGGGTCTCCTCTAACTGAAATGGAGAGTGAGTGAGGGTCTCCTCTAACTGTGAAATGGAGAGTGAGTGAGGGTCTCCTCTAACTGAAATGGACAGTGAGTGAGGGTCTCCTCTAACTGAAATGGAGAGTGAGTGAGGTTCTCCTCTAACTATGAAATGGAGAGTGAGTGAGGGTCTCCTCTAATTGTGAAATGGAGAGCGAGTGAGGGTCTCCTCTAACTGTGAAATGGAGAGTGTGTGAGGGTCTCCTCTAACTGAGAAATGGAGAGTGAGTGAGGGTCTCCTCTAACTGTGAAACGGAGAGTGAGTGAGAATCTCCTCTAACTGTGAAATGGAGAGTGAGTGAGGGTCTCCTCTAACTGAAATGGAAAGTGAGTGAGGGTCTCCACTAACTGTGAAATGGAGAGTGAGTGAGGGTCTCCCCTAACTGTGAAATGGAGAGTGAGTGAGGGTCTCCTCTAACTGAAATGGAAAGTGAGTGAGGGTCTCCTCTAACTGTGAAATGGAAAGTGAGTGAGGGTCTCCTCTAACTGTGAAATGGAGAGTGAGTGAGGGTCTCCTCTAACTGTGAAATGGAGAGTGAGTGAGGGTCTCCTCTAACTGTGAAATGGAATGTGAGTGAGGGTCTCCTCTAACTGTGAAATGTAGAGTGAGTGAGGGTCTCCTCTAACTGTGAAATGGAGAGTGAGTGAGGTTCTCCTCTAACTGTGAAATGGAGGGTGAGTGAGGGTCTCCTCTAACTGTGAAATGGAAAGTGAGTGAGGGTCTCCTCTGACTGTGAAATGGAGAGTGAGTGAGGGTCTCCTCTAACTGTAAAATGGAGAATGAGTGAGGGTCTCCTCTAACTGTGAAATAGAGAATGAGTGAGGGTCTCCTCTAACTGTGAAATGGAGAGTGAGTGAGGGTCTCCTATAACTGTGAAATGGAGAGTGAATGAGGGTCTCCTCTAACTATGAAATGGAGAATGAGTGAGGGTCTCCTCTGACTGTGAAATGGAGAGTGAGTGAGGGTCTCCTCTAACTGTGAAATGGAGGGTGAGTGATGGTCTCCTCTAACTGTGAAATGGAGGGTGAGTGAGCGTCTCCTCTAACTGTGAAATGGAGAATGAGGGAGGGTCTCCACTAACTGTGAAATGGAGAGTGAGTGAGGGTCTCCTTTAACTGTGTGAAATGGAGAGTGAGTGAGGGGCTCCTCTAACTGAAATGGAAAGTGAGTGAGGGTCTCCTCTAACTGTGAAATGGAGAGTGAGTGAGAGTCTCCTCTAACTGTGAAATGGACAGTGAGTGAGGGTCTCCTCTAACTGTGTGAAATGGAAAGTGAGTGAGGGTCTCCTCTAACTGTGAAATGGAGAGTGAGTGAGTGTCTCCTCTAACTGTGAACTGGAGAGTGAGTTAGGGTCTCCTCTAACGGTGAAATGGAGAGTGAGTGAGGGTCTCCTCTAACTGTGAAATGCAGAGTGAGTGAGGGTCTACTCTAACTGAAATGGAGAGTGAGTGAGGGTCTCCTCTAACTGTGAAATGGAGAGTGAGTGAGGCTCTCCTCTAACTGTGAAATGGAGAGTGAGTGAGGGTCTCCTCTAACTGAAATGGAGAGTGAGTGAGGGGCTCCTCTAACTGAAATGGAAAGTGAGTGAGGGTCTCCTCTAACTGTGAAATGGAGAGTGAGTGAGAGTCTCCTCTAACTGTGAAATGGAGAGTGAGTGAGGGTCTCCTCTAACTGTGTGAAATGGAAAGTGAGTGAGTGTCTCCTCTAACTGTGAAATGGAGAGTGAGTGAGGGTCTCCTCTAACTGTGAACTGGAGAGTGAGTTAGGGTCTCCTCTAACTGTGAAATGGAGAGTGAGTGAGGGTCTCCTCTAACTGTGAAATGCAGAGTGAGTGAGGGTCTACTCTAACTGAAATGGAGAGTGAGTGAGGGTCTCCTCTAACTGTGAAATGGAGAGTGAGTGAGGCTCTCCTCTAACTGTGAAATGGAGAGTGAGTGAGGGTCTCCTCTAACTGAAATGGACAGTGAGTGAGGGTCTCCTCTAACTGAAATGGAGAGTGAGTGAGGTTCTCCACTAACTATGAAATGGAGAGTGAGTGAGGGTCTCCTCTAACTGTGTGAAATGGAGAGCGAGTGAGGGTCTCCTCTAACTGTGAAATGGAGAGTGAGTGAGGGTCTCCTCTAACTGAGAAATGGAGAGTGAGTGAGGGTCTCCTCTAACTCTGAAACGGAGAGTGAGTGAGAATCTCCTCTAACTGTGAAATGGAGAGTGAGTGAGGGTCTCCTCTAACTGAAATGGAAAGTGAGTGAGGGTCTCCTCTAACTGTGAAATGGAGAGTGAGTGAGGGTCTCCCCTAACTGTGAAATGGAGAGTGAGTGAGGGTCTCCTCTAACTGAAATGGAAAGTGAGTGAGGGTCTCCGCTAACTGTGAAATGGAAAATGAGTGAGGGTCTCCTCTAACTGTGAAATGGAGAGTGAGTGAGGGTCTCCTCTAACTGTGAAATGGAGAGTGAGTGAGGGTCTCCTCTAACTGTGAAATGTAATGTGAGTGAGGGTCTCCTCTAACTGTGAAATGGAGAGTGAGTGAGGTTCTCCTCTAACTGTGAAATGGAGGGTGAGTGAGGGTCTCCTCTAACTGAGAAATGGAAAGTGAGTGAGGGTCTCCTCTGACTGTGAAATGGAGAGTGAGTGAGGGTCCCCTCTAACTGTGAAATGGAGAATGAGTGAGGGTCTCCTCTAACTGTGAAATAGAGAATGAGTGAGGGTCTCCTCTAACTGTGAAATGGAGAGTGAGTGAGGGTCTCCTATAACTGTGAAATGGAGAGTGAGTGAGGGTCTCCTCTAACTATGAAATGGAGAATGAGTGAGGGTCTCCTCTGACTGTGAAATGGAGAGTGAGTGAGGGTCTCCTCTAACTGTGAAATGGAGGGTGAGTGATGGTCTCCTCTAACTGTGAAATGGAGGGTGAGTGAGCGTCTCCTCTAACTGAGAAATGGAGAATGAGGGAGGGTCTCCACTAACTGTGAAATGGAGAGTGAGTGAGGGTCTCCTTTAACTGTGTGAAATGGAGAGTGAGTGAGGGGCTCCTCTAACTGAAATGGAAAGTGAGTGAGGGTCTCCTCTAACTGTGAAATGGAGAGTGAGTGAGAGTCTCCTCTGACTGTGAAATGGACAGTGAGTGAGGGTCTCCTCTAACTGTGTGAAATGGAAAGTGAGTGAGGGTCTCCTCTAACTGTGAAATGGAGAGTGAGTGAGGGTCTCTTCTAACTGTGAACTGGAGAGTGAGGTAGGGTCTCCTCTAACGGTGAAATGGAGAGTGAGTGAGGGTCTCCTCTAACTGTGAAATGCAGAGTGAGTGAGGGTCTACTCTAACTGAAATGGAGAGTGAGTGAGGGTCTCCTCTAACTGTGAAATGGAGAGTGAGTGAGGGTCTCCTCTAACTGTGAAATGGTGAGTGAGTGAGGCTCTCCTCTAACTGTGAAATGGAGAGTGAGTGAGGGTCTCCTCTAACTGAAATGGAGAGTGAGTGAGGGTCTCCTCTAACTGTGAAATGGAAAATGAGTGAGGGTCTCCTCTAACTGTGAAATGGGGAGTGAGTGAGGGTCTCCTCTAACTGTGAAATGGAGAGTGAGTGAGGGTCTCCTCTAACTGTGAAATGTAATGTGAGTGAGGGTCTCCTCTAACTGTGAAATGGAGAGTGAGTGAGGTTCTCCTCTAACTGTGAAATGGAGGGTGAGTGAGGGTCTCCTCTAACTGAGAAATGGAAAGTGAGTGAGGGTCTCCTCTGACTGTGAAATGGAGAGTGAGTGAGGGTCTCCTCTAACTGTGAAATGGAGAATGAGTGAGGGTCTCCTCTAACTGTGAAATAGAGAATGAGTGAGGGTCTCCTCTAACTGTGAAATGGAGAGTGAGTGAGGGTCTCCTATAACTGTGAAATGGAGAGTGAGTGAGGGTCTCCTCTAACTATGAAATGGAGAATGAGTGAGGGTCTCCTCTGACTGTGAAATGGAGAGTGAGTGAGGGTCTCCTCTAACTGTGAAATGGAGGGTGAGTGATGGTCTCCTCTAACTGTGAAATGGAGGGTGAGTGAGCGTCTCCTCTAACTGAGAAATGGAGAATGAGGGAGGGTCTCCACTAACTGTGAAATGGAGAGTGAGTGAGGGTCTCCTTTAACTGTGTGAAATGGAGAGTGAGTGAGGGGCTCCTCTAACTGAAATGGAAAGTGAGTGAGGGTCTCCTCTAACTGTGAAATGGAGAGTGAGTGAGAGTCTCCTCTAACTGTGAAATGGACAGTGAGTGAGGGTCTCCTCTAACTGTGTGAAATGGAAAGTGAGTGAGGGTCTCCTCTAACTGTGAAATGGAGAGTGAGTGAGGGTCTCTTCTAACTGTGAACTGGAGAGTGAGGTAGGGTGTCCTCTAACGGTGAAATGGAGAGTGAGTGAGGGTCTCCTCTAACTGTGAAATGCAGAGTGACTGAGGGTCTACTCTAACTGAAATGGAGAGTGAGTGAGGGTCTCCTCTAACTGTGAAATGGAGAGTGAGTGAGGGTCTCCTCTAACTGTGAAATGGTGAGTGAGTGAGGCTCTCCTCTAACTGTGAAATGGAGAGTGAGTGAGGGTCTCCTCTAACTGAAATGGAGAGTGAGTGAGGGTCTCCTCTAACTGAAATGGAGAGTGAGTGAGGGTCTCCTCTAACTGTGAAATGGAGAGTGAGTGAGGGTCTCCTCGAACTGAAATGGACAGTGAGTGAGGGTCTCCTCTAACTGAAATGGAGAGTGAGTGAGGGTCTCCTCTAACTGTGAAATGGAGAGTGAGTGAGGGTCTCCTCTAATTGTGAAATGGAAAGCGAGTGAGGGTCTCCTCTAACTGTGAAATGGAGAGTGAATGAGGGTCTCCTCTAACTGTGAAATGGAGATTGAGTGAGGGTCTCCTCTAACTGTGAAATGGAGAGTGAGTGAGGGTCTCCTCTAACTGTGAATTGGAGAGTGAGTGAGGGTCTCCCCTAACTGTGAAATGGAGAGTGAGTGAGGGTCTCCTCTAACTGAAATGGAAAGTGAGTGAGGGTCTCCTCTAACTGTGAAATGGAAAGAGAGTGAGGGTCTCCTCTAACTGTGTGAAATGGAGAGTGAGTGAGGGTCTCCTCTAACTGTGAAATGGAGAGTGAGTGAGGGTCTCCTCTAACTGTGAAATGGAGAGTGAGTGAGGGTCTCCTCTAACTGTGTGAAATGGAGAGTGACTGAGGGTCTCCTCTAACTGTGAAATGGAGAGTGAGCGAGGGTCTCCTCTAAATGTGTGAAATGGAGAGTGAGTGAGGGGCTCCTCTAACTGTGAAATGGAGAGTGAGTGAGGGGCTCCTCTAACTGAGAAATGTAGAGTGAGTGAGGGGCTCCTCTAACTGTGAAATGGAGAGTGAGTGAGGGGCTCCTCTAACTGTGTGAAGTGGAGAGTGAGTGAGGGTCTCCTCTAACTGTGTGAAATGGAGAGAGAGTGAGGGTCTCCTCTAACTGTGAAATGGAGAGTGAGTGAGGGTCTCCTCTAACTGAGTGAAATGGAGAGTGAGTGAGGGTCTCCTCTAACTGTGAAATGGAGAGTGAGTGAGGGTCTCCTCTAACTGTGAAATGGAGAGTGAGTGAGGGTCTCCTCTAACTGAGTGAAATGGAGAGTGAGTGAGGGTCTCCTCTAACTGTGAAATGGAGAGTGTGTGATGGTCTACTCTAACTGTGAAATGGAGAGTGAGTGAGGGTCTGCTCTAACTGTGAAATGGAGAGTGAGTGAGGGTCTCCTCGAACTGTGTGAAATGGAGAGTGAGTGAGGGTCTCCTCTAACTGTGTATTGGAGAGTGAGTGAGGGTCTCCTCTAACTGTGTGAAATGGAGAGTGAGTGAGGGTCTCCTCTAACTGTGAATTGGAGAGTGAGTGAGGGTCTCCTCTAACTGTGAAATGGAAAGTGAGTGAGGGTCTCCTCTAACTGTGTGAAATGGAGAGTGAGTGAGGGTCTCCTCTAACTGTGAATTGGAGAGTGAGTGAGGGTCTCCTCTAACTGTGAAATGGAGAGTGAGTGAGCGTCTCCTCTAACTGTGTGAAATGGAGAGTGAGTGAGGGGCACCTCTAACTGTGAATTGGAGAGTGAGTGAGGGTCTCCTCTAACTGTGAATTGGAGAGTGAGTGAGGGTCTCCTCTAACTGTGAAATGGAGAGTGAGTGAGGGTCTCCTCTAACTGTGTGAAATGGAGAGTGAGTGAGGGGCTCCTCTAACTGTGAAATGGAGGATGAGTGAGGGTCTCCTCTAACTGTGAAATGGAGAGTGAGTGAGGGTCTCCTCTAACTGTGTGAAATGGAGAGTGAGTGAGGGTCTCCTCTAACTGTGAAATGGAGAGTGAGTGAGGGTCTCCTCTAACTGTGTATTGGAGAGTGAGTGAGGGTCTCTTCTAACTGTGTGAAATGGAGAGTGAGTGAGGGTCTCCTCTAACTGTGAATTGGAGAGTGAGTGAGGGTCTCCTCTAACTGTGTATTGGAGAGTGAGTGAGGGTCTCCTCTAACTGAGAAATGGAGAGTGAGTGAGTGTCTCCTCTTACTGTGAAATGGAGAGTGAGTGAGGGTCTCCTCTAACTGTGAAATGGAGAGTGAGTGAGGGTCTCCTCTAACTGTGTATTGGAGAGTGAGTGAGGGTCTCCTCTAACTGTGTGAAATGGAGAGTGAGTGAGGGTCTCCTCTAACTGTGAATTGGAGAGTGAGTGAGGGTCTCCTCTAACTGTGAAATGGAAAGTGAGTGAGGGTCTCCTCTAACTTTGTGAAATGGAGAGTGAGTGAGGATCTCCTCTAACTGTGAATTGGAGAGTGAGTGAGGGTCTCCTCTAACTGTGAAATGGAGAGTGAGTGAGGGTCTCCTCTAACTGTGTGAAATGGAGAGTGAGTGAGGGGCACCTCTAACTGTGAATTGGAGAGTGAGTGAGGGTCTCCTCTAACTGTGAATTGGAGAGTGAGTGAGGGTCTCCTCTAACTGTGAAATGGAGAGTGAGTGAGGGTCTCCTCTAACTGTGTGAAATGGAGAGTGAGTGAGGGGCTCCTCTAACTGTGAAATGGAGGATGAGTGAGGGTCTCCTCTAACTGTGAAATGGAGAGTGAGTGAGGGTCTCCTCTAACTGTGTGAAATGGAGAGTGAGTGAGGGTCTCCTCTAACTGTGAAATGGAGAGTGAGTGAGGGTCTCCTCTAACTGTGTATTGGAGAGTGAGTGAGGGTCTCCTCTAACTGTGTGAAATGGAGAGTGAGTGAGGGTCTCCTCTAACTGTGAATTGGAGAGTGAGTGAGGGTCTCCTCTAACTGTGTATTGGAGAGTGAGTGAGGGTCTCCTCTAACTGAGAAATGGAGAGTGAGTGAGGGTCTCCTCTAACTGTGAAATGGAGAGTGAGTGAGGGTCTCCTCTAACTGTGAAATGGAGAGTGAGTGAGGGTCTCCTCTAACTGTGAAATGGATGGTGAGTGAGGGTCTCCTCTAACTGTGAAATGGAGAGTGAGTGAGGGTCTCCTCTAACTGTGAAATGGAGAGTGAGTGAGGGGCTCCTCTAACTGTGAAATGGAGAGTGAGTGAGGGGCTCCTCTAACTGTGAAATGGAGAGTGAGTGAGGGTCTCCTCTAACTGTGTGAAATGGAGAGTGAGTGAGGGTCTCCTCTAGCTGTGAAATGGAGAGTGAGTGTCTCCTCTAACTGTGAAATGGAGAGTGAGTGAGGGGCTCCTCTAACTGTGTGAAATGGAGAGTGAGTGAGGGTCTCCGCTAACTGTGAAATGGAGAGTGAGTGAGGGTCTCCTCTAACTGTGTGAAATGGAGAGTGAGTGAGGGGCTCCTCTAACTGCGTGAAATGGAGAGTGAGTGAGGGTCTCCTCTAACTGTGTGAAATGGAGAGTGAGTGAGGGGCTCCTCTAACTGTGTGAAATGGAGAGTGAGTGAGGGTGTCCGCTAACTGTGAAATGGAGAGTGAGGGTCTCCTCTAACTGTCAAATGGAGAGTGAGTGAGGGTCTCCTCTAACTGTGTGAAATGGAGAGTGAGTGAGGGTCTCCTCTAACTGTGTGAAATGGAGAGTGAGTGAGGGGCTCCTCTAACTGCGTGAAATGGAGAGTGAGTGAGGGTCTCCTCTAACTGTGTGAAATGGAGAGTGAGTGAGGGGCTCCTCTAACTGTGTGAAATGGAGAGTGAGTGAGGGTCTCCGCTAACTGTGAAATGGAGAGTGAGGGTCTCCTCTAACTGTGAAGTGGAGAGTGAGTGAGGGTCTCCTCTAACTGTGTGAAATGGAGAGTGAGTGAGGGCCTCCTCTAACTGTGAAATGGAGAGTGAGTGAGGGGCTCCTCTAACTGTGAAATGGAGAGTGAGTGAGGGGCTCCTCTAACTCTGAAATGGAGAGTGAGTGAGGGGCTCCTCTAACTGTAAAATGGAGAGTGAGTGAGGGGCTCCTCTAACTGAGAAATGGAGAGTGAGTGAGGGCCTCCTCTAACTGTGAAATGGAGAGTGAGTGAGGGTCTCCTCTAACTGTGTGAAATGGAGAGTGAGTGAGGGTCTCCTCTAACTGTGAAATGGAGAGTGAGTGAGGGTCTCCTCTAACTGTGTGAAATGGAGAGTGAGTGAGGGTCTCCTCTAACTGTGAAATGGAGAGTGAGTGAGGGTCTCCTCTAAATGTGTGAAATGGAGAGTGAGTGAGGGGCTCCTCTAACTGTGAAATGGAGAGTGAGTGAGGGGCTCCTCTAACTGAGAAATGTAGGGTGAGTGAGGGGCTCCTCTAACTGTGAAATGGAGAGTGAGTGAGGGGCTCCTCCAACTGTGTGAAGTGGAGAGTGAGTGAGGGTCTCCTGTAACTGTGTGAAATGGAGAGAGAGTGAGGGTCTCCTCTAACTGTGAAATGGAGAGTGAGTGAGGGTCTCCTCTAACTGAGTGAAATGGAGAGTGAGTGAGGGTCTCCTCTAACTGTGAAATGGAGAGTGAGTGAGGGTCTCCTCTAACTGAGTGAAATGGAGAGTGAGTGAGGGTCTCCTCTAACTGTGAAATGGAGAGTGAGTGAGGGTCTCCTCTAACTGTGAAATGGAGAGTGAGTGAGGGTCTCCTCTAACTGACTGAAATGGAGAGTGAGTGAGGGTCTCCTCTAACTGTGAAATGGAGAGTGTGTGAGGGTCTCCTCTAACTGTGAAATGGAGAGTGAGTGAGGGTCTGCTCTAACTGTGAAATGGAGAGTGAGTGAGGGTCTCCTCTAACTGTGTGAAATGGAGAGTGAGTGAGGGTCTCCTCTAACTGTGTGAAATGGAGAGTGAGTGAGGGTCTCCTCTAACTGTGAAATGGAGAGTGAGTGAGGGTCTCCTCTAACTGTGTATTGGAGAGTGAGTGAGGGTCTCCTCTAACTGTGTGAAATGGAGAGTGAGTGAGGGTCTCCTCTAACTGTGTATTGGAGAGTGAGTGAGGGGCTCCTCTAACTGTGTGAAATGGAGAGTGAGTGAGGGTCTCCTCTAACTGTGAATTGGAGAGTGAATGAGGGTCTCCTCTAACTGTGTATTGGAGAGTGAGTGAGGGTCTCCTCTAACTGAGAAATGGAGAGTGAGTGAGGGTCTCCTCTAACTGTGAAATGGAGAGTGAGTGAGGGTCTCCTCTAACTGTGAAATGGAGAGTGAGTGAGGGTCTCCTCTAACTGTGAAATGGAGGGTGAGTGAGGGTCTCCTCTAACTGTGAAATGGAGAGTGAGTGCGGGTCTCCTCTAACTGTGAAATGGAGAGTGAGTGAGGGGCTCCTCTAACTGTGAAATGGAGAGTGAGTGAGTGGCTCCTCTAACTGTGAAATGGAGAGTGAGTGAGGGTCTCCTCTAACTGTGTGAAATGGAGAGTGAGTGAGGGGCTCCTCTAACTGAAATTGAGAGTGAGTGAGGGTCTCCTCTAACTGTGTGAAATGGAGAGTGAGTGAGGGTCTCGTCTAGCTGTGAAATGGAGAGTGAGTGTCTCCTCTAACTGTGAAATGGAGAGTGAGTGAGGGGCTCCTCTAACTGTGTGAAATGGAGAGTGAGTGAGGGTCTCCGCTATCTGTGAAATGGAGAGTGAGGGTCTCCTCTAACTGTGAAATGGAGAGTGAGTGAGGGTCTCCTCTAACTGTGTGAAATGGAGAGTGAGTGAGGGTCTCCTCTAACTGTGTGAAATGGAGAGTGAGTGAGGGGCTCCTCTAACTGTGTGAAATGGAGAGTGAGTGAGGGTCTCCTCTAACTGTGTGAAATGGAGAGTGAGTGAGGGGCTCCTCTAACTGTGTGAAATGGAGAGTGAGTGAGGGTCTCCGCTAACTGTGAAATGGAGAGTGAGGGTCTCCTCTAACTGTGAAGTGGAGAGTGAGTGAGGGTCTCCTCTAACTGTGTGAAATGGAGAGTGAGTGAGGGCCTCCTCTAACTGTGAAATGGAGAGTGAGTGAGGGTCTCCTCTAACTGTGAAATGGAGAGTGAGTGATGGTCTCCTCTAACTCTGAAATGGAGCGTGAGTGAGGGGCTCCTCTAACTGAAATGGAGAGTGAGTGAGGGGCTCCTCTAACTGTGAAATGGAGAGTGAGTGAGGGGCTCCTCTAACTCTGAAATGGAGAGTGAGTGAGGGGCTCCTCTAACTGTGAAATGGAGAGTGAGTGAGGGCTCCTCTAACTGAGAAATGGAGAGTGAGTGAGGGTCTCCTCTAACTGTGAAATGGAGAGTGAGTGAGGGTCTCCTCTAACTGTGTGAAATGGAGAGTGAGTGAGGGTCTCCTCTAACTGTGAAATGGAGAGTGAGTGAGGGTCTCCTCTAACTGTGTGAAATGGAGAGTGAGTGAGGGTCTCCTCTAACTGTGAAATGGAGAGTGAGTGAGGGTCTCCTCTAAATGTGTGAAATGGAGAGTGAGTGAGGGGCTCCTCTAACTGTGAAATGGAGAGTGAGTGAGGGGCTCCTCTAACTGAGAAATGTAGAGTGAGTGAGGGGCTCCTCTAACTGTGAAATGGAGAGTGAGTGAGGGGCTCCTCTAACTGAGAAATGGAGAGTGAGTGAGGGTCTCCTCTAACTGTGAAATGGAGAGTGAGTGAGCGGCTTCTCTCACTCTGTGAACTGGAGCCCATTGGATGCTATCAATTCTTCTGTGGTTAATACTTCTTCCTTTGTCATAATTACTGCAAGACCGCATTTTCCTCATTGAATAAACTCACTCTAATGGAATAGTTCACAATGATTAAAACATCCAAACTAATTAGTGCAGTGCAGATGTGACTAAAATGTTGAATGCTGATGTTTTCCACCTTTCCTTCTGCACTCTGAGCAAATTTAAAGTAGGATTTCATGCCTCCTACGCTGTTTGTCGAGGATTTGTTCATAAATCTCCCGTACATATTCTGCTAATATGAATCCGTTGTGTTTTATACACCCATAGGGGATCATTAACAGGCACTATGTTGCAATCTCAGAGAGATTTTACTATTTGTAAACAATACATAATTTTTCAAAACTGCCAACCCTGATTACATTATGCTACCGAGTTGATTTACAGCGATAGTAATAAATATTTCAATGGTAGTTTTACTGTCTTTAACTTTTTGGGGGTTTTTTACACTCAAGTTCTGCTTAGATCAAAGCAAATTACTTGCATATATTATGAAAGGAAAGGAAATGATGTTAAACGTGTGCCACAGTCACTAGAGTATTGGAACTTGGAAATGGAATAAACAAGGAGGTGGATAGTTACAGACTAAAGCAGGACTGGCGAAATGGGCAGGAGCGTGGCAGATGAAATTTAAAGCACAGAAGTGTGAAATAATGCATTTTGATAGGAAGAATGAGGTGAGGCAATATAAAAGAAAAGGGTCAATTTTAAATGGGGGATGCAGGAACAGAGAGCCTTGCGGGTGTACCTATACAAATATTTGTAGATGGTGGGACACGTTGAAAAGGCTGTTGAAAAAGGCATCCTGAACTTTATAAATAGAGGCATAGAAAACAAAAGCAAGAACGTTATGCTAAACCTCTTTAAAGCACTAGTCTAGCCTAAGCTGGAGTTTTGTGGCTAAATATGGGCAACACTCTTTTGGAAGGATGTCAAGGCCTTGGAGAGGGTGCAGAGGAGATTTACGAGAATGGTACCAGCGATGAGGGACTTCAGTTATCTGGAGAGGCTGGAGAAGCTGGGGTTGTTTTCCTTAGAGCAGAGAAAGTTAAGGGGCGATTTAATAGAGGTGTTCAAAATCATGAGGGGTTTTGGTCGAGTAGATTGGGAGAAACTGTTTCCACGGGCAGGCAGGCCAGTAACCAGAGGGCACAGATTTAAGGTAATTGGAAAGAGAACTAGGGGGAAATGAGAAGAAATCTTTTTACGCAGTTAGTTGTTATGATCTGCCTGACAGGGTGGTGGGAGCAGATTCAATGGTAACTTTCAAAAGGGAATTGCATTAATACTTAAAAAGAAAAAATGGGCAGGGCCATGAGGAAAGAGCAGGGGAGTGGGACTAATTGGGCGGCTCTTTCAAAGAGCTGGCACAGGCACGATGGGCCGAATGGCCTCCTTCTGTGCTGCATGGCCCTATGCTTCTAATATTCCAGAAACCAATAGTGCATGACACAGGACCACCTTGCAGCACAGACTCTTCCTTTATTTTAAATCAAGGTGAAGCTCTGCAAGGGCTCAGTTGCCAAGTACACGGCGGGTGCGGGACTGAGATGTGGTGGTGGTAAAGGGGTGGTAAACTTGGCCTCAGCACTTCTTGTATTTGGAAGGGGGATTAATGACCGGGGGGGTAACTGCTCTGCTGAAGGTGTACGTGTGCAGATGTCAGGTGAGGACAGGATGTCCCGCTCCGTGGTTGAATAGGCTGATGGTTCTCACTGTCTACCATGAAGAATGGTACTCGGGGCAAGCGATCAGAGGGCAAGCAGCACCCGTGGACGTGTACCCATCCAGCGGGTAGTAGGGTAGAGTTTCCGCTACGATTGTAGTTTGCTCCCGAAAGGTTAGCCTCGAGCGCTAAATTCACAGAAGAGCAGTCCGCTGGTTGCACCCAATTCTCTGTGATCAGCTCATTATCACAATGATGCATTGCTCCACGTGTCCAGAATTGGACTTGTGGGTCCAGAATTGGACGTGTGTGCAGTGAACCCCTAGTGGTGGGAGTGAAAAAGTGCAGTGTAGTTAATGGGCCATAATTTGCACTATTTGCCCAACTTCTGCCCAGTGAATGCCCATGGAATTCTTACGCCTGGTAGAGCAGCTACCCCCGGTCATTAATCCCCCTTCCAAAAACATAATGGCCCAGAAATTCGGGTCAGAGGCTTCCCGCGGGTGCAAGCCCCCGGCCTGCAATTGCCTACCGCGCCGGCCGTTGAGCTGTGGGTCCGCGTGGGATTCCGATCCTGGGCCTCCTCCAACTGCCAGCGCACAGTGCTTGCGTATCTCAGGGGCGCAGTTAGCTCGATGCGTCCCCTGGGATCACGTGGGCCATGGAGAGCCAATGGTAGCAGGGAATGCTTCATTCATAAGTTTGAAAGGAAGAGCTGTCAAACCTATAAATACTGTAAGCCCCAAAACATCACTAAAACTTCAAATAAATTTTTTAAAAACATCACATTTTTAAAATAACTATAACTTACATGAAATAACTATTTTAAACAATAATTTAAATTTTTGAAAAAATTAATTACATTTTCTAATGGGGCTAAAAATAAACTTACCTTTCTTTAAAGTATTTAAAAATAATAAACCTGTGGAAAAAATGTTTTAATTTTAACTAATTCACCACTTACCTTGTTAAAAGCCTTGCGCCTGCTTTTTAAAAGTGTAACTCCTGGAGACTTACCCTCCCGGAGAAACCTGCAAAACAAACGTAAGTTCGATGCGCACGTGCAGCCTCTCCCGCGCACGCGTTCGACCACTGAACCCCTTCATTCAGGGGAACGGAAGTGCCGGTTTCCCGCGCATGCGCAGTGCATGCACGAAACCGGCACTTTCGTTGGGCCTACGCGTGAGTACCCCGTGCGTACACACGCGTTGGGACCCGAATTTCTGGACCAATAATAAAATGTTTTAATTCATTTAAACATTAAAACACATGTACAATAAGGTAAGTTTATTTTTAGACCATTTAAAATAAGTAAATTTATTTTTCAAAATTTTTGTTTCAAATGTATAATTATATTGTATTTTAATTAATTTTAAATATGTAATTTTGTTTATTTATTTGTCATGTTAAATCTGTTTTTAATGTCACCCCCACTCATGCTTATGGAGGTTCCGTACAAACAGGACCTCCATAAGTATGAATGGGGCTCCCCTTCTTGGGTTGATTGGGCCGGCCCACGTGATCCCAGGAGCGCAAGTGTCTGAAATCTCCGGGACCATCAGGTAAGTTCATAGATTTTTTTCCTGGTCAGAGGCATCTGTCCACCTCCGACCGCAACAGCCCTATGATATTTAAAGGCATGAGGACAATTAAACTGGCAGAATAAAGGGGACAAAAGTACCTCACAGCTCGAGGAAAGGCTCAAACAGGCATTTCAGCCTGCAGGCAGCCAAGAGAGGGAGACAAAAATACAGTAAAACCCAACCCAAGGCAAGTGGTAGAGCGTCCAACTCCATGTTTGATAGCTGATGAAGTGGAGTTGCTACCACAGAAAGAGGGTGGAAGGAAAATTACCTTGTTTGCCAATCCACTGCACCATCGGTTACCATAGCAGCATGCCTGGAAAGAGGTGGCGAAAGGCTGGAGGCTGCACTGAACCAGTACCATTGCTGCTTGTGCCAAGGCTGCGCCACATGCCCTTGCGACAGGTGGCCCAGCATTGCAGCTGGATACCTGCTGACACGGATCCTGTGAAGACAGTTTCCCCCGGGCTTTACCATGTACGCCAGGGTACGCCAGGCTCTACAGATATGGTTGGTGGCACCTTTAAGGGTGTGGCCAATAAGGCCACGCTGGCTGGCCATTCAGCCTGGCTCCCTGGCATATCATAATATAAGTGAGTTTTGATGTTAGGTTTAAGAGGAAGAAGGGAGACTCACAAGGTTTTCAATTTAAATAAGGCAAACTTCGAAGGGATGAGAAATAAATTGACTGCAGTAAACTGGGCTGAACTGTTAATGGGTAAACCTACCGACAAACAGTGCAATGCATTCAAAGAAGCATTTGGTATGCTACTGTTCGCAACCTTAATGTCATTTTTGACCCCGAGATGAGCTTCCATCCATATATCCGCTCCATCACTGAGACCGCCTACTTCCACCTCCTTAACATCGCCCGACTCTGTCCCTCCCTCAGCTCATCTGCTGCTGAAAACTCTCATTCATGCTTTTGTTACCTCTAGACTTGACTGTTCCAATGCTCTCCTGGCAGCCTCCCATCTTCTACCCTACATAAACTTGAGCTCATCCCAAAATCTGTTGCATGTACCCTAACTTGCACCAAGTCCCATTCACCCATCGCCCTTGTACTTGCTGACTTACATTGGGTCCCAGTCTGGCAACGCCTCAATTTTAAAATTTTCATTCTTGTTTTCAAATCCTTCCATGGCCTCGCCCCACTCTGTCTCTGTAACCTCCTCCAGCCCTACAAGCCACCAAGATATCTGTGCTTCTCCAATTCTGGCCTCTTGTGCATGCCTGATTTTAATCATTCCACCATTGGTGGCCGTGCCTTCAGATTTATTTTTTTATTCGTTCATGGAATCTGGGCGTTGCTGGCAAGGCCAGCATTTATTGCCCATTCCTAGTTGCCCTTGAGAAGGTGGTGGTGAGCCGCCTTCATGAACTGCTGCAGTCCGTGTGGTGACGGTACACCCACAGTGCTGTTAGGGAGGGAGTTCCAGGATTTTGACCCAGCGACGATGAAGGATTGGCAATATACTTCTAAGTCAGGATGGTGTGTGACTTGGAGGGGAACTTGGAGGTGGTGGTGTTCCCGTGCGCCTGCTGCCCTTGTCCTTCTAGGTGGAAGAGGTCGCGGGTTTGGGAGGTGCTGCCGAACAAACCATGGCGAGTTGCTGCAGTGCATCTTGTAGATGGTACACACTGCAGCCACGGTGCGCCGGTGGTGGAGGGAGTGAATGTTTAAGGTGGTGGATGGGGTGCCAATCAAGTGGGCTGCTTTGTCCTGGATGGTGTCGAGCTTCTTGAGTGTTGTTGGAGCTGCACTCGTCCAGGCAAGTGGAGAGTATTCCATCACACTCCTGACTTGTGCCTAGGCCATAAACTCTGGACTTCCCTCCCTAAACCTCTCCGTCTCTCTACCTCTCTCTCCTCCTTTAAAATGCTCTTTAAAACCTACCTCTTTGACCAAGCTTCTGGCCATCTGTCCTAACATCTCTTTATGTGGCTCGGTGTCAAATTCTGTTGGATACCGCTCCTGTGAAGCGCCTTGGGACGTTTTACTACATTAAAGGCACTATATAAATGCAAGTTGTTGTTGATACAAAACTAGTACATACCCCTAAAAGACCCCTAACAGTATCAAGTTAAAAGAACAGTCTTGCACAAATGCAAGGAAGAGTGGAAATCTAGAGAATTGAGAGTACTGTAAAAGGCAACAAAGAGATACCAAGAAAGTAACAAGGTGCTAAAAGGGAATAAAAGACTTGCAAGGGATATCAAAGTTAACAGCAAAAGTTTTTATAAATATATTGAGAAATTTGTGCCCATTAAAGACAGGTGCGGGTGAGACTGTTATAGATTATAAGGAAATGGCAGACTTGGTAAATTAGTACTTTGTATCCATTTACACAGTAGAGGAAGAGGACTAAATATCAGCGGTACAGGGGAATGTAAAAATAAGTCAAGTGGAGGCACTTTTTGCATTTAATATAAGTTTAAAAATGGCAATGAAGAAAATAATGGAATTTAAGATAGACAAATCTCCAGGACCTGCTGGTTTCCAAATCAGGATATTAAAAGAAACAGGTAAGGAATTTGCAAATGAATGAAGGAAAGAACGTGTATTTATATAGCACCTTTTACAACCGCAGCATGTCCCAAAGTGCTTTACAGCAAATTTTTACACTACTTTTGAAGTGGGGTCATTCTCGTAATGTAAGAAATGGAGCAGCCAATTTGCACACAGCAAGCTCCCACAGGCAGCAATGTGATAATGACCAGATAATCTGTTTTAGTGATGTTGATAAGAACATAAGAACTAGGAGCAGGAGTAGGCCATACGGCCCCTCGAGCCTGCTCCACCGTTCAATAAGATCATGGCTGATCATCGACCTCAACTCCACTTTCCTGCCTGATCGCCATTTCCCTTGATTCCCTTGGAGTCCAAAAATCTAACTATCTCAGCCTTGAATTTACTCAAAGACTCAGCATCCACAGCCCTCTGGGGCAGAGAATTCCAAAGATTCACAACCCTCTGAGGGAAGAAATTCCTCCTCATCTCAGTCTTAAACCCTTATCCTGAGACTCTGCCCCCTAATTCTAGACACTCCAGCCAGGGGAAACAACCTCTCGGCATCTACCCTGTCAATCCCCCTCAGAATCTTGTATGTTTCAATGAGATCACCTCTCATTCTTCTAAACTCCGGAGAGTATAGGCCCATTCTACACAATCTCTCATCATAAGACAGCCCTCTCATCCCAGGAATCAATCTAGTGAACCTTTGTTGCACAGCCTCCAAGGCAAGTATATCCTTCCTTAGATAAGGAGACCAAAACTGTGCACTGTACTCCAGCTGTGGTGTCACCAAGGCCCTGTACAATTGTAGCAAGACTTCCTTACTCTTATACTGCAACCCCCTTGCAATAAAGGCCAACATGCCATTTGCCTTCCTTATTGCTTGCTGTACCTGCATGCTAGCTTTCTGTGTTTCTTGCACCAGGACACCCAAATCTCTCTGAACACCAACATTTGAGAGTTTCTCACCATTTAAAAAATATTCTGTTTTTCTATTCTCCCTAAATATTGGCCAGGACACCGGGGAGAACTCCCCTGCTCTTCTTCCTGCTCTTCTTCGAAATAGTGCCGCGGGATCTTTTACGTCCACCTGAGAGTGTAGACATGGTCTCGATTTCATGTCTCATCTGAAAGATGGCACCTCTGACAGTGCAGCACTCCCTCAGCACTGCGCTGGAGGGTCAGCCTAGATTTTGTGCTACCACCGAGCCACGGCTGACACAACTGCTTTAGTCATAATTTTCCAAAGCTCTGAGGATTTGGGAATTGTGGCTTTGGATTGGAAAATCGCAAATGTTACTCCATTATTTAAGAGGGAAGGAATGGAGAAACCAGGTAACTATTGACCTGTCAGTTTACTGTCAGTTGTAGGGAAATGACTGGAATCTATCACCAGGGACAGAGTGACTGAGCACTTACACAATTATGAGCTGATCAAAGAGAGTCAGTGTGGCTTTGCGAAAGGTAGGTCATGTTTAGGAGGAACTCCCAGAGAGTGGGGCTAAAGCTCTGCCACTAATCATGGGGCGAGGGGAAGAGGAGACTACACAAAATGCCAGAGGTAGAAGGCCAAAGCGTGTGGGGCGGAGGGGGATATATAAGGCTCAAGAAGTTTTCAGAGATGGGGTGGGACAAAGCCATGGAGGGATTTGAAGACAAGGACGAGGATTTAAACCAACTCATCTTGAGCACTCTCTCACCGAGCCCCATTAGTGCCCCATTTATCAACAATACAGTGAAAAGCATGTACCCTCTGCTGACACTGGCCAAGAAGATCTTGTAATCATTTCAAGAGACAAAAACATCATCAAATGAAGGAACATAATGAGAAAGATCACTCTCCCACTGCAGGTACCGGCTAATGGCTGTGTCCTTTTTTTAATAAGCAGTTTCTCTGATGGGCTCAACTCTGCCAGGAAGAAATCAAAACACATTGGATGTTTTTTTAATTGGATGCTGTAGTTAAATATAAATTCCGCCAAATATGTTAGATTGCCCGTCAGCCCAAAGGATATGATGATATTTCACTAGGCTTTTGTGCAGGAGTAGTTTCGGTAGTGCAGTGCTGCATCAATTCATCATTGGAATCAAAACAAAACTGTAGGTATAACTGTACGTTAACCAAGGGATTGGATCTTTCTTTGGAGGAGATAAAGTTTGCAATGTGTTATCAGATAGTTTGTCACATGGTTTATCACATGGTTTAGTATGAGCATGCTCAGTTCACTCTGACTTAGTAAACAAGCACCTTGAGTAGCAACTCATCGTGTCTCTGTCCTCCATTTGTTCTACCACATATATTACAAATCTGACCAATTTTCTTTTACTGACTGATAACTACCATGCTAACTGATCACTACAACTATCAACAACATTAGAAAAGAATATTTGAGTACTCAACCTAGATCTCAATGGAATACCACACAAGGCAATTGAGGCCAATTCATTAAATATATTCATGAAGGAGTTAGATATATTTCTTAAGGCTAAAGGGATCAAGTGATATGGGGAGAAGGCAGGGACAGGGTACTGAGTTTGGATGATCAGCCATGATCTCATTAAATGGCGGAACAGGCTCGTGGGGCCGAATGGCCTACTCCTGCTCCTATCATCTATGGAAAGGATTGTGACCATTCCCTTCCCCACCCTACCAGTCCGATTGAGACAGTGAAGTGATAAGGTTAGATTGCGGTTCTTTCAGCTCTGAGCCCTGACCTGAATCCACACCAGACTGGGTGGGATGAATGTCTCCGTCTCTGCGTTCAATGGTGAAGAGTGCCCAATATTGGGCCTCGAGCTGCATTCCCATCGATCCGGAGAGCTGCGGACACTAATGGACAGCAAGGTGGGAAGTCGGGCCGCGGTGACACATGCAGCGGCCCTCAGGTAAGTGGTTAGAGGAAACCAGGAAGGGGGTTGACCTGAAAGGGGGCACGGTCGGGTCAGGAAGAGAGGTAATCAGTCGGGAAGGAGGGTGGGGTGACTGGTACAATGTGAGGGATGGAATATAGGTGGGTGTGGTGCAATGGAATATAGGTGGGTGTGGTGCAATGGAATATAGGTGGGTGTGGTGCAATGGAATATAGGTGGGTGTGGTGCAATGGAATATGGGTGGGTGTGGTGCAATGGAATATAGGTGGGTGTGGTGCAATGGAATATAGGTGGGTGTGGTGCAATGGAATATGGGTGGGTGTGGTGCAATGGAATATGGGTGGGTGTGGTGCAATGGAATATAGGTGGGTGTGGTGCAATGGAATATAGGTGGGTGTGGTGCAATGGAATATAGGTGGGTGTGGTGCAATGGAATATAGGTGGGTGTGGTGCAATGGAATATAGGTGGGTGTGGTGCAATGGAATATGGGTGGGTGTGGTGCAATGGAATATGGGTGGGTGTGGTGCAATGGAATATAGGTGGGTGTGGTGCAATGGAATATAGGTGGGTGTGGTGCAATGGAATATGGGTGGGTGTGGTGCAATGGAATATAGGTGGGTGTGGTGCAATGGAATATGGGTGGGTGTGGTGCAATGGAATATAGGTGGGTGTGGTGCAATGGAATATAGGTGGGTGTGGTGCAATGGAATATAGGTGGGTGTGGTGCAATGGAATATAGGTGGGTGTGGTGCAATGGAATATGGGTGGGTGTGGTGCAATGGAATATAGGTGGGTGTGGTGCAATGGAATATAGGTGGGTGTGGTGCAATGGAATATAGGTGGGTGTGGTGCAATGGAATATGGGTGGGTGTGGTGCAATGGAATATAGGTGGGTGTGGTGCAATGGAATATAGGTGGGTGTGGTGCAATGGAATATAGGTGGGTGTGATACAATGGAATATGGGTGGGTGTGGTGCAATGGAATATGGGTGGGTGTGGTGCAATGGAATATGGGTGGGTGTGGTGCAATGAAATATGGGTGGGTGTGGTGCAATGGAATATGGGTGGGTGTGGTGCAATGGAATATGGGTGGGTGTGGTGCAATGGAATATGGGTGGGTGTGGTGCAATGGAATATGGGTGGGTGTGGTGCAATGGAATATGGGTGGGTGTGGTGCAATGGAATATGGGTGGGTGTGGTGCAATGGAATATAGGTGGGTGTGGTGCAATGGAATATGGGTGGGTGTGGTGCAATGGAATATGGGTGGGTGTGGTGCAATGGAATATGGGTGGGTGTGGTGCAATGGAATATGGGTGGGTGTGGTGCAATGGAATATGGGTGGGTGTGGTGCAATGGAATATGGGTGGGTGTGGTGCAATGGAATATGGGTGGGTGTGGTGCAATGGAATATGGGTGGGTGTGGTGCAATGGAATATGGGTGGGTGTGGTGCAATGGAATATGGGTGGGTGTGGTGCAATGGAATATAGGTGGGTGTGGTGCAATGGAATATGGGTGGGTGTGGTGCAATGGAATATGGGTGGGTGTGGTGCAATGGAATATGAGTTGGTGTGGTGCAATCAATGATTTGCAGGTGTGAGATAAGGGAACAAGAACATAAGAACATAAGAAATAGAAGCAGGAGTAGGCCATTCGGCCCCTCGAGCCTGCTCCGCCATTCAATGAGTTCATGGCTGATCTTCTGCCTCAATTCCATTCACCAGCCCTATTGCCATATCACTTGATGCCCTTACTAATCAGAAATCTATCGACTTCTGTTTTGAATATACCCAATGACTGAACCTCCACAGCCCTCTGGGATAGAGAATTCCAAAGATTCACCACCCTCTGTGAAGAAATTTCTTACCATCTCAGTCCTGAATGGCCTACCCTTTATCCTGAGGCTGTGGCCCCTGGTTCTAGACTCCCCAGCCAAGGGAAACATTCTCCCAGCATCCACCCTATCAAGCCCTGTAATAATTTTGTATGCTTCAATGAGATCCCCTCTCATTCTTCTGAATTCAAGAGAATACAGGTCTAGTTTACTCAATCTCTTCTCATTCGACAGTCCCGCCATCCCAGGAATCAGTCTAGTGAATCTTCGTTGCACTACCTCTATGGCAAGTATATCCTTCCTTAGGTAAGGAGACCAAAACTGTACACAGTACTCCAGGTGTGGTCTCACCAAGGCCCTATATAATTGGAGTAAAACTTCTTGGGGGGAAAATTTGGTTGGTTTGCGCCTCCTGTTAGCGCCTTAAGAGGGCGTTAATGGGGCACAAAGCAACTAGCGCCCTGGCGCGGCAATGTCTGCGCTGCTCGCGAAATTGACCAGACATTTTGCGGCGGCGCTAAACAATACCGCCCCGATCTCCTGTGCCCGCAGATCTTGACGTCAGTCGAGCGTGCAACGCCCTTGTGGTGCCCCGGACCGGATATTGAGTGGTGCCCCCCTCCTTTCCGCCTGGCGCAAGCAACGACAGGTAGACTGGAACGTTTCCCAGATGGTGTGGGGCTGGAGGGGCGCTATTTAAAGGTGGCCTCTTCCTGGCTTTTTCTGTGGTAGACATTTTTGCACCACTCATTCTGACAGAGATTCTGAGAGAGAGAGAGAGAGAGAGACTTCTGCATAGAGTCAACGCTGTGTGAAGTAGTTTTGGCTACTGAGCATCACTTTGCAGGTACTTTTGTTTTTGACCTTCATTACTTCACTTGCCAAGAGACTATGGGGGCTGTGCTGATTCGGGGCGTCGTCCTGCGCCTGCAGAATCGGAGGCAACAGAGTCGCAGAGAGAAAATGGCAATCATGGCCAGGCGGAGGAGGGCCAACAGGCCTCTGTACAGGAGACCTTATCCTCCCAGGGTATTTCGCCAACAATTCTCCTACAATAATTTGTGCGGAGCAGTGTTTGCGTAGGCTGCGCTTCAGCAAGGAGGTGGTCACTGAGCTCTGCCACCTGCTGCAACCATATCTACAGCCTCAACTGAGGGCCAGGACGTCTCTGTCGGTGGCAGTGAAGGTCACAGTGGCTCTGAACTTTTATGCCACCGGCTCCTTTCAAGCAGCTACTGGGGACATCGCCAATATCTCCCAGTTCATGGTCCATTGCTGCATCCGTCAGGTCACAAATGCCCTCTATAAAAGGAGACGCCAGTGCATCTCTTTCCCGATGACCTGGGCCAAACAGCATGAACGCACATTGGGCTTTGCGAGGATAGCGGACCTCCCCATGGTGCAGGGCGCCATTGACTGCACGCATGTGGCATTGCGTGCACCGCATGAGAATGCAGAGGATTTCCGCAACCGCAAGGGGTTCCACTCCTTAAACGTCCAGTTGGTCTGTGACCACAGACAGCTGATACTCGCTGTCAATGCCCGCTATCTTGGCAGCAGCCACGATGCTTTCATCCTGCGCCAGACTGCTGTGCCAGAACTTTTCCATGCATCGCATCAGCCAAGTGGTTGGCTCCTCGGGGACACTGTGCACCTGGCTGATGACACCGCTCCATAACCCCTGCTGAGCTGCGGTACAATGAGAGCCATCTCGCCACCAGGAACATCGTTGAGCAGACGATCGGCGTGCTCAAGCAATGGTTCCGCTGTCTGGACCACTCAGGAGGAGCCCTGCAGTATTCGCCTGTGCGAGTCTCCCTCTTCATAGTTGTGTGCTGCATTCTTCATAACCTGGCAATCCTCAGGACCCAGCCAATGCCACCAGGCCTTGGAACACCACTGGAGGAGGAGGAGGAACAGGAGGAGGAAGAGGAGGAGGATGGTCATCAGCAGCACCAAGGCAGGAGGGAGGCCCACAATGTTGAAACTGCAAGGGCCGTCCGGCAACGGCTGATAGCAAGCCGCTTCTAGGCCCCTGCTGAGGGAATGGCTTCTGCCATGGAGAACAACATGAATGAAACCAACTCACAACCCCTAAGCCGGCCAAGGCAGCAATGATTCCAAAGTCCAGACATGTACATTTTGAATACAAAAACGTATTTATTTTACAAACTCTGTGTGTGTCATTTCTTCATGACAAACTAATAGAAACAAACACAAAAAACCATTCATTAACATAACTGGTTCTCACAACCTGGAGATAATGTCCAAAACACTAAACAAAAGTTTGACCACGAACCTCGGCCTTTATTAAAAAATTGACCAACATTTCATCAGACCTCTTACTTTTTGCCCTTCGAGGGTTATCTCCTTCCCTTGCGCACTTCCCCCCTTACCACCCTACTGCTCCTCCGTAATGGGACCCCAGTGGCTGCAGCAAGGCTGGTGGAAGGCTGCTGATTGTCAGAACCTGAGACTGCAGATGCCCTTGAATGACGCCCTCGACCAGCTCTGGGCCTGGAGGGCCCGTCTGCAGACTGCACCAACTCTGCATGGGCAGCAGCAGTCTGGGCTACAGGCGGTGGCAAGTGCAATGGGGAAGTGACAGTGGTGGCAGTAGTAATGCTGTCATCTTGAGAGAGGACAGCACCTCCCTGCTTGACTGACACATTGGCACTACCAGGGGGCAGCACCTCACATCCAGAGCAATCTGCTGGAGCACAGATTGCTGGCCTGCTGCGGCGCGGTGAGAACCCCAGGGAAATGTGTCCGAACCAGCAACAATGGCAGCAGTCAGTGCTTGCGTGGCCTCAATTTGAGTCTGCATGAGAGCAGTCAGAGATAGGGTCACGGCAGCCAGCGACTGAATTGCAGCACTAAGCTTTAGCGTGGCATCCGCCTGTGCTACAGCAAAGTGCTCCACACTCCTTGCCAGTGATTCAATGGATTCGGGCACCCTTCCCACTGCACCCATGAGCTCAGTGTGCATGTCCACCGCCTGGGTGTTCATTTCAGCGATGAACCGCTCCTCCTCTGCGTCCAGTGCAGCAGGACTCGCTGGCCTACTCTCCCACTGGGGAGAAGGCCCCCGAGCTTCCCTACCCCCATCGCGTTGCTGCAGCCCGCTGGGTCCTGGAGCTTCACCCTCATCAGACCATTCCCCCCTGCTCCCCTCCAGGAAAACATGTTCCCAGTGTGGGCATGGGCATCCTCGGGAGAGAGTGGCGCTGATGCTCCGGCTTCCTCTTCCTCCTCGCCTGCAGCTTCACTCCCACTGGCAGCTTGAGGGCCCATCCCCTCAGCTGGTGAATCTCCATCTGAAAGCAGGGAGGTACAAGAGTGGACAGGGGGGCAGTAAGGGAGGAATGAGTGCAGCGATTTAGTAAGTTGGATTGAAAGTGTCAAAGGTTGGTGTTGTGAGGGCCAAGTGGAATGAGAGAGGAGAAAAAGGTGATGACCTTACCATTGCTTTCATGAACGGTGTCGGCCTCTCCAGGGATGACGGGACCGATCACCTGGCTTGCCACAATCCTGTGGACGCGCGCCTCAAGATCGCTGAGGGGTTGCAGCTGAGACAGCCCTCCACCTGTCCATTGCTGCTGTCTCTTGTTATGAGATAGCTTGGCCTGCAAGAAAAAGGACGGCGTCTGAGTAAATATACCGCCATGGTCTTGCCTGATGTGCCTCCCATAATTGAATAGCCCTTAATGTATGCAGCCATGGTCTTGCCTGATGTGCCTACCATAATTGCAAGGTGTGGAATGTGCGTGTGTGTTTTATGAGAGGGCCATAGGTGTTGGATGAGTGTCGGGCATTGGGGTTTTAAGACGCTCTGGCCATAGAGTGAGGTTGAGATGGAGGGATGGAGAGGTATTGATAAAAAGCCACTCACCCTGATGACCCGAGTGAGGCCGTTGAACTTTTTGCGACATTGAGTATGGGTCCTGGTCACCGTGCTCCTGGAGGAGACGCTCTGAGCCACCTCCCTCCACACCCTTCTGTAGTCACGCGGCAAAGGCCTCCTGCCACTCTCAGGGTAGAGTATAGATCTTCTGTGCTCCACCGCGCCAACCAGAGCCTCCAAGACCCGCTTGCTGAAGCGCTGAGCTCGTTCTCTCATCCTCTCCATAGTCTTTGGCTGGAAAATGTAGTCACAGTCCTGTCCAGGCTGAGATTCAAGGCTCCAATGAACAGGATGTGGCTGGAGAGCAAGATCGACCCTCCCCTTTAAGAACTGTCCGGCGCCACTGTGTCTGTGTTCCATCGCTAACTGACATCGCCTGCGCTGCGGCCGCGCTCTGAGTTAGTGCCTCGCTCCTCGGCCTTTGCGCCTCAAGACAGGTGTGCAGCGCCTGATTTAGTGCTCCAATCACCTCCAGGGGCGACAAAAGCCAAGTTTGCAATTGGAGGCGATAATTAGCGGCAGGCGCTAAGCTTTGCGCCCGGCCGATAATCGCACCCCAAACGGGGCGATACTGAATTTCTCCCCCCTTTACTCCTGTACTCAAATCCTCTTGTAAAGAAGGCCATAAGAATGGGTTTCGTACGATAGACTACTGGCAAACATGTTACAATCCCCAGCAGAAAGTCAGGTCATTGTGTGCAGCCTGATTTCATTCTATTTCCATTGAGCACTGCACGGAACAGGCGATGCGGAACTCTGCCTTATCTCCCAGCCCTTGCTGGCCTGCTCCATGTTAATGCAATTGATCCCATCAACTGCAAAACCTAGCCTTCTTTGCGCAGATGTCGATAAATAAAGAGGGAAAAGACATAAGAGTGGGTGGATGGATCGGTGATCAGTGACCCACTACTAAGAGGCTGCATCATTTCCCTTTATCTCCACATCTCTTAAATACTTTTCTTGCATGTCCCGGTCTGGAAGGCTGCATGGATTTATGGAGGGTTGAATTCCATTTCTTTAAAGGGAAGTTTTCCTATTTTCTGTGATGATTTTCTCACTTCTGGCTTTCAAATATAAAGTTCCCAATCTTTGAGATCTTAGTGATGTGGGGTTTTTTTAAGCCACTGTGTAATGAGCAAGTTTTCTAATTGAGGTCGAAAGTACAATTAAAAGAACTCCGCAGGCAGCTGCGTAACTAGACAATGGCAAAAAGATAGGCCATGTCTGTGTTTCAGATACAATGAATTATTTAGAAAGCCAATGGCAGCTGTTATACAGGCAAAAGCGGCAGCCATTTTGCCTGCAGCAGTCCACAAGCAGCAGTGAGAATGAATGATCAGTTCTTGTATACTTTCCTACAAGGTATTCGTTGAGGCAGACATGTTAGCCCAGATAACACAATGCTCTTCTTCAAACAGTGCCATGGGCCACCAGACAGAGCCTCGGTTTAATATCTAATCCTCAAAAAAGACAGCACTGCCTCTCTACTGCACTGTAACTAAAACCTCAACCTCCTTGTATAAGGCCTGAGCTCACAGCTTTCTGACTCAGAAACCGAAATATCAAGCTAACATACACAACAACAAAAAATTTGCATTTATATAGCGCCTTTCACGACCTCAGGACATCCCAAAACACTTTACAGCCAATGAAGTACTTTTGAAGTGTAGTCACTGTTGTAATGTAGGAAACACGGTAGCTAATTTGCAAACAGCAAGCTCCCACAAACAGCAATGTGATAATGGACCAGATAATGGCCTAGAAATTCAGTTGTTTGCGCCAGCCGCTAGCGCCTTAGGAGGAGGAGATGTGGGGCGCTAGGCGGCTAGCGGCCGGGCGCAGCGCAATCTGCGCCTCCCCCAACTTCAGTAAAGATTTAGTGGCGGCGCAAAGCCTTTGCGCGCGCTCAGCTGCGCACGCAGATCCTGACGTCATTTCATCGTGCAACACCCTTTGTGCGCCCCGAACCGGAAATTCAGTGGCGCCGGCCTATTGTGCGCCTGGCGCCCCTAGCGACTGGTAAAGGGGAACGGTTCCCAATCGCTGCGGGGCGCGGGGGTCGCTATTTAAAGGGGACTCCTCCTGCAGTATAAGTGGCAGCCATTTTGTGCCAATCCCTCTGTGTGAGAGACGGATATTTGGAGAGAGACAATGGCAGAGAGCTTTCTGCTTTGACTCAGCGCTCGCACAGGTACTTGTGGCTTCAGGCCAGAGCTTTGCACTTGGATTTCACTTTCAGTGCCATAGCCTTGAGTCGCCACATATAATGGGGGCTGCAATGGGTGGAAACGTTGGCTTTCTGCATTGCATTCAAAGGGATCAGAGACACCGTGAGAGAGTGCCAGTCATGGCCAGACGGAGATTGGCCAACAGGCATCGGCACATGAGGCCTTACCCACCCAGGGTATACCGCCAGCAGTTCTCATATCTGAACATGTCTGAGAAGCAGTGTGTTCGGAGGATGCGATTCAGAAGGGAGGTGGTCACTGAGATCTGCCACCTGCTTCGCAGAGATCTGCAGCCACAGCTGAGGAGCAGGACGTCTCTGTCGGTGGCAGTGAAGGTGACGGTGGCTCTCAACTTCGATGCCACTGGCACCTTCCAATCCGCTACTGGGGACATTGCCAACATCTCCCAGTTCGCGGAACATTGCTGCATCCGCCAAGTGAACAATGCCCTTTTCAGAAGGAGACGTCAGTACATCTCCTTCCCCATGACCCTGGACAAGCAGCAAGAGCGTGCAATCGGATTTGGAAGAATAGCGGGCTTCACCATGGTTGAGGGCGTAGAACTGATGAACCAGCAATGGTCAGGCCTTGCTTCAGGGCTACAGTGTGCAGGGCATGGCAGCCAAACAAGTCGACCCTTCCCCTTTAAGAGCTGACCGGCGCCAGCGTGTCTGCCTTCATTGAGCAACTCGCCGCACCTGCGCTGCGCCCGTCCTCGGTGTTAGCGCCCCGGATCGCCGGCTTAGCGCCTAATGATAGTCGTGCATCGCCTGCTTTAGCGCAGCAGCAACCTCTTGGGGCAATGCAACTGAATATCGGCGAAGGTGGCGTGAAGTTGCGCCGGGCGCAAACTTTAGCGGCCGCCCGGCTGTAGCGCCCCAAACGTGGCTATACTGAATTTCTAGGCCAATCTGTTTTAGTAATTATCTAAAATATTTATTAAACTTAGTAATGTTAGTTGAGGGATAAACATTAGCTAGGACACCAGGGTGAAATCCACTGCCCTTTGAAATAGTGGCCATGGGATCTTTTCTGCCCACCTGAGAGAGCAGATGGGGCCTCGGTTGAACGTCTCATCCGTATGACGGCACCTCCGACAGTGCAGCACTCCCTCAGCACTGCACTGGAGTGTCAGCCTTGATTATGGGCTCAAGTGTCTAACGAGGGACTTGAAGCCACAACATTCTAACTCAGAGGCGAGCGTGCTACCACTGAGCCACAGCTGAGACCCATCGTGCCGGTGACTGGTTAGGGGCAGCGGACAGCCGGTTAACGATATATACCCGAGCAGCCAGGGGAGAGAGGAGTGCAGGGAGAAGTAATAAGACAATTTCAAATGTACCGCTGGAACCTGTTTGCTGCTGACTCATTAATCACAACTCTAAATCTGCTGGCAAATGTTTGTCACCTTGATCCCGTCAAGAAAGTCATTTTTGTTTAGTCATTTTAATTTGCAAACATTGGCTCGCTGTTAATCAGCATTATAGATTTAAGTTCAAATCATTAGAATTTGTCAGAGCATCGGAACACATTATCCACCTTAATCGTGTTTTGTATCCAATCAAATCTGGTCAGTTTTCTGGTTATTTTCCCTTCCTTCTACTCTTGAAGCCGGTGACTAAGGCTGGGCTGCGATTCCACAAATGGCAGCAAACCCTCCAACACTTCATCCAAGTCGCCGTTCTTCAGCCTAGATATTAAAGGTGGGGTTTTCCTATTGTGGCAGACTAACTCCTGCCGTAACTCAGGCCTGAGACCAGTGGAACCCCCCTCCTCCCACACCGCCCCCTCCCCCTTACCCCAGAAAAATAACGGAGACCAGCCGTACTCTGGATAGGTAGCGGAAGGTCCCCGGGAAGCACTGGTAATGGGCTTGAGGCTCCCTCATGGAGAGAGAGGGGACCTTGTGTTGTCTTCATAGAATCATAGAAATTTACAGCACAGAAGGAGGCAATTCGGCCCATCTTGTCCGTGCCGGCCAACAAAGGGCTGTCCGGCCTAATCCCACTTCCCAGCACTTGGTCCGTAGCCTTATAGGTTATGGCACTTCAAGTGCATATCCAAGTACTTATTACAGAAAACGCTGGAAAAACTCAACAGGCCAGGCAGCATCCGTGGAGAGAGAAACAGAGTCAATGTTTCAGGTCTGGGACCCTTCGTCAGAACTGAAAAAAGCTGGAGATGTAACAGATTTTAAGCAGGTGCAGAGGCGGGGGGGGGGGGGGTAGGGGAGGAATGAATTGAAGGAATATACTGTGCTTTTGTAAGAGGCAATGTTGAGTCCAGAAGGCTGTAAAGTGCCTAATCGAAAGCATGGTCAAAGAGGTAGGTTTTAAGGAGAAACATTGAGTTCAACAATTTCAAACTATAACCCCTGCCCCCATTTTTCATGCTGTATGATTTTTTCATCCCCATTTGCAACATTTTATCTTTCCTGCCTCTTACCTTAGCACAGTATGTTCTTTCAATTCATTCCTCGTACCCCCCCCCCCCCGCCCCCCGTCTCAGCACCTGCTTAATATCTGTTACATCTCCAGCTTTTTCCAGTTCTGATGAAGGGTCCCAGACCTGAAACGTTAACTCTGCTTCTCTCTCCACGGATGCTGCCTGGCCTGCTGAGTATTTCCAGTGTTTTCTGTTGTTATTTCAGATTTCCAGCATCCGCAGTATTTTGCTATTGTACTTATTAAATGTGTCTTCCTTTCCCTCAAGGCTGTCTCTCCAATACTTACCCGCTGAATATAAATGAGATAGATTGCTGGGATGCTAGCAGAAAATAACATTTTGGAATACAGTTCCATGCCAAAAAACTGAAGATTTATGTCAGGAAATTGGAAAAACTGCAGCCATTTAAAGATGGAAACTGAAAAGTTCTTCTGCATTAGCTTGTGTAACTCTAAGCTTGTAGAAATTCAAGTTCTAACTAAAATGATGATAAAGTTAAAGGTGGGCTCCTGGACAAGCCTGGCACTCATTGTACAGGAAACTTTGTGCTATCCGGCACCGACGGGACCGAGCTGTTGCCGTTCCATCAAAATTGCCGGACAAACCAGCGCTAATGTTGAAACATACGGAGATTTTGAGCTCCATATCTGGCAACAAACCCTGTTGCTTAGCAACAGCTTCTAAACAGTCAGCCGTACCTTGCAAGCGTCTCTGTAGCTTAGCAACAGCTTCAGCGAGACCTTGCAGAGCCTGACTGGTGAAAAAAAAGCAACGAAAAGAAAAAAAACCTAACGAAACGGCTCCTGATTTTTGCCGGTGGCTCGAACATTCCGGACAGTTAACCTCCGGATAAACCAAAGTTTCCTGTATGAGCAGCTGTCCGCCACTGGGGGTGACTCAGTTTATATGAAAAATTGTTTGGTACATGCCACAAGAGGATCAATTAGTTTTATATCGAAAAAAGAGAGACTGGATCTAAAAGGTTGGAAAATGAATCTGGAAATGAAAATGAATGGAAATTTGTTTTGCTATTTTTGAAGATATGTATAGTCGCTTCCATCGCCCCACCATTGGCGGCCGTGCCTTCAGCTGTCTAGGCCCTAAG